>NC_080406.1:25003387-25310470 GCF_030265065.1 Corythoichthys intestinalis
CTCTGGTCAAATGAAACATAAGTAGAGCTTTTTGGGAAAAGGCATCAACATAGAGTTTACAGGGGGGAAAAAACAAGGCCTTCAAAGAAAACCCGGTCGCCACAGTCAAACATGGCAGAGGTTCCCTGATGTTTTGGGGTTGCTTTGCTCCCTCTGGCACTGGACAGTTTGACCGTGTGAATGGCATTATGAAGTCTGAAGACTACCAACAAATTTTGCAGCATAATGTAGGGCCCAGGGTGAGAAAGCTGTGTCTCCCTTAGTAGTCATAGTTCTTCCAGCAGGACAATGACCCAAAACACACTTCAAAAAGCAAAATGGTTTGAGAGAAAGCACTGGAGACTTCTAAAGTGGCCAGCAATGAGTCCATACCTGAATCCTATAGAACACCTGTGGAGAGATCTGAAAATGGCAGTTTGGAGAAGGCACCCTTCAAATCTCAAGAGACCTGAAGCAGTTGGCCAAAGAAGAATGGTCTAAAATTCTAGCAGAGCATTGTAAGAATTTCATTGATGCATACCGGAAGCGGTTGTTCGCAGTTATTTTGTCTAAAGGTTGTGCTACCAAGTATTAGGCTGAGGGTGCCAATACTTTTGTCCGGCCCGTCGCGGGGACTCCGGTGAGATCCCAATGTCACACCGCCGTACCGGTGCCCTATTTTCGGCTTGGACTCGAGCAGAATCCAATGGCTGGATGGAGCCCTGGTGGCCATTATTCTTGCTTCATGCTTTTATGCCATTGGCGTAGTCACCTGCCACTTAAACATGTCGGAAGTAGCATTGAAATTGGATCTTTGTGTCAAAATGATTCAATCGAAAAAAGTGCCTTCAAAACTTTTTCCACTTCAAAAAAAAGTGCGTCGAAAACTTTTTCCACTTAAATTTTTTTTTTTTTTTTTTAACTTTTTGCTTTTTAAAAAAAAATGACACTTCAATAAAAAAATTATGTATTTGAAATAAAAAAATATCCCCCCCCCCCCAAAAAAAAAACATTTTGCAAGTGATTTTTTTTCTTTGATTAAAAATAGTTTTTTTGATTGATGCAACTTTTATTGGGATTGGATGATTTAGACACTAATGTCCTACCCATAATATGGCTCAAACACAAAAAGAATTGCTCCAATCAAAGAAAACAGTTTCCATGAAAAATTAAGTGTTCAAATGAGAATTTCTGAGTCTCAAATAATTTTTCACATTCAAAAACTTTTTTTCTCCCATTGAATTTTTTAAAAAAATTTGATTTAAGTGATTTTTCTTTTGAAAAACAATATATATATATTTTTGAAGCCACTTATTTTTTGATTGAATAATAAAGACACAAATGTCCTGGCTAAAATGTGGTCACTGATTTTGTCAATCAAAAAAGTTGTTTCAATTCAAAAACTTCAAACCAAAGAAAAATAGGTTCCAAATCCATTTTTTTGAGTTTCAAATTTATTTTTGCATTCAAACACATTTTTTTTGATTGAAGTTACTTTTTCTTTGATTAAAAATAAATATTTTGATTGAAGCAACTTTTTTTTTTTTTGATTAAATAATAAAGACACAAATCTACCTCCATAACTACCAAAGCATTTGTAATTGCAATCATTTTCTGTGAGAAATTGAGCATCATCTGACAGAATTGCAGGAGTGCCAATACTTTTGGCCACTACTGTATTACACATGGAGAGAACACATTCAGGAAAGCAGATAAATGTTTCTGGGACCATATTACTAATGTATTTAAGGCACCAACATTATGCGATGCATTAAATGTCTCCATATTTTTTGTTATTAATGTGACTTTTGTATAAAAATATTTATAAATATATGTGAGCTTGTTCTGTGCAGGGAATTACACATAAATATTTACTTTACAATCTGCATGCAGAGAAATTTCCATGACTCATTATTCTTGAAGCTTTATAATTATTAACATGAAAAGAAAAACACAATATAAATATACAGTATATCTGAATTTTACTGTATTTTGCTATCAAACATGGCATTGCCTTACAGCACTTACCAAATTAATGACGTTCACTTGCATATATGCTATCCGTATTTGTATATCTGAGCATAGGCGGATCTACTATTCAGGTGACGTAGACGATCGCCTTAGGCCCCCAACCAGTAGGGGGCCCCCAACCAGCAACGGCTTGGGCCACCGGAGCCAGCAGTACCCACAACTATTCGTCATGTATAATTATGTCAGCATACCAAACAAACAGATAACAAAACAAAAAAGAAAGCCATTTGAATGCTGCATTTATATTATCTCTCCCATCCACACACGCACTACAATGGACTGTTCCACGACGACGGACTGAGTATCAGTCGCTTAGCTTCATTTAGCGCCGTTTAGCATCGTTTAGCTCCGCTTAACTGTTCGTTAGCTTCACTTAGCTCTCCCGCAGTTTTCACGCCACTAAGCTCGCTATTTTGACAGCTCACTTGCTACTTTGCACGTCGGCTATGGTTTATCTCGAACACATGAGCGAATGTGCTCTCCATGAGAGCTGAAGTGCAGTGAGGGAGAAGTTGAGAACAGACCTCTAATGCCTCTTTTAACTTTCTTCTTCTTCTTCTTCTTCACATCAAACATAAAATACACGACACCCTGTGGCGAAGCAATCTAGTACAGTTCCAATCAGTCATACAATAACACTCAACAGCTGGTTAACAGCAAAAGCACCTCATGTTCGTCATATAAATAATGATTTCTGGAGTTAATCCCACATACTTCAGAATTAATACTATGATATGTTAAGTAAATACTACATAATACAGATTCTCCACTAAGAATAGCTTTCAAATGACAAATATCTTCATGACAAATATGATTGGCAGTGAATAATAATTATTATGATACTACTATTATATATAGTAGTATACTATAATAATAATGCTAGAATTTTTTTTAAGAATTGTTTTGAATAATGTTGGAAAGGCAAAGTCAGTTTTCAGAATCTGTTTTCTTTTCATCCTTTTGCACTAGTAATAGTAAATGCTATCAGCATTTAACATAATTATTGTTATTTACATGATTATATGTACTTTAATTAAGAATTTAAGTGTTCCCAAATAGTTTTTGAGAATTAATAAGCGTCAACAAAAATTTCGTTGCTAAATTAGTAAAAAAAAAAGAAAATTATTATATTAGTTGATTAATCGTAAAACTAGTCGGCTGACTAACCAGGAGAAAATTTGTCGTTTAGGACAGCCCTAGTGTACCAGAACATATTTCGTCCACACCCTTCTCACCTTTATAACCCCTGACCAGTGTTGTTAATAACGGCGTTACAATATAACGGCGTTACTAACGGCGTTATTTTTTTCAGTAATGAGTAATCTAATTAATTACTTTTCTCATCTTGGCAACGCCGTTACCGTTACTGAGGCGGGAAAGGCGTGCGTTACTATGCGTTACTAAGTTGGTTGAATTAAAAAAAAGTCTGAGAGAAACGGACTCACGGGGACGAGAGCAGAGCAGGAGTGGGGAAGACGCCGTTGCAACCGCGATGCTAGGTGGCTTCAATAATACCTGACTGCAGCTATAGCCGACAAACTACGCCCACATGACACGGTAGATATCATATTATAGAACTAGATGCAAATGACAGACACTGCTGCATTGCCAACATGTTTTAAGGACTACATGCGTTTGTAAACAGCCGCCATCTTAAAGCAGTAGACCTCTCAGGAACTTAGGAAGGCCCTGATGTAGAGATCCTTCCTAGCGAACCTAAGTAATTTTTTAAAATCTAAAATGCTCCTAAATCGGCAAAATCTTAACTTAAATCTATCTTTAAATGATGAAACAGTTTTAAAACTTACACATGTTTAAAGTAGACAGAAGGGAACTAATGCAATAACGGGAGAAATTTTAACAACTTTAACGATTGATTCACAACTTTAAATGACTTCCACACATAGCAAAGGTTACTAGCTAGTTATCGCAATACCCTTGTGTCTAGTTAAGTGGAGGGTAAAGAATTGGGCTAGGGCCAATTGTCCCCCAAACCCTTTAAGCTTCACATTGTGTGACCTGTGTTTTTTTTTTTTTTTTTTGAGAAAAAAAAAAAAAAAAAAATCACTAGTTACTTTACCAAGTAACTGATTACTCTTACATTCAGGTAACTGAGTTACTAACGCAATTACTTTTTGGGAGAAGTAATTTGTAACTGTAATTACTTTTTTAAAGTAAAATTAACAACACTGCATGGCACTAAATGCGTTAGTAGACAGCCGCCATCTTAAAGCAGTAGACTTTTTAGGACGGCTCTGTTGTAGAGAACCTTCCTAGCGAACCTAAGTAACTTTTTATCTAAACTACTTCTAAATCGGCAAAATCTTGACTTGAATCTATCTTTAAATGATGAAACAGTTTTAAAACTTTCATATGTCGAAAGTAGAGAGAAGGGAACAAATGCAATAATGGCAGCAATTTTAACAACTTTTAACAGTTGATTCAGGGTAAAGGGTAAATTTGGGTCAAGAATTGGGCTCGGGCCAATTGTACCAAAAACCTTCACAAAAAACTTCACATAGAGTGGCCAATTTTTTTTTTTTTTTTTTTTTGAGGGGGGGAAAAAAAAAAAGTAATTATCACCAATTACTTTGCCAAGTAACTAATTACTCTTACATTCAGGTAATTGAGTTACTAACGCAATTACTTTTTGGGAGAAGTAATTTGTAACTATAATTAATTACTTTTTTTCAGTAAGATTAACAACACTGCCCCTGACCCATGAAGAGGGCCCCTGGATATGTTCGTCTTCGGCCCCAAAATTGCCAAGTCCGCCTCTGTATCTGAGGATACATGTTGTGTTTAAACCGTGGTAAATCAGGTGTACTAAAAACAAGTCAAAAGTTGACAGTCTCTTGTGATTGAAGAAAAAAAACATAACTATGAACAAAGTTTTATTCACGTGATTGGAACGTTTATTTGCACATTACACTGTGCTCTGATATCAGGAATATAGAGTGGTACCTCTACATACGAAGTTATTTCGTTCCAGGACCTTGTTTGTAAGTCGAAATGGTCGTATGTCGAGCAGGATTTTCCCATAGGAATACATTATAATTCCATTAACTCGTTCCACAGCCCAAAAACCTACATAAAATTCTTAATAAATACTGCTGCTGCTGGTACTATTACAAATGGCAATTACACATAGCAAAACAAATAAATTATAAGTAAAAATCGGAATAATAATAACAATAATAATTACTATCCCTGTAATAATGTAAAGAATCGTGTACTAATGTCCCTCCAGAAACAGTGCTGTCCCTCCAGCAGCACGCCTCATCACTCGAACCCCCGCAACACACCACATCACCCCCATCCTCCGTCAACTTCACTGGCTTCCCGTCAACAAAGAATCAATTACAAGATCCTCATCATCACCTTCAAAACACTCCATGGCCTGGCCCCTCCCTGCCTCTGCGATCTTCTCCGTCTAAACAATCCAACCCGTTCACTTCGCTCTACCACTATTCTTCCCCTTTCCGGCCCCCTCTCCACCTTTGGTTCAAGAGCTTTTAGTCAGTGTGCCCCCCAGCTCTGGAACTCCCTACCCCCAGATCTTCGCATCTACCCTATTACTTTTCAAATCCAGACTGAAAACACACCTGTTCACTCTTTCTTACCCACCATAACCCCTAGCTCTGTTATATTTTTACTTCTTCTTATTGTGATTTTAATTTTTTTATCCTTTTAATACCTTTTTATCGTACTGTAATTCCATGTCTCTTGTGAAGCGTCTTTGTGTGGTTTGAAAAGCGCTCTAGAAATAAAATGTATTATTATTATTAATGTGGCGGACGTTTTTTTGCTGTACTTGAACGCACCGCGCCCAAGAGCGGTGAGCTTGAGAGTTTTAGTTTCAATGTTTTCTTGAGAACACAGTCAACTTTGGCGAGCAGGAGCCGTTTTGTGTTGAATAAGTTGTGAAATAAATGATAAAAGCGTGACGACGCTGGCGATTTCTTTGGCGATGTTACCACAATAATACTAGTAAATGTCAGGTTAATTTATAAAGACAGGCGAACGGTGGTCGTCGAAGGACCGTGGAGATGGATTGTTGAGCCTGTTCACGGATGCGCACCCCACGCTCATATTTTTTTATAATTTGCATCTTCATTTAGAAGGTAAGCGTCACCTTTTTCCTTGTTTCACCACCTGTACCAACCTTTTTGAAATCTGTGTTGATTTCTCACACAAGAAAATCCGCCATACGTACGTCTGCGGTGCTATCATGTCGTATTAAGAGCATGTCGTCGGATGTAGAAACGAATGGCGAGTCAAATTATACCTCGGATGTTGAAAAGATCGTGTGTCGAAGTGATCGTATGTCGAAGTACCACTGTATATAGAATTCAAATGTATTTTCTGTTACAGTAACAGGATTATATAGCCTGCTGTAAATGTTGCACAAGATCAACTGTAAACTGTGTGTACAATTATTAGGCAAATTTTGATCATATCATTTTATCCATAATTTTCACCTCCAAGCTGTATAAACTCACTTAATGGACGTAATGCATATGCGTAACAGGGTAAGGTGTGGCCTAAGGAAATAAATCCCCGATATCAAAGTGGCCATAATTATTAAGCAGATTCTTCTCCTCAGGAACCAACTCTGAAAATTCAAAACTTGTGAAGCCTTTCAGTGGGATGTAGAAATCTGAAAATATTGATATGGCGCCTGATCCTGATCACAGAATCATCAGAAGTTTTATTGCAAATACTCAAAATGGTAGCAAGAAATGTGATGAGAAACAAAGGTTACCCAAACTATCAAAGATTTAAGAAGAATCAAACATACCCTATATCCTCCGATGCTGCAATCTTCCACAACTGCGACCTACCTTGAGTGTCAAGAAGTATGAGGTGTTTAGTTCTAAGAGACTTGTAAGAAACAGGCTAAAACTTGACCACTTTTGAACAAGACACAAACCGGTAAAAACTAAAGATAATTACTGCTGGCCAAAAGTATTGGCACCCCTGCAATTCTGTCAGATAATGCTCAATTTTTCCCAGAAAATGAATGCAATTACAAATGCTTTAGTAGTAATAATCTTCATTTATTTTGCTTGCTATTAAAAAACACAAAAGAGAATGATTGATAACACTTTATAATAACTATCCGTTTTACTAATTAATAGATCATTAGTAAACTGTTGATAAATGATTTATTGTTGATTTGTGAAGTATTTGTTAACAGTTTGTTAAGCATTTACAGGGTGTTCTTAACCTGAAACACAGTTTGTGTAGAAACGTTTCAAGTTTTTGTGTGTAATGTTTGGCATTTCTATCATTTCAGGTTAAGAAATGCCGTTCACTTCAAAAGGCATTTTGATAAGGCATTTTGCAGGCAGCGCTGATGTTGCACATTTATGAAAATCTGCCATAGAACCAACAATTTGTTTTACTTTTTGTATATTTAACCAATAAAACTTATGACCTTCAACATAAAGTGTATATACAGTAGTTTTATGAAGATCCATGAACTAGCATGGGCATTTAGAATGAGGTCAACCATATTGGAACATCCTGTAAATGCTTAACAAACTGTTAACAAATACTTCACAAATCAACAATAAACATTTATCAACAGTTTACTAATGATCTATTAACTAGTAAAACGGATAGTTATTATAAAGTGTTACCGAATGATTTTTTTAAAAATACAATTTTACACAAAACTCCAAAAGGGGCCAGACAAAAGTATTGGCACCCTCAGCGTAATACTTGGTAGGACAACCTTCAGAAAAAATAACTCCATCAATGACTTTTTTACAATGCTCTGCTGGAATTTTAAATTGTAAACATCTGTTCAAAATAACATTTTCATAACACAGCCTGTGGTATTTTTTTTTCTCTGGTGACTTTTGTGTTGAGAGAAGGTGTGTATGTGTAAATAATGATACGAGTCATACACACACGCTCCGTCTCAGTTAATATTCAACTAATGTAAATAGTCGGGGCTGCAGCTATTATTTTAGTAATCGACTAATTCATCAACTTGTTATCGAGTAATCGGATTAGGAACATTTCATACGTTGCAGAATAATTTTTAGGAGATGTAAACAAAGGCTTGCTAATGTTGCACTTTCAAAAGAGCATTAAATGCGGATAAAAAATAAAATTCCCGTGTGTGTTTCCAAACTATGCCGAATAGCACTTTCATTTAAAAATAAATTAAAATAACTCATCTTGGCCGCTAGCTTAAATGCTATAAAATGTTAACTTTTTTTTTTTTTTTTTACAATGCTCTTAACAAATCGTTAAAACACATATTCCTACATATAAAACAACTTTAAAAAAACTAACCAACTTTATGTTCGTCTTAACAGGGAGCCGCTTAATATTCAATTGAATATGGATTTGGTCAGATTTGCACACCATTGTATTCATGATGTTCAATTAACAGTCCTTGTGAATAAAAGTATACCTTAACAGTCCTTGTGAATAAAAGTATACCTTTATTGAAGAAAAATGGTTAGAAGATGAGAAAACTGAAAATTGTATGTATGCTGTTGTTTACACAAGGTGACGGATTACAGAGTCAGTCTTGATCAAAAGCTAAAATATTCATTAGAAGTAACGTCAAACAGAAATAAGCGTAACAGTTCATTTTACGTTAAGAGCCGTCATGGTGTCAACATCATGACAGGTAGGAGCGCCTCCAATTTTACTGCGCCGACGGCCTCAAATCAGCCTGACGGCGGTGACCGTTACGTCACCCTCCACCAACAGCCTGTAGATATCTTCCAGATTGTAGCCATCGTTCATGTATTTCACCTCGTAGTCTTTGCCGACGGTCAAGTGGAATATGTCGACACCGCACTTGATGGTCATCTGAAAAAGACTGTGCCATTAGTTCACCTGAGAAAGCGGCAGGCAACAGACATGGGACAAAGCTCCCACCGTCTAATTTTTTCAAAATATGTGCCTAAATGTGTGCCTAAAATGACCTCAAAGTCGCTTCCGGCTATGAAGGGGAAGCAGTCCTTCTCGATGACCTTGTTGACATACTTTCCGCCAACATGACTACCGATGCGGGTCACCAACTCAAGGTCCCCATCTGTGAAATCAACTTCGATGCGCAACGGGGTGTCTTCACCGTGGCCCAAAGATAGGTGGATGACAAACCTGCAATACAAACAGGGAGTTGTATTAACCATGAACCTTACACAACGCGTGGGAAGGGGACATTTACTTGGTTGGGTTCAACTTCACTTTTCCTTGGATGACAATGACGCGGTCTTTCCGTAGACGCTCCTCGAACAGCACTTCGGAAACGTCCTGCACACACACAAAAAGGCAGCATGAAATTGATACATCAGTCAAGCGTTACAAGCTATAGGCAACAACTCCAGAACATGCCAAGCCATGCCATGCTCACCTGGTACACATCCACTTGGAGGTTGCAGGTGCCTTTGATGTTGTTGTAAATTTTCCCATCGCTATCTGGTATTGAAACAAACATCAGACAAGGTAGGACACAGGAAGACTGGGGATTTTAAGTGTGAGTGAGCACATTGCATATTAGGAAGCGATGAATTTTCCCAGCTACAGTGGTATAAAAAAGTATCTGAACCTTCTGGAATTTCTCACATTTCTGCAAAAAATCACCATCAAATCTTTGTCAAAATCACACGGATGAAAAAACTGCTTTAACAAAAAAAAAAAAAAAAAAACATAATGAGGATAGTATGCAAACAATGACTGAATGGGAAAAATAAGTGAACCATCACATTTAATAAATGGCAGACAGTTCCTGTAGCTGCAGATCAGTCTGGTACATCATTCAGGACTGATCTTGGCCCATTGGTCTCTACAAAACTGCTGTAGTTCAGTCAGATTCCTGGGATGTCTGGCATGAATCGCTGTCTTTAGGTCATGCCACTGTATCTCAACGGGGTTCAAGTCTGGACTTTAACTTGGTTTGTTCTTCTGAAACCATTCTGAAGTTGATTTACTTCTGTGTTTTGGATCATCGTCTTGTTACAGCATCCATTTTCTTTTTAGCTTCAACTGTCTGACAGACTGACTCAGGTTTTCCTGCAAAACATCGTGATAAACTTTTGAATCCATTCTTCCATTAATGATTGCAAGCTGTCCAGGCCCTGAAGAAGCAAAACAGCTCCAATTAAAATCCAAATCATGACCATTCTTCACGGTGGGGATGAACTGTTGATGTTGGTAAGCTGTTCCAGTTTTCCTCCACACATGACATTGTGTGTTACTCCCAAACAATTCAACTTTGGTTTAATCAGTCCACAAAATATTTTGCCAACACTTCTGTGGAGTGTCCAAGTACCTTTTTGCGAACATTAATCGGCAAGGTTTTTTTTTTTTTTTTTTTTTTTTTTTAGACAGCAGTGGCTTCCTTCGTGGAGTCCTCACATGAACACCATTTTTGGCCATAGTTTTAAATATAGTTAAGGTGTGCACAGAGATATTGGACTGTGCCAGTGATTTCTCTAAGTCTTTAGCAGACACTCTAGGGTTCTTTTTTACCTCTCTTAGTATTCTGCGCTGAACTCTTGGCATTATCTTTGGTGGACAGCCCCTCCTTGGGAGAGAGGAAACAGTGCCAAACTCTCTCCATTTGTTGACAACTTCTCTGACTGTCCATTGATAAACACCCTGACTTTTATAAATGGTTTTGTATTCTTTCCCAGCTTCATACAAATCAACAATCCTTGATCGCAGGTCTTCAGCTCTTTTGACTGAGCCATGATGCACATCAGACAATGCTTCTCATCAAGACAATTCTTACCAGGTGTGCGTTTTATAGTGTGCAGGGCAGCTTTAAAACACTCATAAGTAATTGGGCACACACCTGACCTAAATTGTTTGGTAAAAATTGGTTTCAATTGCTCTTTAAGTCTCCTTAGGCGGAGGGTTCACTTACTTATTTTTCCCCCTTCTGTCATTGCTTGCATGCTAATCTCATTAAAATATGAAAACCTAAAAATGTTTGGGTGGTTTTAGTTAAAGAAGACACTGTATTTACATCTGTGTGATTTTGACAAAGATCAGATCACATTTGATGGTGATTTTATGCAGAAATGTGAGAAATTCCAAAAGGTTCATATTGGATCATGTGCTCCATCAGTGGACCACATTCAAGCTTTTCAGCCCATGAATTTCATGCCTCAGACCAGCCCACTTTATATTATTTAAAATAGGGATATCCCGATTGCATATTTTGTCACCAGAGTCCGAGTCACCTGATTTTGAGAATCTGCTGATAAGGAGTCCCGACCCGATACCGAAAAAAAATAAAAAATAAAAGTCCCAAATTTGTTACAGTACTTCCTCTTTTTCTGGGAGTGTTGCAGAGGATAAAATGTGTATATTTTTGTTTCTTTTCGAAATGCGAATTTTGTTACTTTTGTTGCTCTTAAAAAATACAAAAATATATAGGAGTGTACTGCCCAAAACAGTGCGTTTCCTTGTGCACTGCCTGACAGCTAGCAAACATTGAATGTCTTCCAATAAAACACAAGGCTTATTCTTTTCTTGTTGTTATATGAAGTCATTAGTTTAAGGTTGTGAAACTGACAAACAAAAAAACATGGCGGAAAACACAGACAAGACTGAAAAAGCTGTTTCTGCTCTTGCACTCCTCTTTAAAAGAAACTGCTGTATTTAAAGCCAAAACAGCTGTTGTGTTTGATAGAACAGTATGTCTATATGCTGCCATAGCAGATTCATGGCGCATTAAGCCCCCACACAATTTTTAATTTGTCCGTTTTACCCCCGTTTACAGACGTCGCGGAATGACTTTTGTTTCAACCCAGCCGTGAAACGAAGGTAATTATATTTATTATTCAAAATGTCCGTCGTTTTTAGCTTAGAATCATTAATTGATGTCTCATATTTTGCTTAAAATTTTTTTTAAAAAAAACGACTTTAAGAAATTATTCACTCACATATTTTAAACTTTTAAACAAATTATGTCACAATGAAAAAAATGGCGACTGGAAAAAAGTCCCAGATATCTACCTCATCACTATCGTTTAATTCTAATTTTTTTGTTACTGTCGCATTTTCTCCGATATGTTAGATGAAAAATAATCCATCCAAGCATAGAAAAATTGGGGGAAAAAAACGTTTAAAAGGGTAAATATATGAAAAAGAAAATCTCGACCACTCCTTGATGTCTGCGATTTCTGCATCACGACCCTTGATACATTACCATGTTTCACCCATAAAATCCCCACAAAATCCGGCTGTGACCTTTCACAGCTGTGTCTTGACACTCAGTGATACATGCTACATGGAGTTTTTGGACCGAAACAAGATAAGTACGCGATATCACGTTAAAATCATAGCGTCTTTAATTCTGCTCTCGCGGCGCTCTCACCTCCAGATAGGGTTTTGTTTAGGGCTGTCAAAATTATCGCGTTAACTGGCGTTAATTAATTTTTTTAATTAATCACGTTAAAATATTTGACGCAATTAACGCACTTGCCCAGCTCAGACATATTTAAATGTCACTAGAGTGAAAGGCCCACCTGTTAATTGTGTTTTGCGGAGTTTTGCTGCCCTCTGCTGGCGTTTGGGTGCGACTGATTTTATAGTGTAAGTAATTATTGCCATCAACAATGGCGGGCTACTAGTTTATTTTTTGATTGAAAATTTAACAAATTTTATTAAAACGAAAATATTAAGAGGGGTTTTAATATAAAATTTCTATAACTGATTTAGAACTGATTTATTGTTATAATAAACAAATACAGTCCTTATGTACCGCATGTTGAAAATATATATCCATCTTGCGTCTTATCTTTCCATTCCAACAATAATTTAGAGAAAAATATGGCATATTATATAGATGGTTTGAATTGCGATTAATTACGATTAATTAATTTTTAAGCTGTAATTAACTCGATTAAACATTTTAATCGTTTGACAGCCCTAGTTTTGTTGTTTAAAAAACATCTTAAATTTTTTTTAAATGCCCTCCTGTTCAAAGATTTTCTTCCCCCAGAAAAATCAGATTTTAAATTTTTCAATGATGTATCACACATGCATATTGGACAGTTGTGAAAGCTGGCCAAATTGGGTGTCTTAGAGCGGAACTTCAAGTCACCTGAGAGTTTTCCGCCAGATGCATTCAAGACAACTGCAAAATACACACCGGTATACAAATACCATGTAGACGCCACATTTCACTTGAGCTACAAGCTATAAGTATAGGTTAGCTTCCACAAAGCAGGACTTATTAACTTTTAACTTAACTTATTAAATTTCGTTCAAATAGCTTTTCCCCTTAAACACACAAAAAGATGTAAAATACTTAGACACATACACTACTGATCAAATGTTTGGGGTCTAAGCAACCCCAAACTGTGTCATATGGGATTTTCATTATGTACACTACCGTTCAAAAGCTTTTGAACGGTAGTGTAGTTTCCAGGGCAGAAACATAACAGAACCCCCTACCCCTTTTTCTTTTTTTACAAAGCATTCTAAACAATTCAAGTCAATTTTATGGCACTTTAAGGACGCCACCTAACTGATGATAATAATTCTCATATTCACTCAATGAACATGGCAATCCTACCCGCCTGCTATGCACCTGTGTGTGCTCATAGTCATGACAGACGTTGTTTGCTGCTGCATCTCCCTTGTCCCTTTTGTTGTAATCTTCTTTTGTTTGAGGCCGCGAGCTCGTTGCATTAAACATTTTGCTATTTCTCAGCTTCTTTTACGAGTGCTTTTCTCTTTTTAATTCTTCTTGTTTTTTTTACTTCAGCCTTGCGCTTTTTATCCATGATCAGAGCTCCGACTTTGTAGCTAATTTGGCGACTGAATGTTTTATCTTTCAACCGCACACATCAGGATGCGTCTGGAAAAAAAAAAATACAATATATGGCGGAAAACACTCAGGTCTTGAAGTTCCGCTCTGTGACCCCCAATTTGGCCACATTTCAAAACTGTCCTATTTGCATGTGTGATACATCATTGGAAAGCTTAAAATCTCAATTTTATGGGACAAGAAAATTTTTGAACAGGAGGGCATTTAAAAAAAAAAAAAAAAAAAAAAACAGCAAAACCCTAACTGGAGGTGAGAGCACGCAAGGGCGTAATTCAAGACGCCATGATTTTAATGAGGTATTAACGCGTACTTACCTCTTTACCTCGTAGCATGTATCACCAAGTGTCAAGACACAGCTGTGAATGGTCACAGCCGGATTTTGTGGGGATTTTATGGGTGAAACATGGTAATATATCAAGGGTCGTGATGCAGAAATCGCAGACATCAAGGAGTGGTCAAGATTTTCTTTTTCATATATTTACCCTTTTAAACGTTTATCTTTTTTTTCAATTTTTCTTTGTTTGGATCTATTATTTAGTATCATCTAACATATCGGGGAAAATGCGACAGTAACAAGAAAAATACAGTTAATCGATAGTTATGAGGTAGATATCCGTGACTTATTTACAGACACCAGTCTTTTTCATTGTCACGTAATTTGTTTAAAAGTTTAAAATATGTGAGTCAATAATTTTTTTGTCGTTTTTTTTTTTTTTTAACGAAATTGTCACACAGTGGTGAGGTCCTGTCGTGTCATGGTCATTTCCTGCTTTATTTTGTAAGTCTCACCCTCCTTGTTTCAGAGCACTTGCCCTTCCTCATGTCACCTCATAACCTATTGTTTCCACCTGTTCCCCATTACCTTCTGTGAGTGCTATATAGTCAAGCTCCCCTTTGTTTTGTGTCGGAGTCTCATCGTCTACAGTCGTGTCACCCCAGTGGCCTATACTACGAATGGAGTTCAACCTCCACAGAAGTAATCCAGTTTACCAGCGGGTAACCGGAGTTGACAAAACCTGGTTGTCCAGTTTGTGGTAAATGGGTGCTACAACGCTGATTATGAGGTTGATTAGTCGAACCTGTGTCAACGCAGTCAAGAGTTACTGCGCGTTCACATAAAAGGGGGCGGAGACCAGAGTCAAACACTAATTGTGACGATGGCACGGGCACCTTATTTCACGGAGGAGGAATGCGTGATAATCATGTGGAGTTATGAGGAACTAAAATCCACCCTCATGTCGAAGCGCGACGGGTCTGTTGACAGCGATTTTACGGATCGTGTGATTTGTGAATGCGTCAATATGCCAGTTTACTTATGTCCATGAAAAGAAATAAAGCCTGCTGTCAGGATGATAAAATAAGATTTGGTACGTTAACTGTAAGAAATAATTCATCCCGCATCATCACATGAAGCAGGATGATTGTATGTTTAGTCCCATTGACTCTATGAATACATATGTCCTTTTTTTTTGTAGTTTGGGCCTAAAAAATCCAACCCGTCCCGGCCCGATCAATTAACTTGATTTGCAGGCCCGAAGCCCGAAAGAGCGCACGGACAGGCACACAATCTGCACGGTTGTGAGGGCCTGACTTCGGCAGGTTACATTAGTGGCGTCCGCCTCGATCAACTGGCACAGGTAACAAATTCCCTCAGCTGAAAATCTAAATCTTTCATGGAGAACATCTTCCGGGTACGCCAGTGGATTCTGGCGGTCTCCAAAAACCCGTGCCCTCCTTAGAGAGCCCCTCACAAGCCGCGCCAATGTCGTATGGGTCGTCCAGGTACGCTGTCATTGTCAGGAGTACACGTCCGCGGAGAAGTGCTGTTTAAACAGAGCGTGGTTAATTGGAATCCTGGGGTTAAGCAAGATCTAACTCTGAGACGACCAGGTTTGGCATGTGGCGTGTGTTGCCATGGCAACACTTCTCGGTTCCAACATATCCACCTTTCGTAGTCTCGCTTAGCTGCGAACTCAGGTCGCACGTGATGAAGTTACTCTCGAAGTTATCCTGCTAAGCCAGAAAACCGGCTTCGTAGTATAGGCCACAGCTCACTTCTTGACCACAGCCATAGAAGAAAATCTGATCTTGAATCTTTTGTAAGCATTTCTGAGTTTGTTTGCTACTTTGTGTTTTTGATAACGTTTTTGCCTTCCTTGGTGAAGTAACTTTTTGTTGAAGAACCGGCCTTGTTTGTTTTTGCCTTGAGAGAGACATTGTTGAATAAATCATTTTTGTTAACCAGGAAAACTCTCCATCTGGGTCCTGCCTGTAGTCCAGTTCTGACAGAAATATTAGCCATTGATTAATTATTCTAAGCTAAAAATGACATTTTGAATAATGAATTACTTATTCTATACTTCTTTTTATGGCTGGGTTGAAACAAAAGCGATTGCGCATATCTGTAAACGAGGGACTCCAGGGTAAAATGGACAAATTAAAAGTAGTTCGGAGGATTAATGTGCCATGACTCTGCAATGGCAGCATGTAGACATATTGTTCTAACAGACACAAGAGTACTTTTGGCTGAAAATACAGCAGTTTATTTTGAAAATGGGTGCAAGAGCAGAAACTGCTCTTTTAGGCTTGTCTGTTTTCCGCCATATATATACTTTTTTTAAAGATGGCCCACAGGGACAGCGGTAACAGCATGTAAGACTCACTGTCATGAATAAATACCAAACAAAAAATTATAATAGTATTAAAAATGTGCGTAACCCGGAGCGACATTACAAACTTTCTTTAAAGAAATATTTGCATACGTTTGATCATGGACGGACATGTAGAAAAGTTCTCCTCAGACATATAATGCTATGTTAGCTGCACACAATAACTGCGCTCTCTCACTGTTAATGCCTTCGCCGTGTTGTTTAGCATTAATTTATGCCATTTTTGTGTTGCACATGTTTATGATGTAATTTGTTTATTTAGTTCCTTTTGGATAACATTGAGATTCCAACTGAATGGAAAACAGGGTGTATTCGCTGCCACATAAGCTTTGCGAGCAAAACATTGTAAGGGTGAAAAATATGACAGAACACGGGCCCTCTTAGGTGGCCGGCTTACCGGGATTCGTCCCGATCCTCCCGATTAGCCGCTCCGGGCCTGGCGCTGACAACTTGCAACCTCACTACCCAGTATATCAGGGACCGACCCTTACCAAGTCGTACATTGTTGCTATGTGCTAACAGAAGGCGGCAACAATCAACAATGTGTGGACTCACCTCGGCAGCGCTTGCAGATGTAGCCTGTACGCATGTGGCATCTGTAGTCATTCCAGTACCCACTTCTCCAAAAAATTTCAGCACAATTTTCTTCTCCACCCCATTTGTCAGGCACTCCTGGATGCCAATGCCTGCCAAATAAAGTCAACCTGACTTCACTGCCATGCTTTGGTTTGCATAGGGACATAACACTGCCAACTTTTCCGGATGCTAACACCAACTTTTAAGCGACCTTTATTTGCATTAGAGTTCAGATACATATAGGGTTGCCACTTTTCAGAAAACGAAATAAGGGACGCCCCCGTCGCGCCCAAAGCCTTACGGGCGAAAAATAGGGGCACCCCCAAAACTCCTAAAATGCATAGAAATGATGTATTTTGAGATGCGAAAACTGTATATTGTGCACTATGTGGGCATGGCAGTTTCCTTGCAGCAGACTGTTTTGTTTTTTCTGCAGGTTAGTGAAAACGAAGTTATGGATATCGTATTTAACATTTGTGTTGTTGGCACTGAATCCCGTCTCGTGATTCATTGACAAGCCAAATTTCTTAAGGGAATGTTGCAGGAGAACTACAAATCCAGCAGCTGACTCGTCTGCATTCTCTATGAAGTCCAGTTGGTGACCTCAGACTCTGGACTGAAGTACTGGACAGTAAGGGGAAAGATCTTCCTGCTCAATTTATTCGAGGCATCGGTCTGTATAGAGAATGGGATGGGTGACGTTAAGATCTGGAGCACATCACACACTGCCTTTGAACCCAGGACTTGTTTCAACAATGCCTCTTGCTTTGTTCTCCCCAGTCATTTTCTTCACCATTTTAGAATCACATAAAAATCTTCTGATTGAGCCTGTGTCCACAGTCAACACTATTGTAGCTCTGGCCACGTTTTACTGTGTGGTACACCTGTGTCACCTCAGCTGCAGTAATTTAGAAGGTAGGCGTGCGATGATCTTAAATTATTGCTTTAATTTTGGTATCACAATTAATCAATCAATAGATAGTACATATTCGCAGTAGGACTACAGTTGTGGTCAAAAGTTTACATACACTTGTGAAGAACATAATGTCATGGCTCTCTTGAGTTTCCAGTTATTTCTACAACTCTGATTTTTCTCTGATAGAGTGATTGGAACAGATACTTCTTTGTCACAAAAAACATTCACGGAGTTTGGTTCTTTTATGACTTTATTATGGGTGAACAGAAAAAAGTGATCAAATCTGCTGGGTCAAAAATATACATACAGCAGCGCTAATATTTGGTAACATGTCCCTTGGCCATTTTCACTTCAATTAGGTGCTTTTGGAAGCCATCCACAAGCT
Organism: Corythoichthys intestinalis; assembly: GCF_030265065.1. Classification (NCBI taxonomy): domain Eukaryota; kingdom Metazoa; phylum Chordata; class Actinopteri; order Syngnathiformes; family Syngnathidae; genus Corythoichthys; species Corythoichthys intestinalis. The sequence goes on from NC_080406.1 coordinate 25,021,759, forward strand.
TCTGGCAAGCTTCTGGTTGAATCTTTGACCACTCCTCTTGACAGAATTGGTGCAGTTCAGTTAAATTTGATGGCTTTCTGACATGGACCTATTTCTTCAGCATTGTCCACAAGTTCTCAATGGGGTTTAAGTCAGGACTTCGGGAAGGCCATTCGAAAACCTTAATTCTAGCCTGATTTAGCCATTCCATTACCTTGAATGTACCTCCGTTATCTTGAAGAATTTGAGGGTAATCCTCCTTCTTCATTATCCCATTTACTCTCTGTAAAGCACCAGTTCCATTGGCAGCAAAACAGCCCCACAGCATAATACTACCACCACCGTGCTTGACGGTAGGCATGGTGTACTTGGGGTTAAAGGCCTCACCTTTTCTCCTCCAAACATATTGCTGGGCATTGTGGGCAAACAGCTCGATTTTTGTTTCGTCTGACCACAGAACTTTCCTCCAGAAGGTCTTATCTTTGTCCATGTAATCAGCAGCAAACTTCAGTCGAGCCTTAAGGTGCCGCTTTTGGAGCAAGGGGTTCCTTCTTGCACGGCAGCCTCTCAGTCCATGGAGATGCAAAACACGCTTGACTGTGGACACTGACAGCTGTGTTCCAGCAGCTTCTAATTCTTGGCAGATCTGCTTTTTGGTGATTCTCGGTTGAATCTTCACCATCCTGACCAATTTTCTCTCAGCAGCAGGTGATAGCTTGCGTTTTCTTCCTGATCGTGGCAGTGACAAAACAGTGCCATGCACTTTATACTTACAAATGTTTGCACTGTTGCTCTTGGGACCTGCAGCTTCTTTGAAATGGCTCCAAGTGACTTTCCTGACTTGTTCAAGTCAATGATTCGCTTTTTCAGATCCATGTATGTGTATTTTTGACCCAGCAGATTTGATCACTTTTTCTGTTAACCCATAACAAAGTCATAAAAGAACCAAACTTCATGAATGTTTTTTGTGACAAAGAAGTATCTGTTCCAATCACTCTTTCGGAAAAAAATTAAGAGTTGTAGAAATAACTGGAAACTCAAGAGAGCATGACATTATGTTCTTCACAAGTGTATGTAAACTTTTGACCACAACTGTAAGTCACAGACTCACAGCAAACATATGTACACAATAAATGATGAAGTGCACCAACCAAAAATATGACATAAAGTGATTAAAAAGCTGGCAGTTTTTGGCCAACTGGGTCACCACTTCGTGTGGCCGTTCGATTCCGAACACACATACTTGTCTCGGTGGTTCTTCCATTTTTTTATTCAATCGCTGGCTAACCTCAGGCCCCGTATTTTCAGAATTCTCCTCCCACGAATTGCTTGCCATTTGGCAATCTTCATAATGTCTTGACGAGACATTGTGGAAGTTGTCGTACTTGCTCTTCGTTGATACTCCCGTCAGCTCGGTCCATTTTTGCGTGTAGAACAATCATGCTTGACAAATGGCGGTGATTTCATGCTGAACCGGAAACAACACTCTGAGCGGACCAATCACAGTCCATCTCCACCACGTCGCACGCGTTGACGCAACGCGAAGTCAGAAAAAAAGGAGCCAGGGAGGCTACGGCGGAGGGTCGTAAATCGGGTCTTCCTTGACGGTGCAGGTCTGACGCGGAAGCATAACTCGGCCTTTAGGCAGAGGGTTCACTTACTTATTTTTCCCCCTTCTGCCATTGTTTGCATGCCATCCTCATTAAAATATGAAAACCTATAAAATGTTTGGGTGGTTTTAGTTAAAGCATCTGTGTGATTCTGACAAAGATCAGATTATATTTGATGGTGATTTTATGCAGTAATGTGAGAAATTCCAAAATGTTCAGATACTTTTTCATACCACTGAACTTACGATAGGCATTCGCTCAAAGGAGTTTCGTCGATCCACTTCCACTCATTCTCAACTGCCCTGTACGTCAGGCCGATCCACCAGGATTTACCAGAATATTTTGATTGCAGCCAATTCTACAAGAAATGGTACCATGCACAATTTCTTACTAGAGAGGGGGAAAAAAAGAGGGGTGAGGCTTACTTACCCTCTCTTCGATGCTCCGGATGATGACTAGGTGCCCCCCCTTGGCATCGCAGCGGTTTCTGGCTTCATTCCACGATTTCTTACCCTGATCCTTGGGGCAGTAGTAGTAACAAGAGTCTTTGAACTCCAGCCATCCTGACGGACACGACTCCTCCTTACTAAGAACTCCTAATGCAACAACAAAAAGCAAGTGTTAGCGTTGTCTTATGACCTCGCACCCACAACGCCGCGCGTTCGTTTTCTTTGCTGGAGGCTTTGAGAAAAAAACTGAGTCGACACACAAAAACAATCTCAGGGTGCAGTCAAACAATAAGCAAAAGCTTTAAAGTGCCTATGACAGCAAAAAGCATGTTTATTTCATATTTCACGCGGCATTTTATGCTCCTTAATGAAATAGACCGCCTGGATGTGTGAGGAAGCGATCATTTTATTTATTCAATTTTTTAATCCCGCGCCATGAAAATGATTGATTTCCAGGCTCCAGTCTCGGGTTGAGGTCGAATGCAAATGTGACATCACCCAGGTCGCATCACACAATACTTGCTTTATAGCATGCAGATGGACTGCAGATTCAGCTGATTATTTGTTTATTTTTCTCCCACGCCAGCCAAATGTGCTGTAGGGTTTTGTTGCTGCACAAGGGAGAGTGGTGTGAGGCTTTTTGGATTTCCAAAAGATTCTTGTTCACTGCAATGGGCAAAAGAAGCCCGACAACTGTGGGACCATTGGACTTGCGAGGAAGTGAGTAAACCGTGTTTTCTATGATGTCAAATACTGGGATCATTGCACACGTTTCAATACGGAGATAGCTTGCATTTTGTGGCTGACAATGCTCTTTGTCCACAGAGAATGCCACTCAGCCGACGAACGGCATCTTGTCGCACACCCCCTTCGGTCCTCTTCGCGTGCCCGACGGGAGGGCGCTATATTCGGCTTATTGCCCTCTTTGTGTGCCCAGCAATAGACCACTATCCTCAGATTAGGGTCATGCAGCTACGCTCTCCTCCAACGTCGGCTGGTTTGTCCGGCGGTCATTCTCCAGCTGATCCCCCGGCAAACGAGCTCTCCTTCCCGCAGCAGGGGAACAACGAGATCAAATTTGCTCGCCTCTGGGAGGGTTGCCGATCAGTGAAGACAATCGACAACCCCGCCGTCGTGTGAAATGATCCGGAGTAGTTTTGTGTGATTTTTTTCGCTCCGAAAGGCGAGAATAGGACTTTGAAACGCTGCTCGGTTCGGGTTAGCATGTCAGCTAGCTGCAACGCCTCCTGGTTTGTTTACGCTCTCCGAAGCCAGGGCAGGGAAATGACAAAAGCCGGACTGACACGCCTCCTGGTTTGTTTACGCTCTCCGAAGCCAGGGCAGGGAAATGACAAAAGCCAGACTAACTCCGTTTGGATAAATATCGCTCGGGAGGTGCAAGTCGACAGTTTTGACAATCATGGAGTAATTTTCCATGTTGCACTGAATAAATGCATTTTTAATATTTAATTTTCCATTTAGCACAAGACTGTTTTTTGTCATGACCATACCCTTTAGCAATTAGGGAAAAATACTTAGATAAAAAGAATATCCTGTAAAAATATTGGAGTAGAGAGATTGAAACAATATTTTGCTGCTCTCTTCGTCACATTTTCCTCGTTATGAAAAATTCCCCCTCAATGGGCTGAATTCTAAATCAGATGAAATCATGACCCTGCCGACATCATTATCCAGCTGGGGACGCAAGAGTTCTATAATGACAGGCAGGGGCTAAATTGCAGATTAAAAGACTAATTTCTCGTCATCTACGCCTTGCCAAATTTTTGTATATAGTGGAATCATCTCAAAATATGATTCTAATTCACATAATAATGCTATTTAAACATCATTGCATAATTAATGATACATTAAGCATTTCATGCAGTTCTTGTGGCAAAACATAACTACAGTGAGATTGAACACAATGAGGTTTAAACATTTTTTTTCTGCAATGAGGTTCAGAAATATTTGTCTCAAATGTTATGGATTTGGCAGTATAGTTTATGTGCACTTTGGACTTATTTTGTTCATTTACCTATGTTAGGCTACTCATTTCCTTTTCATATAAGTCATGTTCGTTTTATCTTCAAAATATATTCCATTTCACTGTTCATAATGTTACATTTGTTACTTATTTTGTTCATGTATGTTACTTTAATATACAATTTTGAATGGGAATCAGTTTCTCATGTATGCCTTGTTACAGTAAGTGTAATACAGTAGCCTAATGCATGTGTAAGATCTTTTGTTTTCTTGCACTTCTTTGGTTTTAGGAGGTTAGGAGGCTAATTAGTACGTGTAGCATGGCACAATTATGTCAACGCATAAATGCAAGTGTTACAAGTTTTTTGTCCATTTGTTTACAGGTGGAAAACGCAGGTAGGCAAGGGAAGACAAGTTGATGTGCCTCACAACAACACTTACTGTACGATGATGGACATATATCGAGACTTCGTGCGTACTGCCCAGGGGCAGCTGGGAGACGGTACCTCGCCTCGCGGCGGACCGTCAGCTGGATCCCGAGATCCAACTAGGAGCTATTTAACTGCAGCAACTTTAGGATACGCTATTGGAGCTGGAATTACTGAGGAGAGCGGGAGAAAACCCAGTTGGAGGCCGGATTGGATTTGCTCCGGAGCTCTGTTGTCTAATATCACATTCTCGTATGCCATTTTTCTAATAATTCAATAAATTCTGATTTATTGACCTGTTTTGCACATGCATCAATTGTTTTAAATCAAACAAGCAAGGGAATCATGTCGTCCAAATGTTTTATTGCGATCAATATCTGCAATTAAAAAAATATATACTATTTTTGTTTATATACACATATCTTGTACTATTTCCTTGTAGCAACAAAATCCGTGTCAGCCCTTCTGCATAAGGCAAATGTAATATTATTTGTAATTTCACCTCATTTTGGTCACTCAAGTGGCCGGCGTATCAATCTACACCTCACGTCAACACAGGCTGACAGGTTGTTATAATTCTGTCCACGAACGATCAACGAAGTGATAAGAACAAACGCACAACACAGAAAGTCCTGGAGTTTCATCTCTGTCGTGCTGAATCCATTTTTGGAGATTCCGTGGGTTCCTCTGGTTTGATTTTGCAGTTTTAACGTAGTCAATACACTGCTCACTTCAACCGCAATGACGTACCGCAAACAACACGTCACTTTTGCTCATTAATATTCATGACGTTAGCAATTGTGGCCAGGCGGATAAACCTACTGTTTGTCTCCAATGGTAAATGAAAGGAATTAGTGTACGACCAAGATGTTTACTGAGCTAAACCTATTAACTCTGTCTGAAAATGATGTCCCTGGTGCCAAATTCACTGGTAAAGATGTGGAAGGAATACAAATGTTCAGTTAAAGAGATGGCTTTGAGTGTCGAGGGCTGAAAAAGAGCAGACCTGGTCCAGAGTTAGCTTTTTTATCGACACCTTTTTCTTGTGTGGACTGCCTTACGCCACTGACAATGACATTCACCTGTTTCAACAATCTATCCTTTACCATATGCCACCATATGCCCTGTCTTTCTTATATATTATATATCCTCTGGTTGTCTTGTGTCTGTGACCGTTCTTGGGGGCAATTTACATTGCTATTTTTGTGTAGCGATCGCAAATGCTACTCAGTGACAGCCAACGAACAATTTCAATTTTTTCATTAATAATAAATCATAATTCTATCATTTACACTTCCCCCTTACTAAAGTTGATTTTTTTTACAACAGAAAAGGTAGCAGTGGCAGTCAGATACCATTTTAATTTTTTTCTGGTCATTCTTGTCAGACAGAAGCAGCATGGCAAAACACCACGCTAAAAAATGTAAAAATATCAAAATGGCTTACCTCTTCGTCCTCTGAAGGACCATGGCCCCCAACAAAATGTTTACTGCATATGAAATGTGAACCTTTATGGCGTTAAACTGGTCTTTTGGATGTCCGCGCATTTGATCCATTCTTCGCATTTTTTCCTCTCAGTTTTTGGTTTCGGGAAACGTATAAAGAAAACATCCTTCATATGTTGTCATGTTTAGAGTCGTTTCTACAAGGTCCATAGCAACAGCGTTTGATCGGAATGTTCTTTTTTGAAAGATTATCGGAGAAAACAAGCAGAAATAACATGGTTTGTTTGCGAAGGCGTGTCCATAACGTCCCACTTCCGCGTTACGATGGAGACGTCACGTACTAAAAATAGCATTCGTGCAGTATAGCTATTTATGTTGTTCTTTCTAAACCGGAAGTTCAGAGCAGACATTTTCCAAGATGGCGCTGCCCGTATTTCGCTCAGGGAAGTTGTCTAGATGTCAGGGAGTTCTGGCTAAGAAATTCTAGCCACTTTCACCCCTGGTTGTCGGTGACTTTGATGATCACTCAAAGGCTTTGGGGAGAATAAGAAGGGGGTGGGGGTTGCTACTGTTTTTTAAAGGTTTGAGATAACTGGGGTTACTTTTATGACGCCAAATGGTTTGTGTTAAAACTAACCAGACTGTGAAGTAACTATGTAATAAACAATGTAAGTATAAAACTAATCATGTGAATGCATGGTTGCTTTGAGTGATCATACATAAAAGACTCCATAATGCATACAAGTAAACATGTAAATGTGAGTACATAACACAAGTTTGCTTTTTTAGCGAACATTTATTTAACATTTTCATTTCAACTACTTGTCAACGCCCTTTGGGATCTTTGTTGCTATTTCAAGCGCTGCCCTCTGGAAGGCGCCAGAGGACAACAAAGACCCCAAAGTAAAGGTAGACGTTTCCATTATAAAATAAACACTCAACCAGTATACGGCTCGGCAACAATATATTCAAGAATTCAAATAATTCCAAATAGTGAAAATAGAAATTTCCTCTGCGTTATTTTGCAATATTATTGAGCTAAATGCTCACCAACTGGGATCCAACAGCACAAGTTGAATATGAATTGTCCTACAGATTGCTGGATAGCCCTAATTACAGTTTGACTGAGTAATTTAGACTCACCTTGAAGAGCCCAAAGGCCAAGCACGATGGCCACCTGGATAAGAAGTGATGGAGACTTCATTATTTCAGACTTTCAGCTTCACAGCCTCAGTTTTGATCCGCAGGTGGTAGAAACACTATCGAAGGCAAGTGTGAGTCGGACGAGCGGGCGGCGACGTGACGTCACACAAGCACACACAACGTCACGTAACGTGACGAGAAAAAGGCAAAAGAAAGAAAAAAAGGCAACCCGAGAACGTTCGACAACTGCGTGTACTGTTAATATGTAATTGGGCTTTTTCTCATCTTTTTTCCATTACAAAATCTCGTCACGTCATGAAACTCTTATGATTCTGTGTGTGTGTGTGTGTGTGTGTGTGTGTGTGTGTGTGTATATATATATATATATATATATATATATATACACACACATATATATATGTATGTATATATATATATATATGTATATATATGTATATATGTATATATATGTGTGTGTATATATATATATATATATATATATATATATATATATATATATATATATATATATATATATATATATATATATATATATATATATATACACACAGAATCATAAGTGGAGCAAATAAATATTTAGTCAACCACTAATTGTGCAAGTTCTCCCGCTTGAAAATATTACAGAGGCCTGTAATTGTCAACATGGGTAAACCTCAACCATGAGAGACAGAATGTGGGGAAAAAAAACAGAAAATCACATTGTTTAATTTTTAAAGAATTTATTTGCAAATCATGGTGGAAAATAAGTATTTGGTCAATACCAAAAGTTCATCTCAATACTTTGTTATGTACCCTTTGTTGGCAATAACTGAGGCCAAACGTTTTCTGTAACTCTTCACAAGCTTTTCACACACTCTTGCTGGTATTTTGGCCCATTCCTCCATGCAGATCTCCTCTAGAGCATTTTTTTTTTTTTTTTTTAATTATTGAATTTATTAGGATCATGGAAGCTTCCACTTGGGGAAATATATACAGACAGTATATCCTGTATATACATAATATAATAAAAATATACAGTACTGTGCAAACGTTTTAGGCAGGTGTCCTGCCTAAAACGTTTGCACCGTACTGTATTTATATTTTTTTTAATTATTAAATTTATTAGGATCATGGAAGCTTCCACTTGGGGAAAATATATACAGACAGTATATCCTGTACATACATAATATAATAAAAATATACAGTACTGTGCAAACGTTTTAGGCAGGTGTCCTGCCTAAAACTTTTGCACAGTACTGTGTGTGTGTGTGTGTATATATATATATATATATATATATATATATATATATATATATATATATATATATATATATATATATATATATATATATATATTAGGGCTGTCAAACGATTAAAATTTTTAATCGAGTTAATTACGGCTTAAAAATTAATTAATCGTAATTAATCGCAATTCAAACCATCTATAAAATATGCCATATTTTTCTCTAAATTATTGTTGGAATGGAAAGATAAGACAAGATGGATATATACATTCAACATACGGTACATAAGGACTGTATTTGTTTATTATAACAATAAATCAACAAGATGGCATTAACATTATTAACATTCTGTTAAAGTGATCCATGGATAAAATGTTATATTAAAACGCCTCTTAACGTTTTCGTTTTAATAAAATTTGTAAAATTTTCAATCAAAAAATAAACTAGTAGCCCTAGAATGTGTGTGAGTACACAAATTGACAGATAGCGAACATAAGTTCCAAAAAGAAATCAGACGGTGTGGCAAAGTTGCATGGGCTTTACTGAAGTCATCTCTTTTTGACAGGAGCACATTTCTTGTATTTTTGTAAAACTGAAAATAACAAGGCAATGTGTCAATAACTTGCATAAATCACAAAATAACATAAAATGTACACACACGTGTCCATTTGAGCAGTAGCACTAGCCAATTAGCTCACAAACCTCTAACAATGTAACTGCATTTCACCATATATGTGAACAAATTCAAATACACATCATCAATAACTATCTAATGCTCATGAATATAAACAAAGGAGGAATATAACTCACAAGCGATGCATGTATTAGACACAAACAGTGTGATGGGGCTATGAGAACTGCCACTGAATACTGGATGCGGACGTTAGCTGGTCTGAGTAGCACTGTCTATTAGTGTGAGTTCACGTCGACATATAAGCACGTCAGAAAAGCGCGCCGAAACCCAAATAATCCGCTGCACTGAATCGCCAGCAGAGGGCGACATTACGCCACATAACATATGCAAGTCACACCCAAGCGCCAGCAGAGGGTGGAAAAACTCCATAAAACACAATTAACAAGTTGGCCTTTCACTGTACTGACATTTAAATCTGTCTGAGCGGGCATAGTGCGTTAATTGCGTCAAATAATTTAACGGGATTAATTAAAAAAATTAATTAACGCCCGTTAACGCGATAATTTTGACAGCCCTAATATATATATATATATATATATATATATATATATATATATATATATATATATACTACGTCACGTAACGTGACTTTGAAAGAGAAAAAAAAAGGCAACCCGAGAACGTTCGACAACTGTGTGTACTGTTAATATGTAATTAGGCTTTTTCTCATCTTTTTTCCATTAAAATATCTCATCACGTCATGAAACTCTTATGATTCTGTATATAAATATTAGAGAAAAACATTTTTTTTTAAAAATGATTTATATCTTTGATTGATTTTTTTTTTTTTTAATGGAAGCAACTTTTTGGGGGATTGAATAATTTAGACACAAATGTCCTAATCATAATATGGCCCAAACACAAAAAGGATTATTTTCAATAATTTTTCTATCGCAAATATTTTTTTGCATTGAAAAACTTTTTTCTATGATTGAATTCTTTTTTTGATTGAAGTGATTTTTCTTTTTTTAAAATCTATTTTTTTTAAGCAACTTCTTTTTTTGATTGAATAATAAAGAGAAAAATGTCCTAGCCAAAACGTGGCCCAAACAAAAATCAAAAAGTTGCTTCAATCAAAAAAAACTTGACTTCAATAAAAAAATAATAATAATAAAGAAAGAAAAATAGCTTTCACATGCATTTTTTTGTTTCAAATTTATTTTTGCATTCAAACACATTTGTTTTTATTGAAGCGACCTTTTTTGGGGTTGTAAATATATTTTTAGATTGAACTTTTTTTTTTAAGCAACTTTAAACAAAATTAATAATAAAGACACAAATCTACCTCCATATGGCTCCACCCAGGGGATACAATTTTTTGACTGGGGTAACTACATTGACACGACACCAGGGGGCGTACCAAATTCAATGGATGACGATCTTGGCGAAACGTATAGGGAATGGGACGTACTACGTCTTTGTTTGGACGCGCCTCCATGCTGGCAATATGAATCACTTCCGGGCCGGCAGAGTCAATGCGGATTGTAACGTGTGGTAGTGCTAAGCTAACTCTTTCGGTGTTTTAGAAAGAAAATATGGGTGCTTATTGTTGCGTTACCGGGTGCAACAGCGTCTCCTACGACAAAAAAAGGGGTTAGGAAAAATGGACTCACTTTTCACCGTTTTTCCTGCGTGGAGGACCAAATATCAGATCACGAAGGTACGACGGATGGCTAGATTGCAGCGGTTCGTCGGAAAAGCATTTATGATCATATTTCTGCTGGAATGAGAGTGTGTTCCTGTCATCTCTACTCTTGTAAGTTGAACGCTTTATCCACTTTTGGTTTCAATACGTTTTTGTTTTTTTACACCGTTGTGTAAATCTGCCTCGGTAGCAATGCTCGCCTACTACGACTCACCTACCTGTTGTGTTCCTAGGTAAACCTGCTGACAACACATCCCGATTGGTCACCATCTCTCTTCTTGGATCATTTGACAAAGAAAATTTGTTCAATGGAGTGGTTCCATTTGTCCTGTGTCGGACTCAAACAAGCCCCTGCAGCAGACGCCATCTGGGTCTGCCCTTCTCGTCGATGAACTGCGGGCTTTTAACTTGTGAAAATGCAAGAACTTTAATGCACATATTTATTCTGCCTGGCTATTTAACTATGGCCAGTGACGCTTTTTTTTTTTTTTTTTTTTTAAACCACTTTGACAAAGACACGTTTCATTGTAATGTTGAATTTATATATTCTATTATTATTTTTAAATTATAATATTCTTATTTGCACTTATGTAGACTTTAGACTGTCAATTCAAATAGTGTTGGAAAAGTTGCAATACCTAAAATAGAAATGCAAGAACTGTAAAGTACATATTTATACACCTTTATTTACCTAAGGCCACTGGATGTTTTTTAACTGCTTTGAAAAATACAGGTTTTGTTGTGATCTTGTATTTGTATAGTATATAGCTTTTTATAATGTATTATGTATTATAATATTTGCTGCCCCCTGCCAGAGTGTGGGCCATTTTGTACTAAAAGGATTTTAAACTGTCAGTTCAAATACTGTGTTGGAGACTAGTACTTGCAATACTTAAAATGGAAATGCAAGAACTTTAAAGCACATATTTATCCTGTCTGGCAATTTACCGAAGGCCAGTAAATAGTGTTTTAAACTGCTTTGACAAAGACACGTTTATTGTGATCTTGTATTTGTGTATTACTTATAATTATATAATATTTGTTGCCACCGTCAGAGGGTGGGCCTTGTTTGCACTAATTTAAAGATGTTAAACTGTCAATTCAAATATCGTATTGGAGAAATTGCATTACTTGAAATAAATCTATTGCAACTTATCAGTCCCAGTTCTTGTCTACAACACTGTCCAAAAATTGTCAATGCATATTCCAAATAGAATAACAAAATTAAGTCACCTGACTTTGTAATTATTACACCTGTTTATTATGAAGACCTGAAGTAAACAACAAGCAGTTACAGTTTGTCAAGAAGTTGTTCAAGTCATGTTTTGGTATTCATATTTTATTGACTTTTCACAACAACACTTGGGATCGTGTTTGTAAGAGCAGAGCAAACTGAAGTTTCAGCGTGCACTCTTCGCCTTTCCAACCTCTCATAACGCTCCGATGTGGTGCGCTTGACCTCAGAATAACCCAAGAAGAGATATGGTGACCAATCGGGATGTGTTGTCAGCATTTCATATGCAGGTTTTCCTAGTAACACAACAGGTAGGTGAGGAGGAGGAGAAGGTTAGCATTGCTACCGAGGCAGATTTACACAAGAGTAAAAAAAAAAAAAAAAAAAAAAAAACGTATTGAAGCCAAAACGGATAAATCGTTCAACTTACAAGAGTAGAGATGAGGGGAATACACTCTCATTCCAGCAGAAATATGATCAAGAGAAATGCTTTTCCAACGAACCGCTGCGCCCCAGCCATCCGTCGTGCCTTCGTGATCTGATATTTGGTCCTCCATGCAGGAAAACGGTGAAAAGTGAGTCCAGTTTTCCTCGCCCTTTTTTTAGTCGTAGGAGAAGCTGTTGCACGGGTAACACAACAATACACACCCATAATTTATTTCTAAAACACCGAAAGAGTTAGCTTAGCACGACCACACGTTACAATCCGCATTGAGTCTGCCGGCCCGGAAGTGAATCATATTGCCAGCATGGAGGCGCGTCCAAACAATGACGTAGTACGTCCCATTCCCTATTGCCTAAACTTAAACAGCCTGATTTAGAATTAATTACCATTTACCATTCCCATCAAGAATGATGGAAAACAAAAAGCGCTCGTTGTCAATTTATTATCATAAATATTCTGGTAAATTAATTTTTATTGCTGACACTGCGTTTTGGGATTATCGACATGTTGTGCCCACCCTGCCCCAAAAATCAAACTGTGCCTATGAGGGCTTTGTGTGCGTGTGTATGTGTGGTTGTGGTGGTGGTGTGTGCGTGAAGGGGGGGTCAAATCATTAGCTAAGCAAACTTGCGTTTGAGGGAAAAAAAATCTGGCACATTCACTAAGTGAAAACGGATAAATGTAAGTCTAAACATAATGGAAATAATTCACTTAATACAGGTAGGGTCTGTTCTATCTTTACAACATATGGGAAGTCAATCTTCATTTATTATGTAACTGAACTAATTATGTAATGCAAATAAGGTTGCTTAAAAGTTGATGGGGACAATTTGAGCATCCTGAAAAATTGGTAGTGTTATGTGACGTCCCTACCGTTCCTATGCAAACCTACGCCCTTTGCAAAGGGTTCTTAATGATCAATTATCAAACATTTTGGCCAGACAGAGAAAGGGTTTAATTTTGCTGCGTCTCTCCTCCATAGAACGGAACTCCGTAGTAAACCGAGGACAGTACAGCACTGTGAGCAAAAAAAAAGCGTCATTCTCGTTTACACCCAACAGAGGACGCTGTTGGCATTCGAATTGAAAATCCAAAGCGGCTAGTCCTCGTCCTTCAACTCAAGTAAAAGTTGTGTAACTAGTAAAACCACCGTGGGTAGAGCATGTGAAAATGAAAAAAGGCTAGTACCACCCGTTTTCCGGGAACACTTTGGGCTCTTCACTTCCAGTTTGTGCTCCTTCAACGACGAGCCGCTGCGCTTTGACGCCCTCTCTAAAAGTTTATGTATAAGGTACGTATGAGGAGTAAACATTTGGAAACGATATTACTTGATTTTTGCGTGGCTGTGGTCGGACGACATCCTCCTTTACACTTGTTTGATGGTGGCAAATCTATGAAATGCTGGTCTTTACGTTTGAAATGGATTTGCATATTAGTCTTCTTGTCTGTTGTTTTGGATAGATTGATTGACATAGCCTAGTAGTTCTAGCAACTACTACACTATTGTTTACACACTGAGCATGATGTCTGTCACGTTGAAGCACATTGTAAAAGTAAATATAAGACTTTCGAAGGTTAATTTTAGTAACTAAGCAGCTGTACTCTAACGTAAATACAGCTGTGTGAAAAGGTTTGTCAGTTTTATTACTAGGGGGCCCAGGGGTTTTTGTCAAGGGGCATAGTTACACACAACCACACACGCAAACGCGCACACCCACTCCCACACACCATCTACATCACTATCACACTCGCACACACAATCTAACACAGTAGTTCTTAACCTTGCTAATGGGACCGAACCTCACCGAAAAGTTTCACATGTGGATTCACCGAACCCATCGGAATTAGATGATAAAGTTATTTTTGTCCAATTCAAAACCAATATATCTAAGCTAGCAAGCTAATAATTTAGCACATTCCCATTCAAAATTCTCATTTTGACATATAAACAGGTCAAAATTTGAGACCACGCTGCCTATTGGTCTGTTATATTCCCTCATACCAAGTGTGAGTCGACTTTCCACTGAGCAAACTAGTTACTCTTCCCACAAGATCGTGGATTAATAGTTAAAAGTAATTGATTAAGCCTGTAAATTGGGAGCAAAGCAGTCCAAAGCCTAGTCTAAAAAGCCACTTTGCCTAGATTTAATCAGTGTACGAAAATATGGCTCTGGATTTCTTTACCTTCGCCGAACCCCTTAGACTTACTCACCGAACCCCTGGGGTTCGATCGAACTAGTGCTGCAATGATTAATCGATGAACTCAAGTATTCGATTAGAAAAAATATTCAAATTAAATTTTGTTGCTTCGAGTATTCGTTTAAAGTGGCGTTGTAATGATTTATTTTAAAAGGGTTTGTATTTAGTTTTATTGATTTGGTTGGATACACTGCTCTCTGGTCTGCCTCTTTTCACATGGCTGAATCCAACTGCTCCCTGTTAAGACCAACATAAACTAAGTTTTTGTTTGAGCTAATGTTTTTTAATGCATTCATAATTTAGTTTATAGGTATATTTAGCCGTTTTTTTGTGGGAATATGTGTCTGAACCATTTGTTAAGAGCATTGTAAAAAAAAAAAAAGCATTTTATAGCATTTAAGATGGCGGGCTTTTTCTTTGTAAGTTAGCCAATTGTTCTTTTGTTGTACATAGGTCCTCATTAAAAAAAAAAATCTATACCATTTGAGGCTCAGCTCAGGTATTTTAATTTTTCATGTTCCTTATCCGATTACTCGATTATTCGAACTAACTAGTCCATCGATTAACCGACTACTAAAATATTCGATAGCTGCAGCCCTAGATCTAACCCAGGTTAAGAACCAGTGATCTAACTGTAACATAATCACAACTAAACGTTATTCATTGATTGTATGAACTTGTTGCATTTTTGTTGTGTTTAGTACTATACTTACATACATTATATCATTGTCCTTACTACTAATACTACAAATTAGCCAAAGCTAACAGTGACCCCTGCTATGACACTGTTCAGTTTTCAAGCTCCCAACACTGAAAAAAGCGATTTTGGAGAGTGGTAAATATAATCTATCCAAACTGTATAAAATTTGCCTAATCTTCCTTGTCACCCAAGGAATTATAAAATAATGGGTAAATTTCACACATACTACCGCTTCGTTAACAGTAACAACTATCACATGGAAAAATAGGGTAACATATACCCCAAAGAACTGTGGTCGATAGGTGTCAGGCGAAATGCAATGTCCAAAACCTTTTCAACTAGAAAAAAATAGCACAATTCCCAATTGTAACACCAGACGCATTTTTTTTAATGAAAATGATGTAAATCGTTTGTGCTACAACGGTTTTTAAGATACAGTATTATGGTTTTTATTGAGATATTAGTTTCCTTAGCTTAGCTCTCGCGGCTAATGGAGCGTACCAACTCTCTCAATAACAGAGGGTTGTCTTAACAACTAGCACGATTAAAACACAAATCCGTGTCAGTTTTGCAGTAAATTGGGGGTGTGGGGTTCAGATATTTATATCAAGTGATGACGTTCCTCTAAGCCCCTCATTTACTGCAAAATGGTTCTGAAGTGGTGCCATTCGTGTACATCCGTGCTAGTTTTTAGGACACCCCTCTGTTAATGAGAGGGTTGGTAAGATTTATATAGTAATATTATCTTATAAATCTTATAAATCAACTATTAGTAATTATTGTCTAAGTGTCCTTGAGCAAGATACTGAACCCCACATTGCTCCTGGTGCTGCGTCACCAGTAGGTAGATGGCGAGGTAGTGTAACGCACTTTGAGCGCCTTGAAAGGTGGAAAAGCACTATATAAGTATAACACCATTTACCATCAGGTATGGCGGCACAGTGGCTTAGTGGCTAGCCCATCTGCCTCACAGTTCTGAGATCAAGGGTTCAATCCCGGGCTTCGGCCTTCCTGTCTAGAGTTTGCATGTTCTCCCCGTGCCTGTGTGGGTTTCCTCCGGGAACTCCGGTTTCCTCCCACATCCCAAAAACATGCACGGTAGGCTGATTGAACACTCTAAATTGTCCGTAGGTATGAGTGTGTGCGTGAATGGTTGTATGTCTCCATGTGCCCTGCGATTGGCTGGCAACCAGTTCAGGGTGTCCCCTGCCTACTGCCTGTAGTTGGCTGGGATAGGCTCCAGCACCTCCGCGACCCTCGTGAGAAGAAGCGGCATGGAAAATGAATGAATGAATGAATTATCAGGTATTACCTACTAGCAATGGAGATAAATTTTACCCAATTTCATTGAGTAAGTATCTGTTGAATATACACATAAATATTAGGTAATTTTACCCAATTTTATTGAGTAGGTATGTGTTGAATATATACATACACATTAGGTAAATTTTACCCAATTATTTCATAGCTTAGTATTTCATAGCTTTTTATTTCAATTACTTCATACTCAGTATATGTAATTAAATCTACCCAAAAAAAGTAGATGCAAATTGTTACCTCAACTTTATTGGGTAAATTCTATAGGTTAATTTTTACAGTGAATAGTTCACCTTTTTTGTTTTTGTGTTGTTTCATTTGTTCTTTCGTTAGCCTATTCTTACAGGCTGAAGGCTTGTCTTGCCACTGAAGTAGTAGTTGCTAAATTTGTTCTTGTGGAAACTAACTTTTAAGTCCTACTCCAACATTTTTCGTAAACCGATCGTCTTGAAACTTGGTAGGTATGTAGCATGGGACAATATCTTTTATCTTTTGATCTTCGGAGCCCAATTTTTGATTTTCAGAGCTGAGTAATTAATTCCAGACTTATTTTTGCTGTAGTTTGCGAGTTAGCCAAGAGATGGCATGCGCGCTCCTTTGGCATAGCCTTCAGCCTGTAGTGTGCTGTAGCACACACATGTTTGTTTTTTATATGCATTGTTCCTGCTTCATATAATTCTGTAATAACGAACAGTGACTTTAAAAACATCCAAGTACTGGAAATATTAGAGAAACATAGCTAGGGTGCAACCTAGTATATGAATAACATGTTGCAAGCTTGCATATTGTGTTGGGTAAGGGTACCACTAGATGTTAGTCTTAAAGTGCATATGATAACAAAAAGCATATTTATTTCATATTTTCGGCGGGATTTTATGCTCCTGAATGAAATGGACCGCTTGGATGTGTGTGGAAGCGATCGATATATTTATCCACTTTCTTGAATCCCGCGCCATGAAAATGAGCGACTTCGTGGATTGACAAGGATTCCGAATGTGACGTCAGCGGGATCGTCATCTTCAGTACACATCCAATACTACAGTATGAAGAACGACTGCGGATTCAGTTGATTTTGCGGATTAATTTGTTTATTTTTCGCATCACACCAGCCAAATGTTCTGAGGAAAATTTTGCTGCACCAGGAAGAGGTGTATGAGCCTTCCTGGGTTTCAAAAAGTTCCCGTTCGCCCCAAGATTGGCGTAAACAATTCTGACAGCTGTGGGACCATTGGACTTACGAGGAAGTGAGTAAACATCGTGTTTTGTATTATGTCAAATACTGGGATTATGGCACACATTTTTATAAGGAAGTGGCTTGCTTGTTGTGGCCGGCGATCGGCGGCTTGTCCCCACACCCCCTCCCCCCCGGTCCTCTTTCCGTGCC
Organism: Corythoichthys intestinalis; assembly: GCF_030265065.1. NCBI lineage: Eukaryota > Metazoa > Chordata > Actinopteri > Syngnathiformes > Syngnathidae > Corythoichthys > Corythoichthys intestinalis. Next base: position 25,039,658 of record NC_080406.1, read on the forward strand.
CACCGAGAATGCGCTTTCCTCGGCTTGGCCACGAGCAGCTCCGTGCTCCGATGTCGGCCGAGTCGGCATTAATTCCTGGCATTGAGCACTGCCAGCCCGCCGTGGCCCCAGTAGAGCGGCGAGCTGTTTATTGCTTGCCCGGTCCTCTTAGCGTGCCCGCCGAGAATGCGCTTTTCTCGGCTTGATGACGAGCCCTGGCAGCCCGCCGTGGCCCCAGTACAACGACGGGTTGGTTGACCCAGCCTGATCGGTCGTCCTCGCGTGCGCGCCGAGAATGCGCTTTCCTCTGCTTTTTCCACCGAGAATGGGCTATTTTCAGCGTTTATTTCCCCCAGCGACGAGCACTGCCAGCCCGCCGTTGTTTACGCTCTTTCCACCGTCTCGGAAGCCGGGGTGGGCAGGAAAATGAAAAAAGCCGGTGGCATAAAATATTGTTCGGGAGGTGCAAAAAGTGGACAGTATTGACCATTATGGAGTAATTTTGCCATGTCGTATTGAATAAATGCATTTTTAATATTTCATATTCCATTTAGCACATGACTGTTATTTGTCATAACCATACCATTTATTGAGCAATTGGGGAAAAATACTGAGATAAAAAGAATATTCTGTAGAAATATTGGAGGAAAGAGATTGAAAGAATGACAATATGCTGCTCTTTCTTCTCTTGCATTTTCCTCATTATGAATAATTCCTCAATGGGCTGAAGTCTAAATCAGATGAAACCATTCTCCTGCCGACGTCATCCTGCTGTTGGGGACGCGAGAGCCCTATAATGGTAGGTGTGGCTAAACCACAGATCAAAAGACTAATTTCTCATCATCTGCGCTTTGCCAATTTGTTGTATATAGACGAATCGTCTCAAAATATTATTCCAATTCACATTACAATGCTATTTAAGACTTATTGTCGTACGCACTTTGAGTTGGACATTTGAAAGGCATGTGTGTGTGTGTGTGTGTGGGGGGGGGGGGCACAATAATTGTCATCACCCTACTCCCATATTTTGAGTAACCCTACATAGAGCTGGGAATCTTTGGGCACCTAACGATTCGATTACGATTACGATTCAGAGGCTCCGATTCGATTATAAGACGATTATTGATGCACCCCCCTCCTTTTTAAAAAATTTTTTTTTTTTTTTTAAAGTTTTGTACATTATTTTTGAACAATTTTGGAACTACTGTCAGGCTAAGCCAAACTACTATTTCAGTATCAAGTTAACATATAGCAGTAAACAAATATACAAAAATAACATTAAATAAAAAAACTCCAGTCCCCATTCTGTATCAGCAGCTTTAAACTACATTCAATTAATTTAATGTTGTGAATCAACCGTTAAAGTTGTTAAAATTGCTCCCGTTATTCCATAATTTTCCTTTTGTCTACTTTTGACATGTGAAAGTTTTAAAACTATTTTAAAGATAGATTCAAGTCAATATTTTACCGATTTAGGAGTATTTTAGATAAAAAGTTAATTAGGTTTGCTTGGAAGGTTCGCTACAACAGCATTGCAGGGACGTTTACTGCTTTAAGATGGCGGCCGTTTACTAACGCCCGCATCTAGCTTTTTGCAGATGTGCTGCTACCGCTACCGAGTCTATAATCCATCTAGTCCTATATAAATGATATCTACCGTAACATTATGTAGCTTAGCTGTACTTGTAGCAGCTTTTCGGCAGCAGTCAGGTATGTTGTTGTGTTTTTTTATCTCGTGGCATGAGTTGAGCTAGAGCCGTGAGTTGAGCGTTGGCATTACCCGAGGGGCCAGTTAATGAGAAGCATGATGTTTAGCTACTCCCGCTCCGTTCCGTCCCGAAGACCGCGCGGCGCGCTGAGTGTGTTGTACTTCCGCTTCACTTGGCATATTTCAATAATCGGAATTTGGATGTTTGTGAATCGTTCTCGAATCTTCCACGGCCGAATCGTGAATAATCTAAGAATCGGAAATTTTGCACACCTCTAACCCTACAGTATATTCCCTTCATGCAACACACAATCCTCATGTCCGAGGCGTGTTTGCTATTCCCGATCAGCTGCGAAATAAATATATAAAGATTTTTAAAAAATGAAATAGTAACGCATCAACAGGGGGATTCAAACATGACACCAAAGGTTGTCATGCGACTACCGCATGGTGAACATTTAACCACTGCGCCACAAGGTGGTTACGAGATAAGCATCTTCAAAGTTTATTGCAAGCTGGACAACTCAAAGGGTCTAGATGAAATGTGTGTTGATTTGCACTTATGTGGTTGGGAGTAGACATGTGATGGTATGATATTCTGATAGTATGATAACCTTAAGCCAAAATATCACAGTTTCAATGTATCACGGAATTGCATTTACAGCTCTAAAATGTGTTACTTTGTGATATCTGGGTTTAAAAAAAACCAAACTGTTTTCCATTGAACAGTATTTTTATTTTTCAAAACATCTTAGCAAATTGGAACATAAGTATAATGTTAAGTTGAAATACATTGTTTAAAAATTAACAAAATATTCATCCATCTATACGTTTTACCACCGCTAGACACGCTAAACACTAGGGTTGGGCTTCGTTAGAAATTGAACGATTCCGGTTCCGATTCCAATTCCACGTTTCAATTGCAGTTCCGAACGATTCTCGATTCCGATTCTTTAAAGAGGCAGGTTAAAAAAAAATACAGGGTCAAAAAAATTGCATAGTTCATATTAAATTCTTAACTTCTCAATGATTTTTTTTTTTTTTTTTTAAATAAAATGAACTTCTCACGAGGCTAATTTTAACTTGTATATAAATATCAGTCTTTGAACTCGAGCAATTTTTTTCTGCTTGGTGCTCAGGGCATCGAAACAAGGAATTGAATTTTAAAATTTCAAACGATTCCGGGAGCATCGGAGTGTTAGAACCGATTCCCATCGATGCTCGATGCCCAGCCCTACTACACACGCTGGAGTTAACTCTCATAGCTGGTGGGAAACGTTCATGACAATGTTTACTAGAGGTGTGCAAAATTTCCGATTCTTAGATTATTCGCGATTCGGCCGTGGAAGATTTGAGAATGATTCACAAGCATCCAAATTCCGATTATTGAAATATGCCAAGTAAAGCGGCAGTACAACACACTCAGCGCGCCGCGCGGTCTTCGGGGCGCAACGAGGAAGAACGCAGCGAGAGTAGCTAAACATCATGCTTCTCATTACTCGGCCCCTCGAGTAATGCCAATGCTCAACTCACGGCTCTAGCTCAACTCATCCCACGAGATAAAAAAACACAACAACATACCTGACTGCTGCCGAAAAGCTGCTACAAAGTACGGCATCCACATAATGTAATGGTAGATATCATTTATATAGGACTAGATGCACCATTGATTCGGTAGCGTGAACAGCACATCTACAAAAAGCTAGATGCGGGCCGTTAGTAAACGGCCGCCATCTTAAAGCAGTACACTTCCCTGCAAGGCTGTTGTAGCGAACCTTCCAAGCAAACCTAATTAACTTTTTATCTAAAATACTCCTAAATCGGTAAAATATTGACTTGAATCTATCTTTAAAATAGTTTTAAATCTTTCACATGTCGAAAGTAGACAAAAGGGAAATTATGGAATAACGGGAGCAATTTTAACAACTTTAACAGTTGATTCACAACATTAAATTAATTGAATGTAGTTTAAAGCTGCTGTTACAGAATGGGGACTGGAGTTTTTTATTTACTGTTATTTTTGTATATTTGTTTACTGCTACATGTTAACTTGATACTGAAATAGTAGTTTGGTTTAGCCTGAGAGGATTTTTGAACAATTTTGGAACTAATGTACAAAACATTTAATTTTAAAAAAAAAAAAAAAAGGAGGGGGGGTGCATCAATAATCGTTTTATAATCGAATCGGAGCCTCTGAATCGTAATCGAATCGTTAGGTGCCCAAAGATTCCCAGCTCTAGTGTTTACTAACCTTTAATTTTGTATAAATGCAAAAATGAAAACATGTTTTACATGTCGGTTGGCCCTCCTCCTGTAAGCCGCGGCCGTATGTAACTTTTCTGTAGCCGAAGTATTCCCATACCAGCGATTTCATTTTCTTAGATGGGGGGGGGGGGGGGGGGGTTCAGGAGTTTCACGTCCTCCAGCCATCGTGTAGCACAGCTGACTCACTGACACTGAGGAACAACCGGTGGAGGAGGGTTGAGCCTTGCAGCTGCAATCGAGGGATTTCTCCATGCATTTTTGGGACATAAAAAATACCTATCACCTTAGAGACGGTTTGATGGAATTTTTTTGCGGCTTTGAAATCTTGACGTTTTCCTACCACGGTATACCTTGAAACCGGTAATCGGCACATATCTAGCTTGGGAGTTGATCATTTTTGTTCCCCACAAAAATAAGGGGGTTTAACAGCTCTGTGCTTTGATCGCACAAGCCTTTGGGGGGGAGAGCAGGGCCCACTATTTCTTGTGGTGTCGGGCCTAGCTAGAAGCATGCACTCAACTCAAGAAGATATTAACGCCTGGTCTGACAGATAGCTGTTACGATTCATACAGCTGTGTTTCACAATTTTGAAGACACATTTTCTGTTCCTGCCAATTTAAGAGTGAACCAATTCATCATATGAATTTCTCATAAGCATCATATGTTATTTATTAGGTATACCTCAGAAGCTCAGAACTGTATTGGTTGTGTTTGTTTTCATCAAGTTGCTAGAAATATCCTTGAGATAGTTTTCATTCCACTTGGTGCATAGGAGTACCTAGTAAGCTTGTCGCAATATGCAATAATTCCATTTATCGCACGATAAATAAAAAGGAAGGCGGTAATTTTTCCGCTGCGATTTATCGCCTCGCGTGCACATGCATGCACACGTGCGGCAGACATGCTGTTAAAAGTTGGATTCCTTGTTACCCAACTGCGCAAAATGCATCTCGTTCCTGGTCCGGCAAAAAATAGCGCCAGAGCCAATCGTTCCCATTATATCCTATTGTTCAACATATACCATCCGCGTCAGTGCTCTGGATTGACTGCGGACCATCTCCCGCGTGCCGGTGTTGTTGACGTGTGGGCGCTCCCGTCAGGAGTGACATTTCACGCGGGGCGGCTATTTTTCGGCACAACACCGGATATTTGAGTGGCAAATTAAGAGCGCTGTGCTTTAAACTCGTCCTGTTTATGAAAGTCGATTGTCATATGCCGGTGTTGTGCAGTAATGAGCAGACGTGACTTCTGTGGTGTTTGCTAACTTTTTTAATGTGCGCACACACTAGATATCATGAAATAACAAACTAGATGTGCTACGACCCATGCCTTTGGCTACGTGAGCCCAGAGTGATGATGGTACATGTAGTCCATAGACTACATCGATGAATTATAAACTGCCATGACTGAATGGAATCTAAGCAGGCCAAATCAATCCATACCAGTGACTATAGATAATACTGCAAATATTGTTAATTCAGTACGTGACACAAATGGATTCGGACCACAAATAGGATGTTTTGCTCATGTAGTAAACCTAGCTGCTAAGAGAGCTGTAGCAATCAACGTGCCCCGCCTCACTTTCCAAACAGTAAAGATTGTTCTCAGCACTTTTATACAAAATTTCTTCAGATCAGTAAGAGGTAAGCACATAAATATTATGCACTAAAATGCATGTTTTTGATGGCAATTTAATTTTTGCTCGTTAGCAAAAAAAAAAAAAAAAAAAAATCGAAACAAAAAATACAATTGTTATTTTTTTCCCCCAGAACATTAAATGTATTGAATCGAATCGAAAATCGTGTCCTCCGTATCGAAAATCGTACCGAACCGTGACTTAACTGTATCGTTGCATCCCTGTGGAACACCATAGCAGAAGCTATGAGAAAAGTTTTCATTTGCCTAAATGCTTAAGTTATTAAGTGCAATTTTATTTTATTTTTTGGTTTTTAGTTGTGATTTCCTAAAAAGTATTTTTGAATTTAAGAGTAAACATTTATCGCGTATAAATAGTTGTACTTGATCTATTAATATATACTGTATTCTCACTGTGTTATTGTAAATTGGTTAAAAAACAAATGGGTGGATGCAATAATATCGCATATCGCAATAATTTATGAGATAAATTATCGCACACTAAAAGTTGTTATCGCGACAGGCCTGGTACCTAGCACATGGAAAAAGCCAATAGTAAAGTTTGTACATGACCTTTTGAAAAAATGTGAACAAAGTGGTGTTATGTAGGTCGATTGGCTAATACCAAGAAAATATCCAGTTACTAGACAGGATATATCTACAGTACTTGTTAATTTTTCTTAACTAACTTTTCACACTATTGCAAGCAGCATGCAGCACGCCTTTGACAAAACCTTTTATTGTGTATCTGGAAAGGGAGCGGTACCCATGGAAAAGAGCTTCGCAGGATGTTATGGGCAATGCGGCAAACAAGTAGACAGCTATAATCTCCCCTTCCTAATTTAAATGAATAAAACGGTTACTTCCTTGTGCAACAAGTAAAAATACATGCTTTCGCGGTAGTGCTTGTCTACAAAATGTTTGAGTAAATGAATAAATTACCATTTTAATGTGTCGCTTCCAAATTTGGTCATGCTGACAAGAAGGGTGCTGCCTTCTTTGCATTTTGCCACTTGACCCATTCACACTAGCTCTGTGTGAGTGGGAAAAGGCCTTAAATGTACAGTATTTACTTTGGAAGTCAGTCCACAGAACTCCAACGTCATTTACTACCAAATGAAGTTCTCCTGCATACTGTACATCCTCAATTTACCGTCAGTAACCGAGATGAATGAGCTAAATCTGATAACCTGATTACAAGTAAAGTCCCAAGGAGTGATGCGGTGTAGTTGTAAAAACTACAGCCACACAGCTTCATACTGCTCTTGTATTGCATGGCTTCAAATTTTGTAGGTGCCAAATGAAGTGCCCCACGACTGTGAGGGTAGGCCATCTGGCTTTATGCATGATGCAGTTTTAGTATTGCCATCACACTTCCAGCCGTGTTTGCTGTTGGTGAGAAGCATCAGGAATGAATGACGCAATGTCAATGTTCCCTGTGACCCCGCTTGAGTGGACACACAATACAGTGGGCGGCCCACAGAGCAGCTTCCTGCGAGAGCTGAGTGTGGCACGAATAGACGTTAATGGTCGCAAAGCAGTGGCTCCCCTCTGTGACAATTGAGGCACATCCATCCATGGATAGCAATCCCCATGAAGAACAAGGTAACAGCCTTTAAAAGCCATAATGGCTCAGCTGCAAATTGGTAAAGCTAGGAACAATAACAGAGTTATATTTCGCTTTAGAATTATTTCTTCAATTTAGTTCTTTTTTTGCCAGCCATTTTTATCAAAAGATGAAGCTATACAGTTAGCAAACTATCTTGTGTTCCCTTTTGTATATTTTTGTGTTTCATACATTTCTCATCAATGACATAAACTTCAGTTCTTGCATTAAAAAAGTTGAACAGATCAAGCGATTTGAGGTGACCAACCTATTAGTGACGGGATCTGTCGTTCACTTGAGTAAACGAATCCATTCCGGATCGTTCAGTAAAAAGATTCGTTCAAACGAATCGTTCAACGAATCGTTCGCCCCCGTCATCTCCCTCCCCGCCCAAATGAATCGTTCGGTTAGTGAACGGGAAGTGACGTTGCCGAACGAATCACCAAAGACCGCTTCGCAGTATAACTGAACGGGAAGTGACATTCTTGGTCCCTCCCTCTCTCTTGCACACAGGCTCCTCATTGACCGCTCGTCGTAGTTTCAGTAATGAGTGACAGGCAATATCATTCTGCTTTCACAGACAGCCTCGTCTCCCTCCCGCTGCTGCAAAAGCGAGGGAGAACTTCCGCGTCGTCTGTCCTAGTTCTATGGGCTCAAAGTCATGGCTCGTGCTTGCATTTCGATTGAGGACACGGTTAAACATTTTACTTTTGTGGGGGGAGCGGGGGGGTTGGGGTCGGGGGCGCACGGACTTTCTTTAGCATGTTCTTGATCACATTTACAATGCTGCTACCAGCCAACGCAGCATGCTTGCTGTCACGAAAATAAAAATAAATCGAAAGTTTAATTTCTAAATATGGAACGACCAACACATCATATTTACCTCTCGCTCTGTTGTATTTTTGTTTTTATGCTCATCAGTATTATTTTTAGTTACTATTGTTAAAACTATAAGTGTAAATAGCTAGTTGTCGAATGTGCTGCTCTGAAATAAAGACAATACTACATTTTGATATTTTACAGTTTAATTGCAAATCAATATTAACATGATCGTATTGAATTTTTGCACTGGTATTAATAAATAAAAGAATCCGGTCAACTCCCCTGTCGGCCCCGCATCTCAGATCGTCAAATGCTGACGAGAAATGATTGCTTGCTCCTTACGATGTCGCCTTTCTACCCTCATTAGTCTGTTAAGAAAAATATAGACATATTGCGACATCTCCCGTGTCCGCGTGCGTTGTTTTGGGGCGCTTGAGTAGCGCATGATGGACGGATTGACATAATTTGTCAAACCAACCGACACGCTCTGACACGAAAAAAAAAATAAAACACTCGGAAAAAATTGACATATATATACAGTTTCATTGCAAATCAGTATTATGGTGATCGTATTGAATTTTTGCACTGGTTATATAAATAAAATAATCCGGTCAGCTCCCCTGTCGTCCCCGCATCTCAGATCGTCAAATGCTGACGAGAAATAATTGTTTGCTCTTTACGATATCGCCTTTCTACTCTCATTAGTCTGTTAAGAAAAATGTAGACATATTGCGACATCTCCCGTGTCCATGTGCGTTGTTTTGGGGCGCTTGAGTAGCACATGATGGACGGATTGACATAATTTGTCAAACCAACCAACACCTGACACGAAAAAAAAAATAAAACACTTGGAAAAAATGGACATGTATATACCGTTTCATTGCAAATCAGTATTATGGTGATCATACTAAATATTCTTTTTTTCTGTGCACATATGAGGTAAATATCGCTGCCATGAAGCCTCCTTATAGTGACAGTTCTTTGCCCCCTTCATTGCCGTCACGCGACCGCAGCTCAGCTTTTGCTTGCCTCGTAGCTACCAGTGTTTTAAATTACTGTAAATTTGATAGTATGTCGTAATATGTAGTCGCGAGTCTGTTGAGAAAAGTAGTACACTAAACCATGCTCGCTAGATTTGTGTGGTGTTTTTGTCTTTTTCAGCTGCATTTGATAGGCTCCACGTTAACAAATATGTGACAAAGTCCTTTCCTTTCATTTTTTGATTCGTTTACCGCATAGTCATTACTGGAAAGTCAAGGTAGCAGCAAGCTAGGTCAGGAACCGGAGGACCGAGTCACTGAACGGGAAGTGACAAAACTCAGTCTTGCCCCCCTGCCTGCACGCTGGCTGCTCATTGGCCACACGTGGAAGTGAGTAACATACGCCCTGATTCTGTTTCCGGTCCCTCCCCTGCCCGCGATGAGGCTGGCGTCTGATTGGTCGTGTGCGATGTCAGAAGACGCTGCCGCTTGCTCAACGGCCTCCCACGCAGTGAACAAGCACCAACTTCATAGAACGAATCAGTGCAGATGGTGATTAGTTCGGTCTCGTTCACCCAAACAATTCGTTCAAAAAGAACGAATCGTTCGCGACCGATACAACACTACAACCTATCCGCCAAAATAAATGTCACAACTTCACTTTCTGTTAGGTGAACTTCCACAAACTATCAATTTCCTCATTCATTTTCCATATGTGTGTGTATGCATCTTAACTAGGTATGTGCCGATTACCTGTTTCAAGGTATACTGTGGTATGAAAACGTCAAGGTTTCAAAACCGCAAAAAATTTCTGTCATACCGTCCCTAAGGTATTAGTTATTTTTTATGTCCCAAAAAATTTAGGGAGAAATCCCTTGCTTGCAGCTGCAAGGCTCAACCCTCCCACACCGGTTGTTGCTCAGTGTCAGTTAGTCAGCTGTGCTACACGATGGCTGGAGGAGGTGAAACTTCTGAGCTTTTTCCTCCATCAAAGAAAACAAAATCGCTGGTATGGGAATACTTCGGCTACAGAGAAGTTACAGACGGCTCCAGCTTAGAGGACGGCCAACCGACATGTAAAACATGTTTGCGGAGGGTGGCTACCTCCACTATGATTTCGCATTTAAACAGAATTAAAGGTTAGATAACACTGTCATGAACGTTTCCCACCATCTACAAGCGTAATTAGTAAAGGCGTGCGAAATTTCCGATTCTTAGATTATTCGCGATTCGGCCGTGGAAGATTCGAGAACGATTCACAAACATCCAAATTCCGATGATTGAATTATACCAGGTAAAGCAGAAATAAAACACAGTCAGCGCGGTCTTCAGGACGCAATGAGGAACGGACCGAGAGTAAATATCATGTTCAACTCATGCCACTAGATAAAAAAAAAACCAACATAATACCTGACTGTGGCCGTCAGCCGCTACAAACAGCGCCCAGTTGCTAGTTGCTACAAACATACGGCAACATACGGCTATGGTAGATATCACATATATCTAGAACTAGATGTGAAATGACAGATGACGGCTGTGTTAGATCATATACCAAGACCTGGATGCGAAATGAAAGACCTTCGCGCGCTAGTAAATGGGCGTCATCTTAAAGCAGTACACTTCTCTAGAAGGCTGTGTTGTAGCGAACCTAATTACTTTTTATCTTTAAAAAAAAAAAAGAAAAATCGGCAAACTCTTGACTTGATGATGAAACAGTTTTAAAACTTTCACGTCAAAAGTAGACAGAAGGGAAATTATGGAATAACGGGAGCAATTTTAACAACTTTAACGGTTGATTCGCAACATTAAATTAATTGAATGTAGTTTAAATCTGCCGATACGGAATGGGGACTTGAGCATTTTATTTACTGTTTTTAACGGTTGACTTGATACTGAAATAGTATTTTGTTTAGCCTGAGATGATTTTTGAACAATTTTGGAAGTAGTGTACAAAAAAATTAAAAGTGGGGTGGGGTTTGTGGCGCATCAATAATCGATTTATAATCGAATCGGAGCCTCTGAATCGTAATCGTAATCGAGTCGTTAGGTGCCCAAAGATTCCCACCTCTAGTAACTAGTGTGTCTAGCGGTGGTAAAACGTGTTTTTTTTCCCTCTCTGCCAACTGTGTGTTGAGAAAGGGAGTGTGTGTGTATAATGTAAACATGATACGAGTTATACACATGGGCTTTTTATGGAAAATAATTCAATTATTTTTGTTCTGATGGTAATAATTTTGAGCTGTGGCTGTGGGTTCAGGCTCATCTAAAGGACTGCATTTATTTAGAATATTTCAGTTATTGTTTTGTTATTATTTTTAACATCTATTGTAACTTAACATTATACTTATGTTCCAATTTTCTAATATGTTTTGAAAAATAAAAATTCTGTTCAATGGTATTTATTATTATTATTTTTTAAACCCAGATATATCGAAGTAACATATTTTAGAGCTTTAATTGCAATACCGTGATACAGTGAAACCTTGATATTTTTGCTTAAGCTTATCATACCATCAGAATCTCATACCAGCTAATCTGAACCAAACGTTATTTGTTACCAGTGTTCTATTTGGCAGCCCCTTTATTTTTGTCTTAGTCTTAGTCTTTTGGACGATAATACTTATTAGTCATATTTAAGTAATGTCAAAACTTGTCAACGTCAAGTTTTTGTTAACGAAAACTCAAGACTAATTTTGTCTAGTTTTAGTCGACGTTTACTAAAATTGTATGAACTGTATGTAAAAAAAAAAGTTGAGAATTCAAGAGGACTCTCGCTGATAGCATTAGCCAAATGCTAACGTGAATGCTATGCTAACGCTATGAGTTACATTTAGTGTGTGATGATCACTCAGTACCGACCTTTAAAGACTAAAGCAACATTGCATATTCTCTCTGGCCAAGATAAGAAAAGAAATGTTACTGTGTGTGCAAGCCTTAAGTCTGGAGAGGACACTGCACTGGTGTGTGTGTGTGGGGGGGGGCGCTGCACGTCACATGAGTGACACAAGCAGACACTGCTACGATTGCTGGCGAACTACACATAAAATGTCACAAGTTGTGAACTTGTGACGGAAAACATTTTCATCTCGTCGTCTCATCAGACGAAACCTGGCACTTGTCTTGTTATGTTTTAGTCTTCAAAAACACATTTTTAGCTCGTTATTTTCTCTTCATCTACATAAAAAAAGTGTTCGTTGACGAAATATTTTCGTTGTCGTCATCGTTGACGAAAACAACACTGTTTGTGACTTTGTCATCTCACATTTCTTCTTTGTGATTTTCCAGGAGCTGTGACGGCAAAAATTGTCAGAATGAAATGTCGTCTCATAGTGGCTCCTTTGTGCAAATCAAGTTCGAAGACATCCATTTCTTTGAAAATTGTGGCGGCGGCAGCTTTGGGAGCGTGTATCGGGCCCGGTGGATCTCCCAGGACAAAGAGGTGGCTGTGAAAAAGCTGCTTAAGATAGAGAATGAGGTGGGAGTCATAATTGCCCTGTGCTTTTCATGTATACTTTGTACTTTTTAATTGCCACGATAGTAATCATTTTAATTGCCAGCCCATTTAGTGGGACTTGCACACACATCATTCATTGTCATTATACTCCCCCACTATTTAAATGTTGTTGCAAAAGAAATATTATTGGGAAATCCTATTTGGCACAGTTACAGCATGTGGCGACCATGATTCAAAGCAGAAGTCCATTGTCTTTCAGACAAAAATGATTCATCTTTGAAAAACTAGATTTGTTGGCCTCTGACAGCATATTTTGAGTATCTTTTGTACAACTAGTACAAGATCACTGACTGAAGTTCAGTCAATGATACAAATGACATATTTTAAGTGCGGAACTAATTGTTTGCTTAATTACAGTGTTTTACGACAATGACACTTAAGTGCTTTTGTCACGTTCACCTCAGTTTCTCTGCTAGTTACACTATACAATTTCATTACAGTATATATGCTGTTATTACTGAAAGCCATTAATTGATCAATTTTGGCAATCATATTCTACTGTGTGCCGCGCAATTGTATACCACTGCACTGCATCAATCAGAGAGAACATTGTTAGCTCTAATTTAAAAAAGTGTTTCATTGGATTAAATGGCACAAATGTTGTTGACATGTCTGTGTGGCGTTAGTATGGTCTTTCTGTGCATTGAGTACTTTTTGGGGGGAGGAGAGAAGACTTTTTTTTTTCAGTCACAAGTTAAATTTAACATACATTTTTCAGTAATGGAGTCCAACCTCGCCCTATGTGACCTTGACGTATAAGCATACATGCAAAACAAACAAACAAAAAAAAACATATATAAACACAAACAGCACCTCGTCATTCATAAAAAGTACTGTATAATAGGGCAATGTCTCCGTAGTTCAGCAGCACCAAATAGCCCCCCAAAGCACTCCCCTGAAATCAGCATACAACTATATATATATGAACGTGGAAGACTCTAAACTTTACATAACACTCTTCAAATTTTTAAAAATTCAGTTAGAAAATACCAAAATATGCTGTTACTGAGTAAATTTGAATCTTAGACAAAACCCCCAAAAACTGAAAGAAACGAATGCTTGAAAATAGTAGTAGCCCCTAAAATGAAAATTTTTGTCTTGTCCCACACCCACTGACCAATTTGAATCTCAAGTAAAACAGTTCATTTTTTCAGGTGGTATTTGGTTAGTTTTTGTCCCTTGTAGTTGTGGGATTTAAAAAAAAAAAAAAAAGTTTTATTTGACGTTACATTTCAAATGTTATGTATTATTCGTGAAACAAAAACCTTATCAGGGTAGAAGAAGAAACCAGTCATTCACACGTTACGCTAGACTTGACATCATAAGTTTTCCAATAGAATGGGTGAAGAAAATTTGTGTCCTTGCTTAAATCTTTCATTTTTTTTCAATAAAATACCAGAAAAGTGAAGGCTTATTTTTTTCAAGAATTTTGATACGAAAATGTCCTCCAATTCTGAAATGGCCCGTACGTATTAGGGGTGTGCGATCTTAGGCACCCCGCGATTCGATTCGATTACGATTCAGGGTGCTACGATTCGATTGTTAAACGATGATCTCGGTATTGACTGTGATCACGATTATCGATGCATCGTACATTACTAATTAATAAAGTAGCCCAAAAAAAATTAATGTCCATTATTTATTTAAAATATCCTAATGATTCAGCAGGCACGATGGAAACATGCCCATTCAACAAAAAGCTGCCCTTAAGCTGCCTTTTAAAAAAAATATATTATTATTATTATTTTTTTTTTTACAAGAACGTGCAAAATATTATTATTATTATTATTATTTTTTTTTAACAAGAACGTGCAAAAACATTAACCATTTAAAGACAGTACTTATTTCTGAACATGCCCATACAACACCCAGCTGACCGTTAGATATACTCTTTTTCACAAGAAGGTGCAAAAACATTAGCCATTTCAAAGGCAGTACTTATTTCTCTCAACGATACAATAAAATTTACTCTGGTGGAATGAATTCCACATTTTCCGGAAACAAACAAAGTGTTTTTAGAAATAAGACTTCTTTTAACCAATATACAGTACTTTGTTTTCACAGAATTCTGTACTATTTCGCATATTTGTAGTGTTACCGCTGTACCTAATCCTGGTTTTACACTTTCTGCATCTGGAATAACTTCTGTACACCACCAAACAACGCACAAATAGACACGTTAGCGAATTCACTAATTAGCATAGATCTCGGCGCTAACAAGTAACGTCTCAAAAACAACAACAATAAAGGCTAAACAGTACAAGAGGGTTTGTGTACTCACCTCTGATAGACTGACACGGGGCTTAACAAAACACTAGGGACTTTTTCCAATTAACACGACTTGAACCTACTGCTGGACAAGGAGCAACGAACTATCTCTCTTCCCCTCTCGCTCTAAAAAATAAGTTGCGCACAGGTCCCTGACTGTCTCATTCACAAATTTGTTTACCAGTCTTTTGAAAAGGAGTAAATCTCTCGCTCAGTAACCGGCAGCATCCATCATAACGTTGTGCGTGCGTGTGTTAAAGGTGTACGGGTGGCAGACGTGTCTTGAATTTCATTCCGCTACGAGCGGCTGTCATAAAGTTATTAGGGAAAATCATTGTTTTATAACATTTATGAATCGTAATCGAATCGTCAAGGGTCGAATTGCGATGCATCTAATAATCGAGTTTTTGGCACTATCTTAATACTTACAGTATGTACTCAGTGACATGTGCAGTAAGCACATCCCTGAAAGACTATATGCTCTCCTCTTCAATTAATAATACTTTTCCTTTATGTGTCCACCTCCTAGGCTGAAATCCTTAGTGTTCTCAGCCACCGCAACATCATCCAGTTTTACGGCGCTGTCGTTGAGGCTCCCAACTATGGAATTGTCACTGGTAGGTGACGTAAATGTTTATGTCCTGCGCATATTACCAAAAATGTTGTGTCCCTTACGGCCGATACATTAAAATGAAATACACGTTTTATTTTTCACAAAAGATGGATTGTCAAGTAATCAACAGCCAATTTCCTGCAGAATTTAAACTAAGGATGCTACAATACCACAGTACAGACTTTTGAATAATTTTTGATACTAAGTACATTATTGGCTAATGGCTAATGTCATTAGCTTGCAGTTGTGATAAAAATGTGTTTTTATTTTAATCAAATGTGGGTCAGAGACAAGCCTTTCTTGAACATGGCATAAATTCCACTCAAATATAAGACTTTTTAGACATTTTTCTTCTGACATTTCAACATTGAACTACTGCGTGTTTTTCTAACAGTAAGAGTTAGAAAGTTCATTTTAATTATTTTTGCTCCGCTCAAAATGGTAAATAAACAATGTATAGAATTGTGTCATTAGTGCAGACTCAATACTGGACACCGTAAACTAAGCAGAAAGTAAGAACTGATTTCCAACTGCTCCTTTGGTGTCCAGCTTGAGAGAAGGAATGGATTTGTTGTAAAGTAGCTTGTGGGTGTCTGTTTACTCAAGGGTAAGCCATATACCAGCAGAAACATGATATGTTTATTGATTATCTTTAGTAATTTCCTGTGTTGACACAGCGCTCGAATAGCTAATAGGCACATGCGCGTCAATATACACATATACGCTTGTCTCTGTTTATTGCTCCCGCCCAGCCACCGCATACAGCTAAAGAATATAAAGTATAAACTGGTTGTTAATGGGGGGCAAAGGTAAGCATGATGCCAAAGACTACAAAATCAGTCAAGACGTTATTGAAGTCTGCTGAAAGGCAGGAGCAGTTCATCTCTGTGTCAGTGCATCCCAGTCATATTATCTGCGGAATGTGGACACAACATATTAAAGTGCAAAGTGCAGACCTAGACTGGCACTGACTTGTTACTGCTTGTTGTTGGTGTTTTGTCCCTCAAATGTCTAATAATTCAGGTTTCAGATGTCTATTAACACTGACTTCATGTTTAACAACTTTTTGATCAAACAATGCTATTAATTAGGTTCTGTTCTTGACCTGTACAAGAGGAATTTTATTTTCTGGTTTCTGGGCTTTTTTGTTTGCATAGAATATGCCAGTGGTGGTTCACTGTATGATTACCTGTCATGCAATGAGAGTGAAGAAATGAACATGGAGCACATTATGACCTGGGCGACTGAGATCGCCAGAGGTGAGATAAAAATGCATTACCCAATTTATACTGTATTTTGTTTATAAATTGTATGTGTACACAACAGTGATGTTTTTGTCAACGATAACGAAAATATTTTGTCAACTTTTTTCGTGACGACGTCGACTCGATAATGAGCTAAAAATGTGTTTTGGGGGACTAAAACATAACAAGACTAATGCCAGTTTTTCATCTGATGAGACGAGAACAAGACGGAAATGCGCATAGTTTCCTTCACATGTTCAGAATGTGTGACATTTTATTTGTAGTCAGCCTGCTTCGTAGCAGTGTGTGGTTGTTTCACTCGTGACCAGTGTTGTCACAGATTACTTAGAAAATTAATTTAATTACTGATTACGCCTAAAAAAAGTAATCTAGTTACTTTACTGATTACTTTATTGTCAAGTAATTAAGTTACTTTAAAAGTAATTTATCCGTTACTTTTTACCATTTTTCCTCCCTTTTCTGCCTCAACAGAAGAATGACAACAGAAAAATGTCATCACATATAATTGACTTTCCGATAATTGAATTTAAAGAGGAAGATTAGAATTTTTCACATAAGGCTTAATCTTCGAGTTAGCGGGGGTTTAATTAGTCGATGGAGTTGATTTCAACCACCATTGACTCGCGCTAGCTTATCCATTCAGGACCCCTGAAACTAACAAATAACTGACAAACTGTATGAAATTTGTTAAAATCAACTCCACTGACTAATTAGAACCCCGCTCGAACCCAAAGATTAAGTCTAATGTCAAAATTCTAAACTTCGGGTTAGGGTTTAGGGGTTAGGGTTAACAGAATCTCAGTGTCAATGTAAAACAATGCAAATTGACTGCACAAAAATCAGCAACACACAAATGAATTCTGCGATAAACAGTGCAATAAAAACAAAGGTGGGGGCAGGCGCGAATGCGCGCGCACAACCCAGAAGTACGCCGTACACACACGCGGTCAATTTGGCCACAGCACAGGGCGGCACCTAAGCAATTTACACTCACTCGGACTTACAACACATCCCAAAGATGCTAAACGAACACGTCACCTCACAGCATAAATGTGCAACACGAATATAATGTAAACATGCTTGCCGACTTGGCGCGATGACTACCCGCCATTGCAACGGCAAACCTACGAAACGGCCGCACGTGTAGCGGCTTCAACCTATCGCTGGAACCCTCCAGAATGAAGGAAAATACTCATGTTCATTCATGGACGCACACAGATCAACATACCCTGGCTCAACATGTGCCTGCACTCGGCTCGAATGTGCACAACGCATTCGTCACGCCAGACCAAAACAGGAAGTAACGGTGAGCGGTTACCATGGAAACGAACCCGTAGGGAGAAGATGGGAACCTTTCTAACATTTTCTATTTGAAATGCTGTCCGTACATGACTACAATAGTCTTCATTCTACATATATTATGAGGCAATAACAAAATAGGAACGCACAGACACTAAGGAAACTACGGTAACTTTAATCAGATCAGATTACTGGTTTGGAAAAACGAACGTGTTAGATTGCTCGCTACTGAAAGAAAGTAATCACATTACAGTAACGTGTTACTTAGTAACGTTACTTAGTAACACGTTACTGACGACACTGCTCATGACGTGCTGCGCCCCTCTTTCCCCCCGACTCACCAGTCTCGTCTCCAGTCACTCCAGGTTAAACACACGCACACATGGTAAGATTTCATTTGTTTGGCCAGAGAGACTATGCAATGTTGCTTTAGCCTTTAAAGGTCGGTGCTGAGTGATGATCACACACCGAAAGTAGTGTTAGCATTGCATTCGCGTTAGCATTACGCGAGCGTCCCCTTAAACTCTTGGACAACTTTTTTTACATACAGGTCGTCCAGGTGGGTATAATTCATTGAAAATAATGTACTGTTTTCCTGCTGAGTGTTTATGATCACAAAGTTGGCGATGTCTATGTAGACGCTACAATATGTGCTCGTCTGTTAATGTTCATACAAAATAGTTGTAAACCTTAATTTTTTAATTTATTTATTGAGTATTTTTTAAAGAATTTTACAGACGAAAACATTTTTCGTAAATGTCAACTAAAACTAGCCGAAATTGAGTTTTCGTCAACAAAAACTAGACAAAGACAAACACATTTTGAGATGACTATGATTAAGACTAGTAAGTATAATCGTCCAAAAGATGAGATAAGAGATAAGACGAAAATGAAAAGGGCTGGCAAAAAACAACACTGACACAGTTGGCCAAAAGTGGTAGCTCTCAAACGTTTTTTCAAAAGCAGTACTACAGTAACATTTTGGTCATCAAAAGCTAGACAGGTTTTATTTCTAAAAAAAAAACTAAAAATAATACATCTCATTTAGGCTAATAGCTGACTTTTATCTTCTGCGCAGGAATCCACTATTTACACTCAGAAGCCCCTGTAAAGGTGATCCACAGAGATCTGAAGTCAAGGAATGGTAACGATAATGATTTTCCCTGGTTTAAATCTGTCTTTTTTTTCGTGATATGTCATTTTTATCATTAGGAAACTATGATATGAAAATCTGATTTGTCTTTCAGTTGTTATAACGGCAGATAAAGTCCTTAAGGTAGGTGTCGTTTTATATCCTGTGCAAGAAAAAGATGTGCACATAAGTAATATCATCCATGTATGCCATCAAACACCAGCTACATTTTATGTAGCTCAAATTTCATTAAAAATATATTTATGTTAACTTAAGCTGACCTTGTTATACCTTAAACCTGTACAGTATGCGTTGTTGAACAACTTTTTTGATACGTTGACATACACTGTATTATAACTAACTGAAGGATGCCTGTTGGGAAACAATGATTCTCTACAAGCAACAAAAATATTACGCTTCCCATATTTAAAAAAAAAATAGCATAAGCATTGGGGGGAAAAAAAGTCAAAGCATTTCCACGGATCTGTGTTGCTACATCTGCTTAATTGTTCAAGTTATTTCATTTGTGAAGTTATAATTTTTCTTCTCAGATTTGTGATTTTGGGGCCTCCAAATTTCTTACCCACACGACACACATGTCTTTGGTGGGCACCTTTCCCTGGATGGCGCCTGAGGTCATCCAGAGTCTGCCAGTGTCTGAAACCTGTGACACATTCTCCTACGCCGTGGTGAGTGCACCAACACAAGGCGAAGAAACAGTAAAGTCGTGTGCTAGGTTGCGCCATAACAATTCGAAGTTGGCAAAAGAAGAAAGTTGGGGATGTTGAAACTTATCGGCATGATTGGAGTCCTTCGAGGGTGCAACGCCCCTAGCTAAGACCACAGTCGGGGAAGTCACATGATTACGAGTAAACTTGTGCAATCTGCACATGCATCTTAGTTAAGTTTAAATCTCAAGTACGTCTGTTGCATAAGACTATATTTTCACAATAGTACATTGGATATTATAACTGCTGGAATTTTGATCTCTGTAGGCCTCCATTTGGTGTGGAAAATTACTCCGAACCTCCAAAAATGAGCATAGAAAATCCCTGATTGTGGAAGCGACAGTGCTGTCTTATAAGACACTTCCCCTTGTGATTGCAACTTCGCAGTTGGCTTTCACACTTGACGGTTTAATGTACAAATTTAAAAAGGCTGTGATGATACGGTGTGGCTTTGTGTGCTCCATAACAAGATGCTGGATTTATAAAAATGGACAAATTTCCGGAATATTACTAAGAGATTCATTTCGTCTTGATATCTTAATCTCTATAAAGGCGAATTTGTGTGTGTGGCTGTCTCTGTGTTGGTGTTTTATGGATGTCGAAACGGCTTGGGTGGATTTTGATAAAATTTTACAGTTTTACTTTTTTGTCTGGGGGTGTTCTTAGATGGGTTTGACCTCTGTAGGCCTCCATAGAGTGTTGAAAATTAACTCGAAACTCCCAAAAAAACTAGAAGAGAAAGTGCCAATTTTCACTTTTACACCCAAGCAAAACCGGGACATAATGCTAGTGTCATTATATATATAAAAAATGTAATTAAAAAAAACAACAAAAAACTAAAATATATAATATATATACATACGTATATATGGCAAAATACTCAGGTGACTTGAAGTTCTAGCCTTGAACTCCAGACTCACCGCTGTTCCAGCTCTAGAGTCTGGTGACTGTTCCGCGGATCAAATTCCCTGGCAGAGCAAGCCACAGCAAACAGCGAAGTGGACCAATCAGCGACGGGCGGACGTGACATTGGTAAAGCGACAAGAAACTCTAGCGCGAGGAGGTAAACATACAAGGAGAGCGGAGAACGGAGAAGTTTATTCAACATGGCTAGCACGAGACAGACTGTTGGTTTTAGCGACTCAATTTGTTTTTGGTCATTTAAAACTGAATTTACCACAGCTAAGAACATATTCTCGGCTCTCCTGTTCGCCATCTGTGTTGTTGTGGAGACGACTTCCGATGCGCAAGAGTGACGTTGCTCATTAAGAACACGTCACGCAAATAAACGAGTCGGATTGCACGGACTATTTCGTTGGGCTCAAGAGGCCAATAAGGAGCTAGGTCCCAGACTGGAACAGCAGTGAGTCTGGAGTCCCACTCTTGACCCCCAATTTGGCCAAATTTCAAAATTGTCTTATATGCATGTGTGATACAAAGCTTAAAATCTCAATTCTCTGGGGGAAGAAAACAGGAGGGCATTTAAAAAATAAATAATTAAAAAATTAAACCCTAAACCCTAACTCAAGGTGAGCGCATGAGAGAGCATAATTAAAGACACCATAATTTTAACAAGATATCATCACCTTATTTCGATCCAAAAACTCCATGTAGAATGTACAGTATCACCAAGTGTCAAGACACAGCTGTGAATCACTACAGCCGGATTTTTTGGGGATTTTATGGGTGAAACATGGTAATATAACAAGGAATGTGATGTAGAAATCAAAGAGTGGTCGAGATTTTTTTTCAAATATTTACCCTTTTAGACTTTTTTTTTTTTCAATTTTTCTTTGTTTGGATCGATTATCATTTAAAATATCGAGGAAAATGCAATAGTAACAAAAAAAACCATTTAAACAATAGTTATGAGGTAGAGATCCGTGACCTATTTACATACACTATATTTTTCAATGTGACATAATTTGTTTAGAAGTTTAAAATATGTGAGTGAATAATTTAGTAGTCTTTTTTTAACTAAATATTGGAGATAAATTAATGATTCTAAGCTAAAAATGATATACATTTCGAATAATAATTACTTACCTTCTTCTTATGGCTGGGTTGAAACAAAAGCGGTTGCGCGGTGGCTGTAAACGGGGGTCTCCAGGGTAAAACGGACAAACTAAAAATAGTTTGGGGGCTTAATGCGCCACGAAACTGCTATGTAAGCATATAGACACTAGGGGTGTGCCATCTTAGGCACCCCACGATAGGATTCGATTACGATTCAGGGTGCTATGATTCGATTATTGAACAATGATCAGAGTATTGATGACGATCACGGTTATCGCGATTATCACAGTTATCGCGAGTATCTCTGCATCGTACATTACTAATTAATACAGTAGCCAGACAAATTTATGTCCATTATTTATTTAAAATATCCTAATGATTCAACAGGAACGATGGAAACATGCCCATACAACAAAAAGTTGCCCTCAAGCTGCTTTTTTATTTATTTATTTTACAAGAAAGTGCAAAAACATTAACCATTTTAGAGGGAGTACTTATTTCTCTCAACAATACAATAACATTTACACAGGTGGAATGAATCGCACATTTTCTGGAAACAAAGTGTCTTTACAAATAAGACTTATTTTAACCAATATACTTTGCTTTCACAGATTTCGGTACTATTTCGCATGTTTGTAGTGTTACCGCTGTACTTAATCATGGTTTTAAACGTTCTGCATATGTAATACACGTCAGCTAATTAGCTTTGCGCTCGGCGCTAACTATTAACATCTCAAAAACAACAACAATAAAGGCTAAACAGTTCAAGAGGGTTCGTGTACTCACCTATTATGGATGCACACGGGTCATAGCAACACACTCAGGACATTTTTCAATTCAAATGCCTTCAAACTACTGCTGGACATCTAAAAGACAAGGACCAACAAACTCTTGCTCTAAAAAATTACTTGCACACAAAAGCGCTAACCTGTGTTCGCGCTTTTGTGTACATGCCTGTCTCATACACAAATTTATTTTCCAATCTTTTAAAAATGAATAAATCTCTCAGTAACCGGCAGCATCCATCATAACGTGCATGCGCCCGGTAATGGTTCCCGGGCGGCAGATGTGTCTTGAATTTCGTTCTGCTACAAGCGGCTGCCATAAGGTTATGAGAGAAAAATCATCGCTTTTGAACCTTTACGAATCGTAATCGAATCGTCACGTGTCGAATCGCGATGCATGTAATAATCAATTTTTTGGAACTCCTCTAATAGACATATTGTTCTATCAAGCACAACAGTTCTTTTGGCTTAAAATATAGCAATTTATTTTAAAGAGGGATGCAAGTGCAGAAACTGCTTTTTCAGCCTTGTCTGTGTTTTCCGCCGTATACAAATGTTTAACTTAATGTCAAACATCAAGTACTTTGCTTATACTTTATCTGCCTCAATGAGGAGGACTTCTTTATATCTAATGTAATTAAAAAATATAGATGCTATTCTAAAATGCATTTTAATTTTAAAACTGGTTTTAGATCAGCTATTTCACTTTAGCATAGTCACATGTTGATAGCATAGAATCCACAATATTATTACCATACTTCATTACTTTGAAATGTTCTTAGATATGTTAATGTGTCACCAATTTAATTCCCTTGTGTTACAGGTGCTTTGGGAAATGTTGACACGTGAAGTACCATTCAAAGGTCTGGAAGGCTTACAAGTGGCCTGGCTTGTAGTGGAAAAAGAGGAGGTATTTTTTCAAGCAATTGCACATATGTTGCACTCATATGCCAAGAGATCATAAGTTTTTTGATTCATTCGTTCTTGTTAATCTAAATTAGTTGTGGAGGGTTTTCAAATACTTTGCTCGAGTGTAGCAACAGTGGAAACCACAAGATTGCACTTTTTACGGGTGTTCCTAGTCACGCGACTATATGTATATCTGTTAACTTATTGGCTGCAAGTAACTGCAATAGACGTCCAATCCATTTGAAGTGGGAGGGTTGGCAGCGAATGAACAAATGTTTATTCGCTGCCACCCTCTCAGTTCAAATGGATTGGACATATAGTATTGATAAAATGAAATTTACAGCAAAAGGATGACTCAGGTGTTTATTGAATTTTTGGTCTGTATTGAATTTTCAACACAGGTCTGAAAGTCAATTACGTCTAGCAAGATCACATGATAAACCAACTTGTGCAAATTGATGTGACTCGGAACAAATATGATTGAACCTTAGTTGGCGGTTCTCTTCTTCCGGCATTAAACAATCGTTTAGAGAATGTCACAATTGTATTAAAACACTTAGGTATAACAACTGCTGGTCAATAGGAGGACACGAGTGTGTACTTGTGTTTCAGAGGTTGACTATACCCAGTGGCTGTCCTGCCAGCTTTGCAGAGCTGATGAGGGACTGCTGGGTGACAGATCCAAAAGTGAGTGCTGCATCCACTTGAACTGGCATTGAGAAGAACAACATGTCCGCATGGCACAAACCTAAAGTTGCTCTCTCAATTCAGAGGAGGCCAACGTTCAAGCAGATCATGTCGACTTTGGAGGCCATGGCGAACGACAGCCAACTTCCTCAACAGTGCAACTCTTTCCTCCACAACAAGTCTGAATGGAGGTAACGTAATGAGCCATTCTGCAGTCCAACTAAATGTATTGAGAACTCAATATGCACTCAGCCTAAAGGAAATTACAAAGAATGACATGGAAATGTGGCTGACGGGGGTCGGAAAATACAAAAAAGGAAGGGGAGATGGTTCATATAGATCTTTAATGACTTGACTGATGGCGACAGAAAGGCATGAAAACCTCCAACGACTCCTCCATCTGGATATATTTCCTCTCTTTACCCATAAGGCCCTAAAAATAATCACCATCTTTTTCAAGTAGAAGTGTTTAATTGGGCTGTATGAGCAGCTGGAGGTTCAGTTGATGTTCAGCACAGCCTGAGTCTCAGCTGCTACTTTATTCCGCCTCAGCCCCTAAGCAGGGATGGCGCCGTGTGGCGTCTTCAACACATAGCCGTGCTGTCGCTGTCACGTCCGCGCAGGTGAGATGTGTTCCAAACGGTGGACAGGTCATGTTTGCCTCGTTAGATCTCAGTGGATTCCAGCTGGTTTTAGGAGCACTGGTTCTTGTGTGAAGTTTCTGGTATATGCCGTGCAGTGTTGTTTTTGAGATTTTACTGACAAAAATAGTATGTTCAACATTATTAAGTTCGGATTCTCCTTCGGCCTTTACGTTGGTGTTGAGAGAATTGAACATTTTAAGCATAGGCGGAGTTTGACCTTTGGGGCAGGGGGGGCACAATATGTTGATGACCCCAAAACGCAGTGTCAGCATTAAAAAAAAAATTAGAAGAATATTTATAATAATAAGTTGAAAATTAGCGTGGTTTTTTTTTTTGTTTCCCATCATTCTTGCGGGGAATTCTAAAACAGGCTGCTTAGGACAGCTATACCTTTTGCCAAGATCGTTATCCATTGAATATTGTACGGTGTCGTGCCAATGTAGTTACCCCAGTCAAAAATTGTATCCCCTGCACGGAGCCATTTGGAGGTAGATTTGTATCTTCATTATTCAATCAAAAAAAGGTTGCTTCAATCAAAATATATATTTTCAATCAAAAAAAAGTCAATTCGATTGAAAAAAATTTTTGAATGCAAAAATAAATTTGAAACTCAAAAAAATGCATTTGAAAGCTATTTTTCTATCGTTTGAAATTTTTTTTTGATTGAAGTAATTTTTTATTTTTTTTTGATTGAAGCAACTTTTTTGATTGAAGTAATGTTGTTTTGCGTTTGGGTCACATTTTTATTATCCAATCAAAAAATAAGTTGCTTCAAACAAAAAATATATATATTTTCAAAATAAAAATCACTTCGATCAAAATAAGAGAAATTTCAAACATAGAAAAAAAACGTTTTTGAATGCGAAAAAAATATTTGAGACTCAAATATTTGCATTGGAACACTTAATTTTTTATTTTAAAAAAGTTTGATTTTAGCAATCCTTTTTGTGTTTGGGCCATATTGCCCTCCCCTATTTTTTTTTTTTTAATAATATACTAAGCAAATGACCGTCTAAGGTGCTAGTCACATGATCTGTTCGAAAAATAATTTTGACCCATTATGAAAATATATTTTTTTGTTCATTTCATTCATTTTTATTGTTTGTTTTATTGCGTTAAAACTTTTATATATATAGGAAAGTCAGTTACATGCAATGACACTTTTCGACCACCTGGAGGGGGGGCTGCCCCCCCCTTAAACTCCGCTTATGATTTTAAGAAAGCCAAAGAAAAGATTTTTTCCATGTCGGCGTGTGTCTTGTGATAAGGTAGCAACCAGTTGAGAGTGTAACTCTTAACTCATCTAGGCTGCTGCTTGACTATCCGAATTACGACAACTTGAAACATTGGAGTGATAGCCATCAACCAGTACTGCTCGAGATCTGCCAAAAATGCTACGTTTCGACTTTTGTGCCTCAATAAGACACAACTAATAGAGAAGCATATTCACTTTTGTTGATTGAAAATGACTTCATGATATCAAGATGAAAAAAGTATGCTCTGGTAAATTGTTTTAAAATTAAGTTTTTTCCCCCCACACAATTGCAACTCCATTAAAAGGTTAAACCAGACCGTTTATACATTTGAACATTTATAGGTTGTAAACCCATATAAAACATTCATATAATAATATACCATAATATTTTATTTTGAAATGTCCACCGGAAGTATGTTTGCTAAGCCACTAACTGTAAGCTTTACAATTAGTAAAAAGAAACAGAAACAAGGTGCACTTTGCTTGAAAATTCTTTAATCCAGCGAGTTTTCATTTTTGAAGTGTCACCTTCAACCGCAATTTTGCGTTGTGGAGAAGACTGGCAATGTTTTATAGCAAGCTAAAGTGGTTAGTACATTGTCTTTTTTTCCATTAGCCTCAATGTAGCAATGCTAACGTTTTACATTGTTTAATATGTTTCCTTATTTTGTATGTCTGAACTTGAATTCTATGGCGTGTCTATGGCCAATAAACATCAGCGAAAGTGACTGTAGTCTCATAGGCAATCAACATGCATGTGTGCCGAGTGCACGCAGCACATGCACAAATGTATGTACGCATGCATGCGGCGATAAATCGCCGCCAGGAAAATGACCGCCCTCATTTTTATTTACCGTGCGATAATTTGACTTATTGCATATCTCTACAGGCTTACTAGTAACGCATTACATGTACTCCGTTACATTTACTTAAGTAACTTTTTGAGAAAAATGTACATCTGAGAGTAGTTTTACTAATCCATATTTTTACTTGAGTAGATTTGTTAAGAAAAAACGTTACTCTTACTCCGCTACTTTAGGCTCCACAAGAGTCATTGCATTTTACCTCTTTCTACTACATATTAAATTGATTATTTTTTTGCCAGCGATGCCAAGGGTAGCACTACAAATTTCACCAATCAGACGTCGCAACCGGTGTTATTAATAACGGCGTTACTAACTGCGTTATTTTTTTCAGGAGTGAGATAACTAATTAATTACTTCTCTCATCTTTGCAACACCGTTACCGTTACTGAGGATGTAAAGGCGTGCGTTACAATATGTTACGACGTTGGTTTAATGACACGAGAAAAGTCCGAGAGACACGGACTCACTCACAGAGCAGAGCGGGAGTGGGGAGGAGGGGAGTTGTGACGCCGTTGGAAACTAGATGCTTGGTGGCTCCAGTAATACCTGACTGTAGCCGATAGCCTACAAAATACGCCCACCCACATGATGCTACGGTAGATATCACATGTATATAGAACTAGATGTGAAATGATAAACTCGCCGGCGTGAGTTATCAGCCGCCATCTTAAAGCAGTAGACTTCTCAGGAAGGCTGTGTTGTAAAGAACCTTCTTAGCGAACCTAAGTAACTTCTTATCTAAAATACTCCTAAATCGTCAAAATCTTGACTTAAATCTATCTTTAAATCATGAAACAGTTTTAAAACTTTCACATGTTGAAAGTAGACAGAAGGGAACTAATGCAATAACGGGAGCAATTTTAACAACTTTGACAGTTGATTCACAACATGAAATGACTTCCAAACATAGCAAAGGTTACTATCTAGTTATTGCAATATCCGCAATGCCCCTGTGTCTAGTTAAGTTTAGGGTAAAAAATTGGGGTAGGGCCAATTGTCCCAAAAACCCTTTGAACTTTACATGGTGTGACCTATGGTTTTTTTTTTTTTTTTTTTTTGGAATGAAAAGAAAAAAAAAACCATGACAAGTAACAGCAGTTACTTTGCCAAGTAACTAATTACTGTTACATTCTGGTAACTGAGTTACTAACTCAATTACTTTTGTAATTTGTAACTGTAATTAATTACTTTTTTAAAGTAAGATTAACAACACTGGTCGCAACAATAATCACATAACTCCATTATACTAATCTGACGCAAGCTTGCCGTTCTAATGACACCAGCCTGTTCATTCACATGGCTTCTTTAAAGCACCGTAAAAAATGAAGTATTTGAAATAAAGCACTGCCCTCAACATGACTCGAAAGCGCAGACTTAAACCTCTCTCCCAATTTTTATTTGGCACTGACACTGAAAACCGGAGATACGATCCTTTTAATTAGTAACTAGAGCTGGGAATCTTTGGGCACCTAACGATTCGATTCCGATTATGATTCAGAGGCTTCGATTCGATTATTAAACGATTATTGATGAACCCCCCTCCTTTTTTTTTTTTTTTTTTTTTTAATGTTTTGTACATTAGTTCCAAAATTGTTCAAAAATCCTCTCAGGCTAAACCAAACTACTATTTCAGTATCAAGTTGACATATAACAGTAAACAAATATACAAAATTAACAGTAAATAAAATACTCCAGTTCCCATTCTGTATCAGCAGTTTTAAACTACATTCAATTAATTTATTGTTGTGAATCAACCGTTACAGTTGTTAAAATTGCTCCCGTTATTCCCTAATTTCCCTTCTGTCTACTTTTGACATGTCAAAGTTTTAAAACTGTTTCATGATTTAAAGATTGATTCAAGACAAGATTTTGCCGATTTAGGAGTATTTTAGATAAAAAGTTAATTAGATTCGCTACAACAGAGCCTTCTAGAGAAGTCTACTGCTTTAAGATGGCATCTGTTTACTAACGCCGGCAAGTCCGTCATTTCGCATCTCTGTTCAATAATACATGTTCTAACACAGACGTCGAATGTCATTTTGCCTCTAGTTCTACATATATATGATATCTACTGTAGCCGTTTGTTTGTAGCAACTAGCAACCGGGCGTTGTTTGTAGCGGCTGTCGGCCGCAGTCAGGTATGATTGTTTTTTTTATCTAGCGGCATGAGTTGAACATGATATTTATTTTCGGTCCGTTCCTCATTGCGTCCCAAAGACCGCGCTGACTGTGTTTTACTTCCGCTTTACCTGGTATAATTCAATAATCGGAATTTGAAAGTTTGTGAATCGTTCTCGAATCTTCCACGGCCGAATCGCGAATAATCTACGAATCGGAAATTTCGCACGCCTCTATTAGTAACTATGAATGAACTATTCACTTTTCAAATTAGGAATTAATTTCTCCACTAGATGGAACTCATGCTCTTTGGACGAATAATGCATAATTTCTTCCTTTTTTTCCCCCTCTTGCCGGAATTCAATGATTTTTTTTTTGTATTTCTTTGGCTTAATGTGGTTATGTAATGGGTTATTGTACAGTATCATTATAGCAACAGTTCATATAGATAAGTTTGTGCTGAGAGAAAAAAAATAACATTGTTTAAAAATAAAAACTAGGGCTGCAGCTATCGAATATTTTAGTAATCGAGTAATCGACTGAAAATTCTATCGATTAATCGAGTAATCGGATAAAACAAATATATTTTTAGGTGAGGAGCAATTATAAATATACATGAGAAAACAAGACATTTCATCTAATCTTGAACCATTTTCAGTCAATCAATGTCTTTATTTTCGATGTATATTGTTGAAAACAGCCAACAATTGCATCTCAAACTGTAACTACAATAAAAAAATACACTAATTCACTGCTTTCACTCAGAAAACTTTTAGATCTTATTAACATATATATATATACGTAAATATATCTTACCTAAAAATGCCGTTACGCTTGATAACACACATCACTTAAAAGTTAGGATTTTTTTTTTCCCCACGTGTTTCAATTGAATTTCTATTTGTGTCAAGCCATTTATAAGTTCTAGTTAAGTTTTAAGTTAGTCTAAACTGTAAGTCCTGATAGGATTTTGAGTTTTTGCAGTGTTCAAAATAAATGTATGATACAGGCTGTATTGGAGCACATTAGGGACCAGTGCTACTTGGTGTTTTATCCAGCAATGACTACTGAGCTCAAATTGATAGTTAGCATTATTGAGTTTTTATTTTACACCCTCATCACTCCACAACGCTATGTTATGTTAAAGCCTGTATGTAAGACACGTTAGCCACGCATCGAAAGTGGTCATAATTAATAGAAACCTAGCCCTCCGCAGGGCTTACATTACGTGAGCTAGTGACATTAATGTTAATCTTATTTATTAGCGCTTAGCGCTCTACTGCTTTAAGATGGCGGCTGTTTGCTAACGCTGCCCAGACGCGGACGATTCTGTCATTTCGCATCTAGCTCAACATACAGTGCCTTGCAAAAGTATTCGGCCCCCTTGAACCTTGCAACCTTTCGCCACATTTCAGGCTTCAAACATAAAGATATAAAATTTACATTTTTTGTCAAGAATCAACAAGTGGGACACAATCGTGAAGTGGAACAAAATTTATTGGATAATTTAAACTTTTTTAACAAATAAAAAACTGAAAAGTGGGGCATGCAATATTATTCGGCCCCCTTGCGTTAATACTTTGTAGCGCCACCTTTTGCTCCAATTACAGCTGCAAGTCGCTTGGGGTATGTTTCTATCAGTTTTGCACATCGAGAGACTGACATTCTTGCCCATTCTTCCTTGCAAAACAGCTCGAGCTCAGTGAGGTTGGATGGAGAGTGTTTGTGAACAGCAGTCTTCAGCTCTTTCCACAGATTCTCGATTGGAATCAGGTCTGGACTTTGACTCGGCCATTCTAACACCTGGATACATTTATTTTTGAACCATTCCATTGTAGATTTGGCTTTATGTTTTAGATCATTGTCCTGTTGGAAGATAAATCTCCGTCCCAGTCTCAGGTCTTGTGCAGATACCAACAGGTTTTCTTCCAGAATGTTCCTGTATTTGGCTGCATCCATCTTCCCGTCAATTTTAACCATCTTCCCTGTCCCTGCTGAAGAAAAGCAGGGCCAAACCATGATGCTGCCACCACCATGTTTGACAGTGGGGATGGTGTGTTCAGGGTGATGAGCTGTGTTGCTTTTACGCCAAACATATCGTTTTGCATTGTGGCCAAAAAGTTCAATTTTGGTTTCATCTGACCAGAGCACCTTCTTCCACATGTTTGGTGTGTCTCCCAGGTGGCTTGTGGCAAACTTTAAACCAGACTTTTTATGGAATCTTTGAGAAATGGCTTTCTGCTTGCCACTCTTCCATTAAGGCCAGATTTGTGCAGTGTATGACTGATTGTTGTCCTATGGACAGACTCTCCCACCTCAGCTGTAGATCTCTGCAGTTCATCCAGAGTGATCATGGGCCTCTTGGCTGCATCTCTGATCAGTTTTCTCCTTGTTTGAGAAGAAAGTTTGGAAGGACGGCCGGGTCTTGGTAGATTTGCAGTGGTCTGATGCTCCTTCCATTTCAATATGATGGCTTGCACAGTGCTCCTCAAGATGTTTAAAGCTTGGGAAATCTTTTTGTATCCAAATCCGGCTTTAAACTTCTCCACAACAGTATCTCGGACCTACCTGGTGTGTTCCTTGGTTTTCATAATGCTCTCTGCACTTTAAACAGAACCCTGAGACTATCACAGAGCAGGTGCATTTATACGGAGACTTGATTACACACAGGTGGATTCTTTTTATCATCATCGGTCATTTAGGACAACATTGGATCATTCAGAGATCCTCACTGAACTTCTGGAGTGAGTTTGCTGCACTGAAAGTAAAGGGGCCGAATAATATTGCACGCCCCACTTTTCAGTTTTTTCTTTGTTAAAAAAGTTTAAATTATCCAATAAATGTTGTTCCACTTCACGATTGTGTCCCACTTGTTGTTGATTCTTGACAAAAAAATTAAATTTCATATCTTTATGTTTGAAGCCTGAAATGTGGCGAAAGGTTGCAAGATTCAAGGGGGCCGAATACTTTTGCAAGGCACTGTACATGTGATCTCTATGAGACTCATCAAATGCTACCTGCTACCAACGAAGCATCGTGCGGTCTAGTATTTAGCAACGTCGGCGTCGTTTGTAGCGGCTGTCGGCTGCAGTAAGTTTTTTTTTTTTTTGCTTCTTCCTCTACGCATGTGACATCAGCGCGTTATCCCGCATTAAAAGTAGTCCAAGCAAAACGTGATGCTTAGAGCTGTCAAAATAAACGATTACTCGAGGTGAATAAATTACTCGGATCAGTTTTTAAACTCGAGTTACTCGAGTTGCTCGAGTATTCGTTTCAGCTCTAATAAAAACATCAAACAAAAATAAGCAGTTACTTACATTGTTACTCATTACTTGAGCATTCTTTTCACTGGATACTTTTTTACTTGTACTTGAGTACATTTTTGGATGACT
Source organism: Corythoichthys intestinalis (assembly GCF_030265065.1). Classification (NCBI taxonomy): domain Eukaryota; kingdom Metazoa; phylum Chordata; class Actinopteri; order Syngnathiformes; family Syngnathidae; genus Corythoichthys; species Corythoichthys intestinalis. The sequence goes on from NC_080406.1 coordinate 25,072,144, forward strand.
ACTTTTGCTTGAGTAATTTTACTTTGAAGTAACGCTACTCTTGAGTAAAATTTTTGGCTACTCTACCCACCTCTAAATATATGTGATTACCAGTCATGCCTCTTCTATTTTTCTGCTGCTTTATTTATTATTTATTATTATTTATTATTTATTGCTTTATTTGCGCAAGTCCCTTTCTCCGTCAACATGATGTGATTAATTATCCTACCTCTAGGGTGTGCTGTTTCTCTTTTCTTGTACTTTCTTTTGCCTCAAGGTTGCTGACAGCTCAATTTTTGGTTACACTGTATATTGTTTAAGGTTTTGTTTTTAATTGTACCGGTGCATGGTGTGAAAGTGGTTACCGTTTTTGCCTCGTAGTTTTGTTGTTTGGGATTTGAATATGATCTCCTGAGTAGAGGTGTTTGGGATTTGAATATGATCTCCTGAGTAGAGGTTGTAGTTTATCGTAATACCTGCTTGGATTTTCTGTGGGTAAAAAAACAAGCATGTTAATATCATAACACATTTTACATAGTCTTTTGTGAATGTGAGTCTGCGTGCTTGTTATATTTCATGTGTCCAAGTATTGTTGATTTTTATATTTGTCGCCCTGCAGAGGTGAGATTGAAGCCACACTGGACAGGCTGAAGAAGCTAGAAAGGGACCTGAGTAGCAAAGAACAGGAACTGAAGGAGAGAGAGCGACGTCTGAAAATGTGGGAGCGCAAACTCATTCAGCAGTCCAACAGTCCGGTCAGTTGCTTGACAGCATTTCTTCCCTTTGCAACAAGTTAATAACATTTGAAGTGGCCTCAGCAGCGCAGTGAATGAATTATTTCCCAACAGGCGAAGTATGTGAAGCCATGCCAGAAGAAAAGAAATTTATAGGTAGAATTATTTGGTGCACTATCAATCTGCGCAACAGCTAAAGATTCTTAACTTGATCGAATTTAATTTGGGACTGACCTCATATTTAAAAAAAAAAAAAAAAAAAAAAAAAATGACAATTCACAATTGGAACTGTGCTGTATTGGAAGTAATTTACGTTAGCTCAAGTATTTCTTTAAAAAAAAAAAACAGTACACAAAGTACTAAAAATATGATACAGTGTTTAATTTTTCAAGCATGGTAGCCAGTTAGGGGACTGCATAATGAATGTTTACAAGGGGAAAAATGTCAATAGGTGTATTACACTTGAATAATATGGTATTTCATTAATTGTTGGTTAGTACAATAACATCACTATTTTAAATTGCATTTTGTGTTTTTTTTTTTTTTTTCTGCAATTAGTCCGTCATTCAGAAAAAGAACCATTTGACAGTCCTCAGCCTATAGACATTACGGAAGTAATTCAATGTATGGTTAAAATGCTTGATAGAGAGTGGCATGCTGTGAAGAAAGAAGCCACAAGCACACAGCTCCTTGGAGAAGGCCAATCTTTTATGATGAAGTGACATTTTCCTGACATTAAGATTGGCCAATTTGTTCTGAATGTGGTAGAGTGCAGTTGTTGTAGCAGTCTCTGACTTACTTACACTTACAGTAGGCTCCGTCTATCAAGTACTTAATGGTAAGTCCAAAAATATTTTCCATGTTAATAATTCTGATGTTCCTGTAGATTTGACAAAACAATACTGCCTAGATATACGCATTATTCTGTTATAAATATTTTTAATTCAAGGCAATGGAGCCCTTCAGAAATTGCATTTCTGTTGAATTGTAGGTACGGCATTTAACTTTACATTGTGGAAACACAAGGGCTCCTTTGATTTCTTCCGCGTTATTATTTGTCTTATTACGTAGGATTTCACAAACACTGAAGGTAGAAATTTTGCGGGAGTGCATGTTCATTCCTTTCCATTCATTGTGTGGTATAGATGATAAATGAGAGACATCTATGAGTTTACATTCACACAAAACACTAGACAAGATATTAGGGCCTTTCACAAACGATTATTTTAATCGAAGATTTATCGCAGATGTATATATTTGAATTATCGGCTCATATATAAATTATGCTATTCATTGTTATGTGAGTTTAGGGTTTACATTTCGGCTGTTAATGTGCATCTGAGCCGACAACTATGCGCTCTGAAACGTTGTATTATTATGTAATAATGTAACTTATTGTCAGTGTTTGATTCATTTAAATGTCATTGAGAACAACAGGAATAAGAAAATATTTACTGTTTTTCATTTTGAGAAATATAAAATATAATATAGACAATTATATTTTTAAATAAATAAAACAAACATGCAACAAACAAACCAAAAAAAGTACTGTTTTTCCCCTTTGTAATTTTTTAATTTAAAAATAAAAATAAAAAAATATATAAAATAAAAAATCTACAGTTGTGGTCAAAAGTTTACATACATTTGTGAAGAACATAATGTCATGGCACTCTCGAGTTTCCAGTTATTTCTACAACTCTGATTTTTCTCCGATAGAGTGATTGGAACAGATACCTCTTAGTCACAAAAGACATTCATGAAGTTTGGTGCTTTTATGACTTTAATATGGGTTAACAGAAAAAGTGATCAAATCTGCTGGGTCAAAAATATACATAAAGCAACACAAATTAGCAATTTCTTGTGAGTGATTATTGACTTGAACAATCATTGACTTGAACAAGTCAGGAAAGTCACTTGGAGCCATTTCAAAACAGCTGCAGGTCCCAAGAGCAACAGTGCAAACAATTGTAAGTATAAAGTGCATGGCACTGTTTTGTCACTGCCACGATCAGGAAGAAAACGCAAGCTATCACCTGCTGCTGAGAGAAAATTGGTCAGGAGGGTGAATATTCAATCGAGAATCACCAAAAAGCAGATCTGCCAAGAATTAGAAGCTGCTGGAACACAGGTGTCAGTGTCCACAGTCAAGCGTGTTTTGCATCTCCATGGACTGAGAGGCTGCTGTGCAAGAAGGAAGCCCTTGCTCCAAAAGCAGCACCTTAAGGCTCGACTGAAGTTTGCTGCTGATCACATGGACAAAGATAAGACCTTCTGGAGGAAAGTTCTGTGGTCAGACGAAACAAAAATCGAGCTGTTTGGCCACAATGCCCAGCAATATGTTTGGAGGAGAAAAGGTGAGGCCTTTAACCCCAAGTACACCATGCCTACCGTCAAGCACAGTGGTGGTAGTATAATGCTGTGGGGCTGTTTTGCTACCAATGGAACTGGTGCTTTACAGAGAGTAAATGGGATAATGAAGAAGGAGGATTACCTTCAAATTCTTCAAGATAACCTAACGTCATCAGCCCGAAGATTGGCTTGTTCATTAGTCAATTAATTGTGGCAGCCTTATTGGACATAGAGATGTATAATTCCTATAGACAAGTTTCCTGAGCAAAACATGGGCGGCAGCATCTTGGACAATGTCTGCTCCGAACTTTGGTTTTAGAAAAAACATGAATTATGGTTTAAGTAAGCAGCGTGTTGACGAAGTTAAAACTGCAAAATTAAAGCAGAGGAACTCACGAAATCTCCCAAAATGGATGCAGCACGACATAGATGAGATGTAGATGAAATTGTATGATTGTTCTTATCACTTCGTTGGTCAATCGTGGAAAAAATAATAAATTGTTAGCCTGTGTTGACGTGTTGTATAGATTGATACGCCAGCCACTTGTGTGACCAAAATTATATTACATTTGCCAAATGCAGAAGGGCTTACACGGATTTTGTTATTACAAGGAAATACTACAAGGTATGTACATATAAACAAAAATAGTATGTCATTCTTTTTTATTGCAGATATTGATCGCAACAAAACTTTTGGGCAACATGATTCCATTTCTTGTTTTATTTAAAACGTTTGGTGCATGTCTAAAACAGGTCAATAAATCACAATTTATTAAATGATTAGAAAAACTAGCATACGAGAATGTGATATCAGACAGCATAGCTCCGGAGCGGCTTGAAAGCCTTGCCAACATTTGACCCGACATTATGCAGACCCTCGGCGGCTGACAGACAGACTTTCTCCCGCTGTCCTCGGTAATTCCAGCTCCAATAGCGTATCTCAAAGTTGCTGCAGTTCAAAAGCTCGTAGTCGGATCTCGGGATCGAGCTGACGGTCCGTCGCGAGGTGAGCCAACGTATGTTCCAGCCCCTGCCGCTCGGCCGCTCCCGGGAGTGGAGCCTTCTATCATCAAAGTAGAACGCACGTAGTCTCGATATACGTCCATCAACGTACAAGTCAAGTTGTCTTCCCTTGCGTAACAGCGTTTTCCAGCTGTAAACAAACGAAGAAAAAACTTGTAACTCTTGCATTTATGCATTTACATAATTGTGCCATGCTACACGTAATGATTAGCAACAGGCTAGCAGCAGATACTGTAGTTGTTAGGGATGGGATTTGATAAGATTTTTACGATTCCGATTCCATTATCGATATGGCTTAACGATTCGATTCATTATCGATTCCCTTATCGATTCTAAATGGACTAATGGACTGTATGAGGTTCTGGGTTCAATATATTTTATGGTTCATTCGCCTCGGAGTGTCGGTTAGAACACAAGGAGCGGAGAGTGGAGTTGGTCTTTGGCACTTTTAATTCAACTTGGCAACAGGCTCAACTATATACAGGCAATGGCACTTGATATGACAATCACTCAATGAGCAGATGAGAGCATGCGTGGAAAGATGTTGATGTATTTGTATGTGTGTACAATTCAGATTGACTGTAAAGCAGTCCATAACACACATACATGACACGTAATAATATAATGACACAAAGGTGGGGGGGGGGGGGGGGGGGGGGCGCAAGCTCGCGCATAACTAGGAAGCATGCTGCGTGCACGTGCGGTCATTTTAGCCATAAAAGTGGCAAAACTAAACACTTTACACTCATATGGATGTACAACATCTTTTTAAGATGCTAAACTAACACATTCCCTCTTCACACAAATGTGCAACGCGAATATAATGTAAACAACGCTCTTCTCGACGCAGCGAGAAGGAGCGGGAGCAACCAGCCGACGTAACAGTAAAAACATGAAACGGTCGCGCTGATAACTGCTCTAACTTATCATAAGAACTTTATCGCATGAAGAGGAAATACTTACATTCGTGCATGGACGCACAGATTATACTTCCTCTAACAGCTGGCCGTCCTCTGTTCGAAATGCGCACCTTACGCCTATTCTCGGTCCCAGAATACGCAGCGCGCATGACGTAGGACAATAACCAGAACCAACTGACCGGTTGCTATGAGAACGAATGCATACCCATGGACTCTTTCTAACAGGAGTATTAAAATTGCTAATAAAATTGTTTAGGATTATTTTAGATGCATATGTGTTATATTTTTCTTATAGAGTATTGGACGAGGAATATGATAGAACCATTAATCGACTTTTTGGAAAAATCACCATTTCTTTAAGTAGTCTCATGAATAATGACATGGCCTGTAAAAGTGTAAATTCACTCAGCAACTTCTCTCTCCAGGTTACACTTGATGTTAAGTCTCGCCATTGGTAAATATGTGGCCGTGCTTGCTGATTCTTATGTGTGTAACATGCACAAATGATAAAACGTAAATCGTGCTGGTTGGAACCGATAAGAGAATCGTTAGAAAAATTGCCAAACGATTCCATGGAATTGGAACACTCGGGACCTGTACTCTTTAAGAACTGGTTTTCGATTCCCATCCCTAGTAGTTGTAGTAAATAACAATATCAAAGGCAACAAGTCGTTTCATGCGCAAGATTTTAACTTTCGGATTTTTTGAGCACCGGACACATGAAAATGCAGAGATAGGAAGAACATATCCTCCAAAACACAGCTGCAACACGGCTATAAAAACACCCGGTCTTTGTGGTGTCACGAGCTTGGTTTCACGTCTGCCTTTATGAACATGTTGTCCTGGCAGATGTGTGGCAGATGGCTGAATTGTCTTTTTAAGAGATTTTGATGTGTAATGTTACTCCAGCTCCACTGTTGTTTTGGATGGAGAAATTGTAAAACGGAAGTTGCTAGCAGCATAAGGAAGTACCTCGGAAACTTGTCTATATACTAGGGCTGTCAAAAGATTAAAATTTTTAATCAAGTTAATTACAGCTTAAAAATAATTAATCGTAAATAATTGCAATTCAAACCATCTATAAAATCTGCCATATTTTTCTGTAAATTATTGTTGGAATGGAAAGATAACACACAAGATGGATATATACATTCAACATACGGTACATAAGTACTGTATTTGTTTATTACAACAAATAAATCCACAAGATGGCATTAACATTACTAACATTCTCTTAAAGCGATCCATGCATAGAAAGACTTGGAGCTCTTAAAAGACAAATGTTAGTACAAGTTATAGAAATTTTATATTAAAACTAGGGCTGTCAAAAGTATCGCGTTAACGGGCGTTAATTAATTTTTAAAATTAATCACGTTAAAATATTTGACGCAATTAACGCATGCACTGAATGAGCCACTCTCGCATTACCTCAAACAGATTTCAATGAGGCCGTTTATGGACATTAAGAGTGAAAAGAATGCCACCGGCCGCTTGGGGGCAGCGCAGCGCCGTTCCATACTAATGTTATTCCTTCTAATAGTGGGAGAATTAGTAGTTGTGAGACATTTATGCTGTTGCTTTGTGCGCCACACATATTTCGGTAAGTTTGCTTTCTTTTAGTGGCAATTATGTGTCTTGTTGTATTTTGGGTAAGATATGCACAGAGATATATATCTGTTATAAAGGCGAGTGGACACAGGCGTTCTTTGGGTTGCGCCGTTTATTGGCATAAGCTTCTGCAACTCCTTCACAACAAACAGAAGTATCATTTAGTGAAAGCACAACAAAAATAATATTGCTATCTCTCAAAAAAAATAATGTTCACAAAAAGAAAAGCACTTCAGTCTGTAGTAATGAGGCCCTATTCTCACACAGCTAAACAACAATGCAAAGTGAACTGGCATTACTCAGTTTGTTAACTCAATTCTTATTATTGTTATTTTTATTCTTATTATTATATTAACTCTACTTTTGATTGAAAATTGTACAAATTTTATTAAAACGAAAATATGAAGAGGGGTTTTAATATAAAATTACTATAACTTGTAACTATAACATTTATCTTTTATGAACTACAAGTCTTACTATCCATGGATCACTTAAACAGAAAGAATGTTAATAATGCCATTTGTGGATTTATTGTTATAATAAACAAATACAGCACTTATGTACAGTATGTTGTATGTATATATCGGTCTTGTGTCTTATCTTTCCATTCCAACAATAATTTACAGAAAAATATGGCATACTTTAGAGATGGTTTGAATTGCGATTAATTACGATTAATTATGATTAATTTTTAAGCTGTGATTAACTCGATTAAAGATTTTAATCGTTTGACAGCCCTAATTAAAACCCCTCATAATGTTCTCGTTTTATTAAAATTTGTAAAATTTTCAATCAAAAAAATAAACTAGTAGCTCGCCATTGTTGATGTCAATAATTACACCATGCTCACTCATGGTACTAACCCATAAAATCAGTGGGACCGAAGTGCCAGCAGAGGGGGCCAAACACCAAAAAACAAGTAACAAGCGGACATTACACTGTACTATCATTTTAATCTGTGAGCGGGGCATATGCGTTAATTAAAAATCAAATGTTTTAACGTGATTAATTTAAAAAAATAATTACCGCCCGTTAACGCGATTTTTTGACAGCCCTACTATACATTTTGCTTTAGTGAAACTCGTCATGGATCTGACTAGCATGTGTGCATGTATGGAGACAGGGCAGGGATCATTCATTGCCAACCTTGCCAGATTAAATGGGTTGGACACCTATTGTTGTCAATGTCGCTGAAACATCTCCCACCAGCCCATGCCATCGATGTCAGCAGAAGAGTTAGAACAGCAAATTGTGCAGAACCCACACAACAGCAAGTTACTGGATTGAAGAAAAGAGGCAAGCTGTCCATTTGTTGAAAAAGATCCGCGTAAAATAAGATTGCGAGTTTGAGACTGAATGTGCTTACTTGCAAAGCGCAGCATAGAGGAGGCGGGAAGTGCTCGCAGGGCTGAGTGTCTTTATGAGGCGGCAGGCTGCACTGAAATGTATAGCAGCAGCCACTGTTTATGGAGGCCCGCATTCAGCTCTTAATCTGAAGGAGACAGTGAAAAGAGATTACTCCCTCAGTTAGTCATCTTTCCTCCAATTTTCCATGCCGCTATCTCTGTCATTACGCGCCATTCTAGCGATCACAATGATGACGTCTTTATTTTGCCTGTCAAGTTTCTGCATGATTACATTTATTGATCAATAAATGATTTGTCATTCAAATAGTTGGCGTTAGATCAGGCAGATGGACATTTGAGTCTGATAAAAACCCATTAGAGCCAGGATGCTCTTATTCGATTGAAAATGCTTTCCATTTAGACGGCATTTCTCCCTATACAGTGATACCTCAGCTCACGAACATAATTGGTTCCCAGAAAGTGTGTGTAAGGCGAAAAGTTCGTCTTCCGAACATTTATTTCCCATAAGAAACCATTAAAATTAGGGCTGTCAAACGATTAAAATTTTTAATCGAGTTAATTACGGCTTAAAAATTAATTAATCGTAATTAATCGCAATTCAAACCATCTATAAAATATGCCATATTTTTCTGTAAATTATTGTTGGAATGGAAAGATAAGACAAGATGGATATATACATTCAACATACGGTACATAAGGACTGTATTTGTTTATTATAACAATAAATCAACAAGATGGCATTAACATTATTAACATTCTGTTAAAGCGATCCATGGATAAAATGTTATATTAAAACGCCTCTTAACGTTTTCGTTTTAATAAAATTTGTAAAATTTTCAATCAAAAAATAAACTAGTAGCCCTATTCTGTCCTCAATGTGTGTGAGTACACAAATTGACAGATAGCGAACATAAGTTCCAAAAAGAAATCAGACGGTGTGGCAAAGTTGCATGGGCTTTACTGAAGTCATCTCTTTTTGACAGGAGCACATTTCTTGTATTTTTGTAAAACTGAAAATAACAAGGCAATGTGTCAATAACTTGCATAAATCACAAAATAACATAAAATGTACACACACGTGTCCATTTGAGCAGTAGCACTAGCCAATTAGCTCACAAGCCTCTAACAATGTAACTGCATTTCACCATATATGTGAACAAATTCAAATACACATCATCAATAACTATCTAATGCTCATGAATATAAACAAAGGAGGAATATAACTCACAAGGGATGCATGTATTAGACACAAACAGTGTGATGGGGCTATGAGAACTGCCACTGAATACTGGATGCGGACGTTAGCTGGTCTGAGTAGCACTGTCTATTAGTGTGAGTTCACGTCGACATATAATCACGTCAGAAAAGCGCGCCGAAACCCAAATAATCCGCTGCACTGAATCGCCAGCAGAGGGCGACATTACGCCACATAACATATGCAAGTCACACCCAAGCGCCAGCAGAGGGTGGAAAAACTCCATAAAACACAACAAGTTGGCCTTTCACTGTACTGACATTTAAATCTGTCTGAGCGGGCATAGTGCGTTAATTGCGTCAAATGATTTAACGGGATTAATTAAAAAAATTAATTAACGCCCGTTAACGCGATAATTTTGACAGCCCTAATTAAAATGAGAATAATCCGTTCCCAGGTCCCCATAAAACATAATTTTCTACTAAATAAGCCTTAAAACTACACAAAAATATACCTTATTTTCTTAAATGTCTTCTTAGGCTTAACACTAGCCTGTGGTGGGGTCTTTTTCGGTCCCATAATAGCAAAAGTACACTCAATATGGTCCAAAATGTCTATCAAACACAAACCACGTCCGCACTCAACGAAAGGGAGGGGACGAACTGGGACGCCGTGAGCGTGCGTCAGCTTCTCGTGGCGCTGTTTTACCGCGTGGTTTGGTTCGTCCGCCGAAAACTAGTTCGTCAGCAGAGACTATATGCTCGCGAATTTAATGTTCTTGAGGCGAAAAGTTCGTGAGCTTAAGCGTTCGTGAGCTGAGGTATCACTGTACTTGATTTGGCATCTGATATCCATATAAATTCTAGTGTTCTAACTTGTGTTTGTGTTTTGTGTCCATGCAGCTGCTGCCCACTCTTGACATCTACACGTGGACAGAGGAGCATGTGGTAAATGCTGTGATCACACAATATCAGAGTTTTTTTCTTATTTACCGCTAACATGTGACTTTTGTGATACACAGTATTTCTGGATGCAGCAAATATTTGGTGAAGGTTAGTGTTATTTTTTATGGATTAACAAAATATCTGTTGGAAGTCTGAGCTGATGTTGCCACTTCCTCTCTTAGAAGTTAACGCATGTGGAATGCACTTGTATGCGGACCTATTTCGAGACAATCACATTACGGGAAAGAGGCTTTTATTACTGTCGGAAAACGACATGCGGGACATGGGTATCAAGTCCAAAGGTCATGTCATGCACCTGAAGGCAAGGCTAGGCCAAACTTTTACCACTGTCAAATACTACCTGATATTCCCATGCTGCTTCAGACCTACTTGTTGTGATTTATGTCGTGTTTTTTCTTTGGTAGAGTGAAATTGAAAAGCTCACCAATGACTACCTCGGGCTGGTCCACTTCCCACCACTGCTCAAGGTAGAAAGTTATGTTTTGGCTGTGTACAAGTTGTTTTTTGTTAAAAGTTCCTTTTATTTTAATTCCTATCTCTCAGATTGGTGCTAAATGTTACTTTTCCTAAAGCTGTCATTCTTATTGGATGGTAGAGTTGTTCCCGTTTTCCTCCTTTAACATGTCCTGTTCAGCTGCTTAGACATGATGAATTGTAGATCTGGATACCTTTTAATTCTGGAACAGTTTTAATATGCAATAGGGGAATTTGAATCATGAAACGAGCAAGAAAGAAAAAAAGAGAGAGAGAAAGAAAAAGGAACAGTGATACAAGAAAATTATTAAACATACAGTGTATGCTACCGAGCTACAGTATGAGTTACTTTATTGAGTGAGGTGGGGACACTTCTAATAACTGATAGGACAGGAAGAGGGAAGACAGGAAATATTGGGTTATGACTGGGCTGGCCTCTAAGTTTTTATGTTTTTGTCAACGATGACAATAACGAAAATATTTCGTCGACGAACATTTTTCAATGACGATGATGTGACGATGACAAGCTAAAAATGTGTCTTGGTAGACTCAAATAAGCTAAAATGTGTCTTGAAGGACTCAAACATAACAATAGCAATGCCAGTTTTCATCTGACGAGATGAGAATGCAACATAGTTTCCATCATAAGTTCACAATATATGACATTTTCATATTTTATGTGTAGTTAGCGCGCATCATAGCAGTGTTTGGTCGTGTCACTCATGTGACGTGACCCCTCCCCCCAACTCACACACACACACACACCCCCACTGGTGTCTTAGCTCTCCTGGCTCCAGACTTGCCTTTTTTTGAAACACGATAGGTGCTGATTGTTAAGTTTTGTTTTGTGATCTTAGCTACATATGCCATTTTGCTTTAGCCTTTAAAGGTCTGTGCTGAGTGATCATCACACACTAAATGTAACTTGCAGCTTTAGCATAGTGTTCGCATTAGCATTTAGCGTAGTGAGTATTGCCTTAAACTCTTGGAAAACATTCTACATACGGTTCGTGCCGTCCAGGTGAGTTTGATTAATAGAAAATAATGAACTTTTAACTTGCTGAGTGTGTATTATCATCACGAAGATAGTGATGTCATTGTAGACTACAATCATGTGCTTGTCTGTTGATGTACAGTACATTCGAAATTGTTGGAAAGCTTTTATTCATTAATTTATTCATGTTAAAAAACTTGAAGTTTACAAACGAAAACATTGAGTAATTGTTACTAAACTTTCCAAATTTCGTATAGTTTTTCGTTGACTAAAACTAGATGTAACGGGTACACGCATGTCCGTTGTGGAGTGTGGAAACCTCCCTTCCTATTCCTTCATGTAGGTGCGCTGGCGGCTGTGCCGTTGGCTCGAGCTTCATGGCGCAGCGGTTAACGTACCTACCTGCCGAGTGAACGCGTCGTGTGCGCGCGGGTTTGCGTGCCAGCCTAGTCAGAGGTGGGAGCGGAACGCGGGGCGGCACTGACCGGTTACATAGACAAAGACGAACACATTTTGAAATGACGAAGACGAACAAGTATTTTCGTCCAAAAGATTAAGACAAAAAGTAAAAGGGCTGCCAAAAACAACACTGTCACTGTTCACTGTGTTATGGTTACTCCTTGTAACAACATCTACAGTTATAGACTTCATAATAATATTGACGGGACACGGGGCCGATTAATAGGGGGCCTATCTCCGTCAAAGCTGACCAAGTGGAAACACAGACAAATAGCTTTTTACGTTGAAAATTCTTGTGAATAAATGGTTGAATCCCCTGAATTCTTTATAGTTATGGACGTAAAACAGTCTCAAGTCTTTGTTAAAAGAACCGGGCAGTTAGCATTTATTTTACGTAAATATGTCGAATGTGCTGCTAAGTGTTTAAGCCGCTGTGGCGCCGCCTTATCACCACAAAGAGCTTTTTACGTTGAAAATTGTTGTGAAAAAATGCTTAAATCCCTGAATTCTTAATAGATATGGACGTAAAACAGTCTTGATTCTTTGTTAAAAGAGCAAAGAACCGGGCAGTTAGCATTTATTTTACGTAACTATGTCGAGTGTGCTGCTAGTCTTTAAGCCACTGTAGCGCCGCCTTATCACCACAAAGAGCTTTTTCCGTTGGAAATACTTAAGAATAAATGCTTAAATCCATGATTTCTTTATATATATGAACGTAAAAAATTTCGATTCTTGGTTAAAAGCAAAAACCGTGCAGTTAGCATTTATTTTACATAAATATTGCGAACTATGACGCCAATGCCGTAGCGGCTAATTTCTCCGATTGAATTTTTTCACGTTTCAAAATGCATGCATGGTACAAAAAAATATAAGAATTGTCTTGAATTCTCGAACAAATCACTCCTGAGACAATCCTTCCTGTTTGTGTGCGGTACAGCTTCCGTACTTTTTCAACCTAAATCCGGCGTTAGATCGCTGCATGCGTGTGTTTGGTGCGTGTTTTTGAGAATAAATCCTCATGACGTGGGCAGCCCGCCTACATGAAGGCGTGGCGCAGTATATGGCGGATTTGACCCGTCAATATTAATTATGAATTCTATGGTTCAGTAAATGTCAATATCTGCCTAGTAATGCCAATTCATAAGTATAGCTATGCTTACTTGCATTTTGGTACAGGTTTTCCTAATATTGTGCTCCGTGAGTTTAAATGTTACTGAACGTCATTGTTTTTTTGTTTTCTTTTCGTTTTTACATTTGCATCTTTTCTTTTTTAGGAGGCGCTTGAAAATGAGGTGGAAATGAGTAAAAGTGTTCATCTCGAACTTGTCTTTGGATACCACTGGAAGCCAGGCACTGGAAAATCAGTAAGTTTATTACTTGACTGTATTTAACTCATTGATTGCCACATCCAGTCTACTTTGACTGGGAACTCCTACTTTAAATGCATTGGACGTCAGTCATACCTTATACAGTGGTACTTCGACCAACAATCGCTTTGACACACGACCTTTTCGACATCTGACGTAAAATTTGACTCGTCATTTGTTTCTACATCTGACGACATTCACAAAAGAGATGATTTATGGCAGCACCGCAGTTTCTTTGTTTTCCCGCTAGATGGACGTACGGAAGATTTTTTTGTGAGCGAAATCAACATGGTTTCCAACAATGTTAGTGCAGGTGGTGAAAAAAAGGAAAAAGATGATGCTTGCCATTGAAATAAAGATGGAAATGATAGAAAAATATGAGCGTGGTGTACGCGTCCGTGAACTGGCTCAGCAATACTGCCGTTGAATGTCTACAATCTCGACGATCCGACTCCGACCTCCGTTCACCAGTTTTTATAAGTTAAGGTGACAATTATTTATTATTTATAATACATCGCCAAAGAAATCGACAGCTTTGTCAGGTTTTCAATCTTTTATTTTAGAACTTGTGCGAACACAACAGGCCTACTGTCTGCCGCAGCTGAACATGAAAAGTGAAAGTAAAAAGTCCTCTCTCAGTCTGTCCCATCAGCCACGCGGTGCGTTCAGGTACACCACGCAAAACATCCGCCACATTAGAACACGATTCGTTACATTATTTCAGGTGTTATTGTTATTCTTACTATATTATTATTATTTCGATTTTTATTTATAATTTATTTGTTTTGTTCAGTGCAATTGCTATTTGCAATTGTACCAGCAGTATTTATTAAGGATTTAATGTAGGTTTTCGGCTGTAGAACGAATTAATGGAATTATAATTTAAAAACAAATTTTTTAAAGGAATTATACTAAAAGATGCACTGATACTAATACCAGTATCGGCGGGGGGGGCCAATCCGGCCTGAAATGATGGTATCGGTATCGGCGAGTACAAACAAAGAAGGTGCCGATACTGTGTACCGGTCCAGTATAATAACACTTGACCGCAGCCTTTTTTTCCTCCTGACGCTCACTACACTCTCTGTGGTGTGATGACACGCGATCACTTTGCATGCCAAGCAGCTATCGCTATTGGCCTCCTCCAGACCAATGAGAGCCGGCCAATAGCCGCTGTTAACCAATGCCGGGGCAGCGTTTTCATATGGAGGAAAAACAAAGTGCGAGAGGAAAATGTCAGCGGTCTGGAAATACTTCAGCCTGTACTGTAATCTCTGTCACGTACAATGGCTGCATGCAAGATTTGCAGCCTGAAAGTGTGGATAGGTGGAGTTAAATCCGCCAGTTTCAATACCTCGAACCTGATAAAACATTTGAAGTTGAAACATGTTAACGAACACAAAGAGTTGGAGGCTGCAACAGCAGGACTGCTATCCAGAGGAAGGGGGCTGGACCGGTGGACCGACAATCTCTGGTCAGTTCAGTTCGTCTACTTTACTTTTATTGTCTTTTACTGGAAGGATTGTCGCAGTAATTTGAGACCTGTTTCAAATCAAAAGTGCTGTAGAAGTAAGCAAAGTAAGCCAGCCTAAGTGGCTACGTGTGTGTTGCTGCTGGTGCACAGGGAGGGAGGCTAATAGAGAGACAGGATGCTGTGGTCAGCTATTATTACCGGTACTTATAATTTCATGAAAGTTGCACTGTTTGGCCTGTGGGAGCCAAAACATAGGGTTTAAAAAGTTTATTAATTATTCATTCATTGTATTTTTGCTTTCTTACTGTTGAGCTAGTATTATACATGTTTTAATTTCACAAATTTAGCACTATTTTGGCCTTTCAGAGCCAAAGGTTTAACTATTGTCAACCATACTAGGTATGAAATAAAAGGTTTTACTGTATTCACTTTGTGTGTGTGTATATATATATATATATATATATATATATGTATGTATATATACACAAGTCCTTCTCAAAAAATTAGCATATTGTGATAAAGTTCATTATTTTCTGTAATGTACTGATGAACATTAGACTTTCATATATTCAAGCCTTTTATTGTTTTAATATAGATGATTTTGGCAAAAAAGTCAAGACAAAACAAAAATCCCTATCCCAAAAAATTTGCATATTTCATCCGACCAATACAAAAAAGTGTTTTTTGAATACAAAAAATGTCAACCTTCAATGAATTATATCAGCTATGCACTCAATACTTGGTCGGGAATCTTTTTGCAGAAATGACTGCTTCATGCGTGGCATGGAGGCAATCAGCCAGTGGCACTGCTGAGGTGTTATGGAGGCCCAGGATGCTTCGATAGTGGCCTTGAGCTCATCCACAGTGTTGGGTCAGGTGTCTCTCAACTTCCTCTTCACAATATCCCACAGATTTTCTATGGGGTTCAGGTCAGGAGAGTTGGCAGGCCAATTGCCATGCAGGCCAGTAATGCCATGGTCAGTAAACCATTTACCAGTGGTTTTGGCACTGTGAGCAGGTGACAGGTCGTGCTGAATAATAGCTGCATTGACCCTGCCCTTGATAAAACACAGTAGCCCAACACCAGCAGGTGACATGGCACCCCAGACCATCACTGACTGTGGGTACTTGACACTGGACTTCAGGCATTTTGGCATTTCCTTCTCCCCAGTCTTCCTCCAAACTCTGGCACCTTTATTTCCGAATTACATGCAAAATTTGCTTTCTTCTGAAAAAAGTACTTTGGACCACTAAGCAACAGTCCAGTGCTGCTTCTCTGTAGCCCAGGTCAGGCGCTTCTGCTGCTGTTTCAGGTTCAAAAGTGGCTTGACCTGGGGAATGCGCCCATTTCCAGCACACGCCTGTGCACGGTGACTCTGGATGTTTCTACTCCACACTCAGTCCACTGTTTCTGCCGGTCCCCCGAGGTCTGGAATCAGCCCTTATACACAATCTTTCTCAGGGCGCGGTCACGTTTTCTGGTTGTGCAGCGTTTCCTGCCACACTTTTTCCTTCCCACAGACTTCCCACTGAGGTGCCTTGATACAGCACTCTGGGAACAGCCTATTCGCTCAGAAATTTCTTTTTGTGTCTTAGCCTCTTACTTGAGGGTGTCAATGATGGCCTTCTGGACAGCAGTCAGGTCGGCAGTCTTGCCCATGATTGCGGTTTTGAGTAATGAAGCAGGCTGGGAGTTTTTAAAAGCCTCAGGAATCTTTCGCAGGGGTTTTGAGTTAATTCGTTGGTTCAGATGAATAGGTTAGTAGCTGCTTTAGAGTACCTTTTCATGATATGCTCATTTTTTGAGATAGGGATTTTTGGTTTTTCTTGAATTTTTTGCCAAAATCATCAGTATTAAAACAATAAAAGGCTTGAACTACTTCAGTTGTGTGTAATGAATCTAAAATATATGAAAGTCTAATATTTATCAGTACATTACAGAAAAAAATGAACTTTATCACGATATGCAAATTTTTTGAGAAGAACCTGTATATATAAGTTTCAAACAAAGTGGTATCAGTACGGTAAAGGTATGGGCCGATACTGAACAGCCAGGTATCAGTATCAGGGCCAAAAAATGGTATTGGTGCAACACTAATTATAATGTATTCTTCTGGGAAAATCCTGCTTGACATACGACTATTTCGACTTACAAACAAGGTCCTGGAACAATTAACTTCGTATGTAGATGTACAACTGTATTTGAAAAGGTTGAATTGTTGCTGTGACAGTGTTGTGTGTTGGCGCATATTTTAGGTATGTGGGTGCAGGTGTATCTAATAAAGTGTTCCATGATTTTAAGGGTCCGTAACGAATGCGTTCAATCAACGAAGACTGTTTCGTGACAACGGAGTCATTGATATGTTGCAGCTTTTTGCCCTAAGAATGCCTAATGATAGCTGTTACACTGACCATTAGAGGCATCGCTATACAGGTATAAAAGCAGACAAATAAACATGTCATTCTCCTCCATGTAGCACATCCAGCGCTTCTCACTCACAGCTCTTTGTGAGCGGAGAAAGGCCGGCTCTTCACTTGCCGTTCGAATTTAATCAAAAATAGCCCATTTAGCCAGAAGCAGTTTTCTTTTTAAAAGGAAAACGTTATTTAATCTTTCAGCTGCTCATTGTCCCATCATAAATAGTCCTCTTTCAGTGTGTTCGGCAGGGCTGAAACGAGCCTGCTAATTGCCTCCCATTTCTTCTGACATGTGGTGGTTTAGTGGGTCGAAAACACAGCGGGGAGAAGGAAACAGGAGGCTGAGAAAATGAGAGCTAATTATTTTCCCCTGCCTGGTGTCAGGTTCCGTGTCAGCCTTGTTTTTACAAACTGGAAGTTTTTTTTGTGCACAAAATAAAACAAACCCACACTGCATTTTTCCCCTCCTCTTCGCCCCTCTTTGCTGGCGATGTCATGGAAGCAGCTGCACTTCTCAAAGACAAAATGAGGGCCTTGCGATTGAGCGGCCACCATCTGACAGCCACTGAGGGTTCCCTGCTAATGAGGATATCACCGTGCAGCCAAGTGAAAGGTGCTGAATTATGTATGAGTTGTCATTATATGCACTCGGGTCCAAGGCATCATTACGCGACATTGTTTCTGCCGGAGTGATTAGACTGGCGGCGACGCGGGAGCCCCGGCGCGACCGTCCCGGGGCCAACGCGGGGGCCACCGGTGTGCTTCCGAGCCAGCCGGATTCCTTTTTGTGCGGGCCCCAGAGGACCGCGCGGGAGAGGGCCAAGGCTCCTCAGATGAGTGTATTGGCGCCGCTGCTCTAATGTCCTTCTCTGTGATCACCGTGCAACGGATCGGGTTCCACCCTGAACCCTGTGTGGTTAAGCGGTGACTTGTGGCTCACGTTCAGAGAACGGCACAATCATTACTGCTTCGTCAGCGTGCCGCACGTAGGAGAAAAGAGGCTGCAGAATTGTTCACAGTTGGACACCCCCCATTCCCCCTCAGAGATGATTTGATGTGAGGAAGGAAACAACCTTGACTCGCGTGATTGACGATGAACGTTCGGACACAACTGTGCACTTTTCTGGTGCTTGGGGAGCAATATCACAAATTGCCCTTGGTGTGCATCACAACAATCACTCGGTCATCATGAAAATCTAATGAAAGTCCAAACATTTGCACACTTACCAATACACTGATAAGTCTTTTCAAATAAATTTGCGTTATTTTGTGAAGTCAATAAAAACTGTTTACTTTTAGAGCAACTTTAGTTTGTCTATCACCCTCAGAGCAGCCAATGAGGAAATAGTTTGGACGTCTATTACTGTCAAAGGCAGTCGATGAGTTAAGGGATTTTATTGTCCACTATTGTAAAATGAATAATTTCAATCATATTTCCACAGTTATATTGCACTTTGTGCAATTTGTATTTTAATTTTCAGGCTGTTATTCAAGGATAACTGCCCTTTAAGAAACCCTCAGATATATTCAGTCATAGTTCTATCAATGGAAATTTTCAACTTTAAGGGAGATGAAATGGAGGGATCTCAAAAGCACTGTGTAGTAGTTATGTTCTTCTATTGCTCTTGCCAAATTTTCCCCAACGAAGGCTTTCATTTGTTTTTGAGGTAATTCCACTGGACATCCTCTAGGTTGTGCTGTTACTTTACGTTCAGAAGTTCTTGTAGAGAAGTGGAATGCTCAATTATTTTATATCAGGGCTGCAATCAGACGTTATTGCCGAGTGCACTAAGCAGCCTGCTGTGTCTAACAATGAGCTATTTGTCTGTTAAGGACTGCAAGTGGAAAATGTTCCTGGAACTTGACGGCGACGACGTAGCCTTGACTTACATTAAAGATGTCATCTTCACCCCCAATCGACAGGATGTGGAACCCATGCGCATGACTAAGGTTGGTGGTGTTTTTTTCCAACACTGACTTGTTGCATTTATTTTCTCTGCTGCTTGTTTAATGAACAAATTCCACTTATAATGCAGCTGCCATTCGTGATGGACAAATGGATCGTTGGGATACAGCCCAACCAGAGAGTGGACTACACCGTCAGCTATAAGGTGAATGATGACAGGTGATGAATGATGGCTGAGGAGCAAGAATACACGGTTCATTTTGGGGCAGCTACTTTGTTAATCTGGTGTCATAGTCGAAAGGTGACCAGGTAGCAAGAGAACTGATTCAATCACTTTTGGAACTTTTGTTTAAGTTTAGTTAAGGCAATACTGTATATGTACCAGTGTTGTTTTTGGCAGCTCTTTTAATTTTAGTCTTAGTCTTTTGGACGAAAATACTTATTAGTCTTGGTAATATTTTTGTTATTTCAAAATGTGTTCGTCTTCGACTAGTTTTAGTCAACGAAAACTCAGACAAATTTCGGCTAGTTTTCCTCGACAATTCTCAAAATGTTTCTCTATAAACTGCAAAAGTTTTAGTCCATAAATAAATAAATAAATGAAAGGTTTCCAACAATTTCGAATGAACATTGACAGACGAGCACATAATTGTAGTCTACAGATGTTGATGTCCTATCAACACCTTCATGATGATAATACAAACTCAGCAGGAAAACACCCCATGATTTGCAATTGATTAAACCCACCTGGACGCCACGAACTGTATGTAAAAAGTTTTCCAAGAGTTTAAGACACTCACCGAGTCACCACGCTAAACGCTCATGCTAACATGAACACTATGCTAACTCTAAAATTTAGTTTAGTGTGTGATGATCACTCAGCACAGACCTAGCCAAGATAAGAAAACAAAAGGAGCCTGGAATGGGCACACGCTTAAGCCTGTGTATGGGTTGGGGGGAGGCGCAGCACGTCGCATGAGTGACACGACCAAACACTCCCAAAATGCGTGCTAACTCCACATACGTTAAGAAAATATAACATATTGTGAACCTATGACGGAAACTATGGCGAATTTCTCGTTCTCTTCTCGTCAGATGACAACTGGCATCCATCTCGCTATGTTTCAGTCTCCAAGACACGTTTTTAGCTCGTCATCGCGATGTCATCGTCATGAAAAAAGATTTTCGCTGACGAAATATTTATGCTATCGTCATTGTTGACGAAATATGTACTTCTTTTTTCTTTTGACGTTGGCATTTATTGGTGAAAATTCAACTATTTGCATTACTACTACTATTTGTATTAATTTGGTGCCAACTTTTGGGATTCTGGTGCTGGATGTGTTGTAAGGCTGAACGACATTGGAAAAAACTTACTGCACATCGAGACTTTTTGGGGTTTTCGATATACAGTATTGCGATATACACTCACCGGCCACTTTATTAGGTACACTATGCTAGTAACGGATTGGACCCCCTTTTGCCTTCAGAACTGCCTCAATTCATCTTGGCATAGATTCAACGAGTTGCTGGAAGCATTCCTCAGAGAGTTTGGTCCATATTCACATGATGGCATCACACAGTTGGTGATTTGAGTGACTTTGAACGTGGCTTGTTTGTTGGTGCCAGAAGGGCTGGTCTGACTATTTCCGAAACTGCTGATCTACTGGGATTTTCACGCACAACCATCTCTAGGATTTACAGAGAATGGTCCGAAAAAGAAAAAATATCCAGTGAGCGGCAGTTCTGTGGGCGGAAATGCCTTGTTGATGCCAGAGGTCAGAGGAGAATGGCCGGACTGGTTCGAGCTGATAGAAAGGCAACAGTAACTCAAATAACCACCCGGTACAACCAAGGTAGGCAGAAGAGCATCTCTGAACGCACAGTACGTCGAACTTTAAGGCAGATGGGCTACAGCAGCAGAAGACCACGCCGGGTGCCACTCCTTTCAGCTGTGAACAGGAAACTGAGGCTACAATTTGCACAAGCTCATCAAAATTGGACAATAAAAGATTGGAAAAACGTTGCCTGGTCTGATGAGTCTCGATTTCTGCTGCGACATTCGGATGATAGGGTCAGAATTGGGCGTCAACAACGTGAAAGCATGGATCCATCCTGCCTTGTATCAACGGTTCAGGCTGGTGATGGTGGTGTAATGGTGTGGGGAGTATTTTCTTGGCACTCTTTGGGCCCCTTGGTACCAATTGAGCATCGTTGGAACGCCACAGCCTACCTGAGTATTGTTGCTGACCATGTCCATCCCTTTATGACCACAATGTACACAACTTCTGATGGCTACTTTTAGCAGGATAATGTGCCATGTCATAAAGCTGGAATCATCTCAGACTGGTTTCTTGAACATTACAATGAGTTCACTGTACTCAAATGGCCTCGACAGTCACCAGATCTCAATCGAATAGAGCATCTTTGGGATGTGGTGGAATGGGAGAGTCGCATCATGGATGTGCAGCCGACAAATCTGCACCAACTGTATGATGCCATCATGTCAATATGGACCAAACTCTCTGAGGAATGCTTCCAGCACCTTGTTGAATCTATGCCACGAAGAATTGAGGCAGTTCTGAAGGCAAAAGGGGGTCCAACCCGTTATTAGCATGGTTAACCTAATAAAGTGGCTGGTGTGTGTATGTTGTAATATTAAAACTAGAAGGATTTTCACCAGATGAATAGCTTTGTTTGGGAAGACTGGTTGACTCACAATGACCAAATTGTATTCATATAACACAGTTTACTCCAGGCTAAGGGGGATTCATCTACGAATGAAAATTGATGTATATAAAAGGGATCCAAGAGGCCATGTCTCTGCACACTTTCGGATTTTATGACGCAAAACAAAAGTTTACGTGTTAAAAAAACAAAGAAAACAATTGCACTTCCTGTGATAAGACTATTGCGCATGCACATATCGCGATGGCGATGTTCAAATGATGTATTGTGCAGGACTAATGTGTTAATAAAATTCAAAAATTTCATGCAAGAGTAGAAAAAAATAATTACTGCGATTATTAAAACTTATGACTTTGTGAGTCTGCATTGCTCATTTAACTTTGTCTATTTTCTTCATTTGTAACAGTCAGGTGATCCTTAACATCAGCCATAAGGCACTCACATTCATTATCATGAAAGTGTACTACAGTACATTGTGTGAAAAAGTCTACCATTACTGTGTACTGTACCATAAATCAGGGATTCCTTGATGTGAATTCCCAAACCCAGAACACTAAGTGAAGGCTGCTTGTACAAGGTGACCCAAAAAAAGGAACTTTTTAACAATCCAATAAAATCAAGAGTGATTTAAAAAACATATTTTATCAGTTTTTGTCATAAGTTTGCAATGTGTGACATTTTCTTGTCGTATGTGTAGTTAGCCTGCATCGTAACAGTGTTTGGTCATGTCATGACGTGCTGTTCCCGCCCTACACACACACACTTACTCACTGGTGTCCTGTCCAGGCTCCAGACTTGCTTTTTTAAAAAACACATGATCAGATTTGTTTGCTTATCTTGGCTAGAGAGAATACACCATGTTGCTTTAGCCTTTAAAGGTCTGTGCTGAGTGATCATCACACACCAAATGTACTTTTAGCATTAGCATAGCGTTTGCGTTAGTACTTAGTGTGGCGAGCGTCTTAAATTTTTGGACCTTTTTTTTCCCCGCATCAAATTCACTTCAAGGTGCGTTAAATTAATTGACAATAATGTATTATTAACCTGCTGAGTATGTATTATCATCACTAAGATGGTGATGTCCTTGTAGACGCTACAGTTATGTGCTCGTCCATCTATTATAATTGGAAATTGTTGGAAACCTTTATTTATCTATACTAAAACTTTTACATTTTACAGACAAAAACATTTTGAGTCATTGTCAACTAAAACTAGACGAAATTTGTCTGAGTTTTCGTTGACCAAAACTAGGAGAAGACAAACACATTTTAAATGACTAAAATATGACTAAGACTAATAATAAGTATTTTCGTTCAAAAATCTAAGATGAACATTAAAAGGGCTGCCAAAAAACAACACTGCTTTAGAGACTTATACAACAGCAATAAAGGGACTGAAAGTTCTCTTTTGTGGGTTCAGATTAATGGATGTTCTTTTTTCTCAAATGTAGGCCTGTAAAAGAGACATTTGTTGTGATTAATGGCAATATGTGACACGACTGAAAGTAATTCCTGTGTTACAATCTGAGTCCACGAATCCAAATTAAGCTGTAGTGAATTCAACTGTAGTGTTAGGTGAAAATAAATCTCAACTGTCCATTCCAACATGTCACTGCAGAGTAATGTCAAGTCACCAAAATCAACTAAACACGGCTTCCCCATGACATGGTGTCAGTCTGGTGGACAGGACGAGATCAAAACAGTGGAGCTCGTTATTGAACCTACACCTGTTCACTTTGACTTGAGCCCCAGGAGCAGGTCTAACTCTGGTAAGATCTTAACTACTATTCATATTTAGCTCCTTCTTACAATACAGTTTGTCATTCTTTTTAGATATCGATCAGGCTTGGATGCGCAGCGTTCGGTTGCGGCAGCTCGTTAGGCATAAAACACAGCAGCCCAACCCCGCTCTCCCCACCTTCACCAGCTCAGGAGCCTGCACGCTTCCTCAGTTCCTCTCTGCGCACGAAAGCCAAGCGTCGTCTTACGCGGCAGCGGCGCGCCGCTCGCCCGTCCGCCCCTGCGCCAACCCTTGGAACGACTCTCGCAGCTCCTCGCCAACCGCCGGGCTGTCGGCCAAACTGTCGCCGCTCTATTTGGGGTCAAAGGGCAGCAGCCCGTGCAGCACAACGTCAGAGAGCATGTCTGAGAGGGAGCGGCCCCTCAGCGCGGGGATAGTGCAGGAGTACCGAAGACGGGGCTTTTTCAGCAGTGCGGCAAGTCCGGGGAGGGGCAGTTTGAGAGGAGGCCAAAGTACCAATAAAACCAACAAAAGCCCTCGACAGCCCGGGAGGCCGCGATCCAACAGTTATGGTGCCGCACCACAGAACCACCCACGCATCATTCCCGGTATATTGTCGGTGAGCGAAAACCCCAACGAGGAAAATGAGGACACCAAATCTGGAAACGACGGCGGCTGGATCAAAGTGGAACGCCATAAAAAATTACCGCGACAGGACAATAAATCGGTTAGAGGTCGGCCGAGGAGAGGAGGACGGGGAGGGCGGGGTTCTGGGGGGAGGACTTAAATTGGCAAACACCATATATGTCATCAACTCAATGCATTTACCATGTAAATGGCAGTTTTATATAGCTTTAAAATGAACTTTTTCTAAAAGGAGTTACTTTGTATGTTTATCAAAGAATTATTATTTTTAAATATAGTTTATTGGAATAATGCACAGTATATATTTATTAAAATTACAACATGCCTCTTTTTTCCACCTTTATTCTTATTAACATGAAAAGAACATATGGCATGGCGTGAATTATTTTTTTGTACTGTTCTAAATTGCTAAATATTCCTATCATTAAAAAAACAATTTCCTTGAAAAATTAAAATCTTGAATGACTAAATTGTTGCGTAGATAAAGCAATAGCATACCGCACGTAACACGGCACCTTTGCTCAGGGCCGGCCCAGCCGATACGCAGACTATGCAGCTGCATAGGGCCCCTGACCACTAGGGGGCCCCCAATCTGGTGATTCTTTAATTTATGTTCTATTTTGTTTCCTACAGTTCGCTTTATTTGACTTTTGTGAGTGTTGATACTTGATTACAAGCTTAAAAAGAATAAAGTTCTTCCTTAACTTCTTTCCTCTTTTAGAAAAAGGTTTGGCGCTATCTACTGTAAGTACTGACAATCATTTGGGGTGAGAAGTTTGAAGTATGCAGTAGAACAAAATCTGATTAATATACAAAATATGGACGTATGGGTTGGATTGCATGAATGGGTTTCACAGTACACTGTGACGAAATGGTGGGCCAAAAATATGGGCCCCTTTGCATTATTTTGCTTAGGGCCCCCAAATGGCCTGGGCCGGCCCTGCCTTTGCTCATTAACATTCATGACGTTAGCAACTGTTGCTGGGGGGGGTCAAACTCTCGTTTTTCCCTCATGTTAAATGCATGTAAATAGTGTACGAACGAGATGTTTACTGAACTAAACCTACAGATTGTGTCCGAAAATTATGTCCCTGGTGCCAAAATCACTAGTAAAGATGTGGAAGAATATACAAATGTTCAGTTAAAGAGATGGCTTGAGTGTCGAGGGCTGAAAAAGATGGGGAAGAGAGCCGAACTGATCCAAAGGTAGATTTTTTATCGACACCTTTTTCTTGTGTGCATTGCCTTACGCACTGACAATGACATCCTCCTGTTTCCACAATCTATCCTTTACCACCATATGCCATGTCTTTGATATATATTATATCCTCTGGTTGTCTTACGTCTCTGACCATTCTTGGGGATAATTTATATTGCTATTTTTGTCTAGCGATCGTAAATGCTATTCAATGACAGCCAACGAACTTTTCATTTTTTTGTTAATAACAAATCTTATTTCTATTAATTTATTTACACTCCCCCTTTGCTAAGGTTGTTTCTTTACAACAGAAAAGGCAAAGCTGTTAAATCTACAGCCCAAATGTAGGCATGGACAGGCTTACAACAAAAAGACCAAGGCCAAACATGGCTAATACATTTAAATATCCGTATTTTATAAAAATAGGCCTACATGACTGTTGCGATGTATGAATAAAATTTTACATTTTTTGTCCGGTCATTCATTGTCAAACAGAAGCAGCACGGCAAAATGGCATGTAAAAAAACAAGTAAAAATCTCAAAATGGCTTCGGGGCAGGCAATGAATCAGCCTCAACAAAATGTTTACTGCATATGAAGGTGAATGGCTTCACTTTGCTGGCGTTAAACTGGTCTTTTGGACGTCCGCACAAGTTGATCCATTTTTCACATTTTTTCTCTCTTTTCTGAGTTTTTGGCTTCAGAAAATGTATGAAAAAAACATCCTTCATAAGTCTTTTTGTCTAGAGTCATTTTTACAAGTTCCACAGCAGCAGTGTTTACTCGGCATGTTCTTTTTTTTGAAAGATTACCGGCAGAAAACAAGCAGTACTAGCATGGCTTGTATGCAAGCGCGCTTCTATGTTGACCCCCTCCCGGTTTACGATGGTGACGTCACGCAGCCTTGCGGTCTAAAAATAGCATTCGTGCGGTACGCTATTCCATTTCAATTTACTCTACTGTATAGTTGACATTCCTAATGTAAAAGATCAAAGTCATTTGTACTTTAAAGTTCACTTTATTTTAATGTAACTTCTTTCCCATTTGTATCAGCCACCCTGTCTCCAGAGTATCTACCAATTTTGGAGAAGACGTTTCTTAACACACTTTCTCCTCAGTTTCTCTGTCAATTACAGAAAAACAAGGGCGTAGGTTTGGTCTCAACATTGTTAGGGACAGCATAACCTGCATGAACACTTTTTGCTGGGGAGGGGACATTAATAACACCAAACAGATTGGGGGAATGGGGGTCAAGGCATCATTTCTCAGGAATATGAACCTAATTAATTGATAGGCTAAATGATCGATAATCAATGCAAAATAAATCTGTATTGACTCATACTCATTTCATATGTATTGGTTCAGGTAATACGACATTCGATTCAAACCTTTGTTATAAAAAAACTACGAAAGAAACATTTTGAAAACTACCAGAATAAATGTCTGGATTTTATAAGCAAATTTAAATTGCAATGTTTGAACATAAATTATAGTAACATACACACTTGTTAATAATCTATTAACTATTCAGGAATGCAAAAAATAAACATTTGTCTTAAGAGCACTCAACGTTTGTCGAAATAAATAAATTAAATAGAACTGAAAAAACTTTTTAGTAAGGTTATAACAAAACAAATGTAGCCCTCCCTCGGGTATAAAACTGCTTTTGTCCGCAAGCACAGCCAAACGCAACAACAACAAAAAAAGGAAGCTTTTTACCTCGATTATGATGAAGGTACAGTATAATTATCTGAAAATGTCTGTATAGGCTGCAAATAAAATATTTTAAAAGAAAATAATGTAGAAAATAAATCAATACATTTTAAATAAATATAAATAACAAGTCATCAGCCAATCACACATGCGTTTGAGGGGGGAAAAATGGACTGTCACATTAAGCATGTGAAAAGAGGTAAATCTTAGTCTGAACATAAGGGAAATAATTCACTTCATACTGGAAGGTTCAGTTCTATCCTTCCAACATAAGGGAAGACAATCTAAACGACCTATATAATTAATGCAAATACGGTTGCTTTAAAGTTGGTGGGGACAATTTCAGCATCCTGAAAAGTTGCTAGTGTTATGTCCCTACCGTCCCTATGCAAACCGCCGCCCTTGCAGAAAACATTATGGCAAAAACATAAAAATGATTCAAACAGCAATGACCACGCAGTGGACATATGGAGAACTCAAACTGGACAGAAATCAATCTTTACCCGCCTTGTATGCAAATTCAAAAGGGAAAAAAATTCGCGCCACGCTGAACAACATAGAAGATACATATCATTTCATTACATCAACAAATCATTAAAACGCTTGTGTTGACCGAATATAGTTATACGCAAGCGTATTTTCATCTCTAAAAGGTGTATGTTGGGTATTTCAAACTCACACGCTGCAAAAATGATATTATTGTAATTTATCAAAAATCATTTTATGTAGCTTCCAGGACTTTTTAGTGGCGCGGGAAACGAACGTGAATAGCGCGCGCTCGCGGGTGCGGAAGTGCATTGTTCACGAGTGCACACAAGTAAGTAGACCAGTGAAGGACTGCCTGTCTTCTTTCTTTCTTTCTGAAACTTGGAGAAGAAGAATGCCTTGCACACGCTCAAAGGTAAAACTAAATATTTGCTTGAACTCGCCTTAATTGTTCAATATTTTTAAGACACCATTCGGTTACTTGCCGTTAACTGACTGCAAGCCATTGAAGCAAAACGTGGATATGCATTCAAAAGTTGCCTAGAGAATCTAAGACTTATTAATTCCATTTTATTTTTTTCTTAAAGTTTCCAGTAAGTTTGAATCAATTTGAAGGTCAAAGGTTGTCCTCGTTTCATTTTATATCAAACGTGATTTTTAAAAAAATGTAATTTAATTTCACTATAACATCTTAAACTAACCAATCCCAGATGATTTTTTAATGAATGCTATCACCCAAAAGATTCATGTTTTTCTGTAAAAACAATAGAGGTCAAACAGTTGTTAAAAATAGCACATCCAAAATGTTGTATGAAATATTTGGGGTAAATACTGGAAGGTTTGGCAGAGACCGACTAAGCGCTGCTAGCACCTATGGATCCAAATGGATTGTCTATTGCAGGGGTCCCCAACCTATTCCACTAAGGCACACTGTGGGTGCAGGATTTCATTCTTACCAAACAAGATGACAACACTTTTTCCCCAATCTGGTGTTTTACAAGTGCAATCAGTTGATTGCAGTCAGGTGTGGCTTGTTTTAGCAGAAGCCTCATTGGTTCAACTGTCTCTGCTGGATCGGCTGGAACAAAAACCAGGACCCACAGTGTGCCTTGAGGACTGGGTTGAAAACCCCTGGTCTATTGATTACCTTTAATGGTAGAATTAAATACAAATTATGTACTCCAAATTAATTTTCCCTGTCAGTACATTGGCAGTCATCTTGAATTAAAAAAACATGCACATGATGAAATGTAGTCAAGTATAGTCAAAGTAATTTGAATTTGTACTCAATGTCCAATGGACAGACTCTCCCACCTCAGCTGTAGATCTCTGCAGTTAATCCAGAGTGATCATTGGCCTCTTGGCTGCATCTCTGATCAGTTTTCTCCTTGTTTGAGAAGAAAGTTTGGAAGGACGGCCGGGTCTTGGTAGATTTGCAGTGGTCTGATGCTCCTTCCATTTCAATATGATGGCTTGCACAGTGCTCCTTGAGATGTTTAAAGCTTGGGAAATCTTTTTGTATCCAAATCCGGCTTTAAACTTCTCCACAACAGTATCTCGGACCTGCCTGGTGTGTTCCTTGGTTTTCATAATGCTCTCTGCACTTTAAACAGAACCCTGAGACTATCACAGAGCAGGTGCATTTATACGGAGACTTGATTACACACAGGTGGATTCTATTTATCATCATCGGTCATTTAGGACAACATTGGATCATTCAGAGATCCTCACTGAACTTCTGGAGTGAGTTTGCTGCACTGAAAGTAAAGGGGCCGAATAATATTGCACGCCCCACTTTTCAGTTTTTTATTTGTTAAAAAAGTTTAAATTATCCAATAAATGTCGTTCCACTTCACGATTATGTCCCACTTGTTGTTGATTCTTGACAAAAAAAATTAAATTTCATATCTTTATGTTTGAAGCCTGAAATGTGGCGAAAGGTTGCAAGATTCAAGGGGGCCGAATACTTTTGCAAGGCACTGTACATCCATTCTACTCAATTGTCAACACATTCACATTCATTATATAAAACCTATGAACCACTGCAGCGGACATAAAGCAGTGACAATATAATTTCATTTGGTGCAAAACAGTATGAGACCCCCCCCCCCCCCCCCCCCCCCAGACTACGTTATTATAGCTATCTGTAAATCCATATATTCTACGCAACAGGACGATAAAGTGTAACTACCGTAATTTTTGCACTATAACGCCAGTAATACACTAGAAACGTCAACGTCGCGTCAACGATCCCGCCGCGATAACGCACCAGTGACGCTCTGCGTCAATTTCCATAGGACGCGTTTCACGAGCAGCGCGTCTGTGGAGCGGCTCGATCGGTTCACGCGAGGATTGCAAGATTGCGCGAGAATAGCGGGTATTTAAAGGTAATAAAACAACAATACTTTGCCTTTCAGACCCCGCGTATTGGCCAGCTTTCTTTTGGAAAGAGGAAAAAAGAAGTCATGTGCTAAAGCAAAAAGCAATCCCAGTGACAAAGATTTTAACATGTATTTTACAAATTAAATGCCTCAATCATTTTTTTTCTTATGAACATTTTTCTGAGCTTTATTGATGTTTTTTCTCAAGTTAAAGCACCACGCAGAAATTAATAAATTTAATTGTGTAGCAGGATTTGTGTATTATTCGTATTAATTTCATTTCAATTTATTTTATTTATATAGTAAGTTGCGATTGCATATTATTTTGAAAATCAACCGGATCCACCGTATTTTTACACGAGTGACTTCCGGCCTGCCCGATCCTACCTAGTAGTATTGACGCAAGGGGGGCCGCGTCTCGCGTCAAATAACAAACTCTGCTGTTCTTTTCCGCGCGACGCGTTGAGCGCTCTGGGACGCGTCCAAGACGCGGCCGCACAGCGACTGGTGTGCATTGGCTGATTGACTTTAACAGCTGCGTTTCACTGCGTTATCGCGGCGGGATCGTTGACGCGACATTGACGTTTCTATTGTGTTACCGGCGTAAGGCGCACCTGACTATAAGCCACTACCCACCAAATTTGACAGGAAAACAGCATTTGATAATAGATAAGCCGCACTGGACGATAAGCCACAGCTGTCATCACTGTATTATGGGATATTTACACGAAAAGATATTAACCGGTAAAACGTTATTTGACAGTGGCATCATATGACTGTCATAAGACCAAATGAACCACCACTGCAAAGCGTCATTGATTCAAGATGCTTCATTTGGCCATCACTGCTCCCTTGGGGGAGACAATCAACGTCTGCTGCCACCTGCTGTCAACACTGTTATTGTCCAATATGCCTCCTAGCATGCATTGCAGCGCTACAGACGTAAATAACAATCAAAATTTATGTTCTGTGCTAATTATTTCTTCAGATACTGTTCCAGTCGTTTCATTAATTGCTAGTTACGGTATTTGGTAACACTTTATTTGACAGTGGCGCCATAAAACTGTCACTAGACGATCATAATTATGATATGACAATGTCATGAGCGTTAATGACAACTTATAACAGACGTCATTTAGTGTTATCCGGCCAATTATCTCACTTTTAAATGGATGTAAAAGATCTGAAATGGACATAAATGGAGTTAGAGACATAATGTGCCGGATGACACTTAATGACATCTGTCATAAGCATTCTTCATAGTGTCATGTCACAATTATGACTGTCTTATGACAACGCTGTCAAATTGTTACCTATTAACCCATATAAATCAACAAATAAACAGCACTGGATTATACACCTCAGGATTCAAAATGAAGGAAGAAAGTTGCGACTTATATTCCGAAATTACTTTAGTCTTTTTATAGATTGGTCTTGTACATGTAACCGTGTAGGCAACGTGGTGTATTTTGTACCACTGTACCTACTGTAGTTTGCAATTCGAATTGGCGAACGACAAGCCAGGCAAAGTGCGCCTGGCCCTGCTAGATGTCAAAGAGGGGTAGAGGGTGGTGGTCTCTGCTAAAAAAGTTGATCAAGAACCAGTTGAATTGACTGACTTTTGCCGCTGTGCAGTGCCTCTTGGGTGGTTAGCATTGATGGTTGGAGGCGGCAGGAATAAGTGATAAAAACAGGAATTGGTCATGCGACAAAAGTATTGTACTAAACTAGAGCAAACTCGCATGAATGGATTTAAAAACATATTTATTTATAAACTGTATACTTAATGTGGCACAGTTTAGAAGCAGGAAGTGGAAACCTCCAGGCGGCTTTTCTGAGTGCTCAGTGCTCTTGATATAGTAGTAGTGGGTGTAGAGGAAGAGTGAAGAGGGTAGGTACTTGCATAATTAGGTATGGTGAGACGTCACATCCACCTACCGTTTGCAGAACAAATTCACTTGCAAACATGGTTGCAATCAACTAAAAAAGTACCAATCATACACTCTCATTTCGATTCCATTACGAAAGTTTAAAATATTGGAAAATTACTTTAGTGCTTCTTATTTGAAAAATTAAAACTTATAAGTGGTCCTATTGCCAGTGCTTACTTGCACAGTATTGCTTAAGTTTTAAAAGAGTGGTCACCTGACACTGTGACTTGACCATAGAGTGCAGCAGCCCAGCTTCCATCCACCAGGATGAGTCTGAGAAACTTCCGCAGCGTCCCCCTGGTTACCATGGAGACGTCGTCGTCTTCCTCCGACGATAGCTGTGACAGTTTTGGCTCCGACGGAGGCTTTACAAACACGGTAATGATGCGTGCGTTGTTATCAGTCGCTAACCATTGTGAAACCTTTTGAAGAGTCGTTCTGAAAATGGTGAGTTGTATTTTTTAGAGGAGCAGCTCCAGACTATTGAGGAAAACGCTTGATAAGAAGAAGGCCCTGGAGGTCGCTGTGGAAGAGGATGCACGCACAGGCTTTGAGGAGGAGATCATCAACAATCAAATGAAAACAATGGTGTGTATAAAAAAAAAAAGGCAAAATGTTTAAGTATATTCTTGGATGGCGTCTTAAAAATCCTTTTTCCTCCCAGAAAGTAGATTGCGAGCCTGTGAGACGTGGCCGCAAGCCCAACATTTTGAAGGTGGCCATGGCTTTCCCGACCCGAAAGGCGGCCTCTAAAAGGCCTGTGTCTGAGCCCCTCGCTCAACCTCAAGTACTGGACTCTGATGAAGAGGAGGAGAACTTCATTGCCAAGAGAGCCTTGAATATTAAAGAGAACAAAGAAATGGTAACCAACATTGTTTGATTGAAAATGAACCAAGTGCACTGTTTCGCGTGGCATTAATCATTGTTGGTTTTCTAGCTTGCAAAGCTAATGGCAGAGCTCAACAAAGCGCCAGGACTCTTCCCCAAACAAACAACGTCTGCATCCACAACGGTAAACCATCCAACCAAATCTGGGATTAATCTAAGATGAATCTAGCACTAAACTATCAAGTAACACCAAAATTACTAGTTCTTCTAAAAAAATTAGCATATTGTGAAAAAAGTTCATTTTTTTCTGTAATGTACTGATAAACATTACACTTTCATATATTTTAGATTCATTACACACAACTGAAGCAGTTCAAGCCTTTTATTGTTTTAATATTGATGATTTTGGCAAAAGTCAAGAAAAACCAAAAATCCCTATCTCAAAAAAATCAGCATATTTCATTCGACCAATACAAAAAAGTATTTAATACAAAAAAAGTCAACCTTCAATTAATTATATCAGCTATGCACTGAATACTTGGTCGGGAATCCTTTTGCAGAAATGACTGCTTCAATGCGGCGTGGCATGGAGGCAATCAGCCTGTGGCACTGCTGAGGTGTTATGGAGGCACAGGATGCTACGATAGCGGCCTTAAGCTCATCCGCAGTGTTGGGTCTGGTGTCTCTCAACTTCCTCTTCACAATATCCCACAGATTCTTTATGGGGTTCAGGTCAGGAGAGTTGGCAGGCCAGTTGAGCACAGTAAAGCCATGGTCGGTAAACCATTTACCAGTGGTTTTGGCACTATGAGCAGGTGCCAGGTCGTGCTTAAAAATGAAATCCTTCCCACAGACTTCAACTGAGGTGCCTTGATACAGCACTCTGGGAACAGCCTATTCCTATTCGCTCAGAAATTTCTTTCTGTGTCTTAACCTCTTGCTTGAGGGTGTCAGTGATGGCCTTCTGGACAGCAGTCAGGTCGGCAGTCTTGCCCATGATTGCGCTTTTGAGTAATGAACCAGGCTGGGAGTTTTTAAAAGCCGCAGGAATCTTTCGCAGGGGTTTTGAGTTAATTCGTCGATTCAGATGATTAGGTTAGTACAGGGGTGGGCAAACCGGTCCTCAAGGGCCGTAGTGGGTCCTGGTCTTTGCTCCAACTGATCCAGCAAGGACAGTTTAACCAATGAAGTTTCTGCTGAAACAAGAAGCACCTGCCTGTGATCAACTGATTGCGCCTGCAAGGCACCAGATTGGTAAAAAGGTTTCAAACTCTTGATGAGTTGGAACAGAAACCCGCACCCACTGCGGCCCTTTGTGGAATAGTTTGCCCACCCTTGGGTTAGTAGCTGCTTTAGAGTACCTTTTCATGATATGCTCATTTTTTGAAATAGAGATTTTTGTTTTTTCTTGACTTTTTTGCCAAAATCATCAATATTAAAATGATAAAAGGCTTAAACTACTTCAGTTGTGTGTAGCGAATCTAAAATATATGAAAGTCTAATGTTTATCAATACATTACAGAAAATAATGAACTTCATCACAATATGCTAATTTTTTTTAGAAAGGCCAGTATATGTGAGCTATTCTACTGAAACCAAATGTTTTGGTCAAAATATGAGAAATGCAGTTTTCCTTTGTGCCTTTGACAAGATTTCCAAGACTGCAAATGTATTTTTAATTTCATTTAATTGGCAAAGTAATTAGTTAATTTTTCTCCGTCAAATTAAAGGAAACTCAATAATTCAACAACAACAACAAAAAGACAAAAAAACATGAGGAATGTGTGCTTCTCAAAAGTCCTGAGCAACTGTCATTTATTCAAATTAATGGGTGACTCTCCCTCAATTTGATCTCGGGTGAAAAGTTGGCAACACCAACTGATCACTCGAGGTATTGCATTAACATCTCTAACATATCTTCGATATGGCAAAAACTTCACAAAAACGTGCAATGTGGGGATTTATATTCATGCAATGCTTCTTATCTGCTTACCAAAGCATGTTCAAACACAACTTCAGGATGCAAATCTGTGCGTGGAAGTTTCTGATGTAAGAGTTCATTCACAAAGTACTCAAAATTTGGGGCGATAAGTACACACATTCGGCGTCATAACTCAATTTGACACGGTACCTGAAACATCTGCTTTTGGTTGAAAGGCTCTCATGATAACTACTAAGAAGCCGTTAATATGTTCTAGATCCATTCAAAACGGTTGAAATCGGATTATCTGTACAATTTATCCAAAAGTCTTATTCCTCTTATGCAATTTTAACTTTTTGAAACAATTAAAAATATTCCTTATCTTCTGGTCCCACTATCTTGCTGTTAAGAAATTGGAGAATATTTTAAATGCCTTTGAAAATGGAAAAAAAAAAAGACTCACATTCTTCACATCTTTACAGAACCGACGTGCACGTCGGTGCTCCACGTCGGCAATTTTGAGGCGGAGCTCAGAGCGTCTGTCCCGTCCCCACACTCGTTCCCGCACGCTCACCGACGGCCCGCCCAGCCCGACACCGGAGGAGGAGCAGCCGGAGGACCGATTCAGCCTGGTCCGACGAAGCCGTTACTATGAGGAGGTGGACGAGCCGGTACGCCGCCGCCTTTTCTGTGCCATTCCAAATGTTAACGCCAAACCTGACGACCGATAAATCTAATCCCTCGTGTGAATTAGGTTCGCCGCCGCTCATGCAATGGCAACAAGGCTCTCCCTCACGTGGTGCGGCCCGTGGAGGAGGTGACTGAATACGAGCTGGAGCATATTTGCTACAACGTGAGGGAGAAGGTTTACCACAGCGTCAATGTAAGTCTAGCCAGAAAGCAGTCTCTTCTAAAAAACAATAAAGTGAGCTTTGACCAGAAAGCACAAAGAAAATTTGATGCCATTGGCCACGATGGACGACAATCCATTTGATATTGATTGCTTCTGGTTTTGCCGTAAATGACAATCAATAAATTAAACTCTGCATCCATTATATCTTTTTCCTAGTCTTCCCCCTCCTTTTGGCAGGGAATGTCATGAATAGTAAAAACTTAAATACTACCAAAATACTTGCAAGTGCTACTATAAAATGGTAGTTACGCACTACTTTTGCCTTAAAGAAGTTCATCAACTTTTAAAGTTTCTTGGCACCAAGACTCCACAAGATGGTGGCAAAACACTACTTTTGTTTAACTGAAGCTCTCAAATCACTTCAACATAGAACCTCAGCAAGAAGATGATGGCAGAGCTATACATATGTCTATAATACCCCTTTCCCACTGAAACTAGTGGGTCAACGCGCGTTTTTCCAAGCCGATGCAACCCACTAGCAATTGGCATTTGGCACCTTTCCCACTGACGAAAAAAGCCGTGTCTTTTTTTTTTTTCTTTTTCACCCGTCTAACCCCCCACCCCTCCTCAGCTGTGCGTAAGGTTCGTGACGTCACCACGCTAAGATGCGCTTCGACAAGCGCGACCGAATTCATTCAGTTCAAGGAAGTTAACAATGCAAAGCAACATGGAAGCCTCCTTTCCTTCTGTGTTCTCTGTTTTCATGCTTTTTACTGCCCGCAAAATGGTTGAAATGCAGCAAAGGATCTACACTCTGCTTGTGCTGGGGCAACGTCGGCGACGTGAATTTTGGTTTGAAATTGAGAGGAGTCGTGTACGTCACAGAAGGAGGAGAAGAGCCTTTGTTTCATCTGTTATGGCTATTGCTAACGCTGCTACACCGACTGTTCGCCGTATGTGGATCCGGGCTAGAACACATGGTTTTTGTTTTTTGTTATGACGCATCACGTACTAGCCTACGTCACCACGTAGATTAGCGTGTTGACTGTTGACCCGGGGTTTTGCTTTCACACTGCATGGCGATCAGAGTGGAGGTGATTTTAACGCGGGTCGCTTGGCGGGTCAATTGACACGGGTCGCTGCACCTTTCCCACTGCCACCAAAAGCCGATTGTTAGCGGGTTGACAAGGGTTTTTTGGCCAGTGGGAAAGGGGTATAACAAACTCCTGAACTTCAACCAAGTTCCTTGGTCCAGAAACACTACTTTTAATTGTATGCCTGGTTTTCCCATTACTGACAACAGGCGTCAGGACCCGAACACTATACAGGTAGTCCCTGGGTTACGACGTACTCGACTTACGCGATTTCGACTTAATGACGCCGGTGTCTCGTCTGCCATTTTGTCTCCAGTTTTTTTTCTAGGTCGCATAAACAGTTCCTTATTGTACCTCAGAGTATCTTGTTTTTTACTCTATCAATAGGACGTGTTCTGTCCTTACTAAAACATGATGTTGTTCAGCTTTACAGACATCAAACAAGGCAATTGTGATTTTTTTTTTTAAGCTTTTTACTTCCTCCGCGTTTGACTATTTGTAAAGCTGTAACACACATATGTACACTAATGTTCAAATCGACACATTTAACAATGAAACACTTGACACAAAACAACTGATGTTCAAACGTCCATCTAGTCTGATCAATATATATATATATATATTTGGTAGATAAAATTAGCCTAATTTGCCTAACAAAAGTTCGCTTGCTGAAATGCTACGAATGCTAACGTATTTACAATTCTCATAGCAAATCACTCACGTAACTCCACAAACTGTAGCTATAAACTTAGTTCCAAATGCATACACAAACGTATATTAGCTGAAACAACTTACACCCTTATGTGGGCCAAACCAGAGCGCAGCTGTCCTTTATCCACGTTAGATGAGTGTCTGCTCCTCAGTCATAAGGCGACAGTGCAGCCAGATGCAACGCTGCCACCAGAGTGTATCCTCCATCAGTAAACAAAATCAATAATTTTGGACTTTTTGGATAGTTAAGTTGGGGTACTTAATTCAGACTTATGCGGAAATTCGGTTTACGTCGCCAGCATAGGAACGGAACTCCTTAATAACTCGGGCACTACCTGTACAAGGTTAAAAAAACTCCTCAACTCTAAGACTGTTGCTATTTTTCTAAACCATGCTGCTCAACTCACTTTCAGGTGTCCTGGCACAAAGACTATGACTTTTGTCTTTAAGAAGCTCCTAAACTCAACTTTTTACAGTTTCTTAGCATCAAAATGGAATAAAAACATTTTTCTTATCTAAATGAAGCATGCCAACAAAATTCTCCAACTTTTCACAAAATGGCAGCGATGCAGGCTTTCTAAGTGAAGCTCCTCAACTCACTTTCAAAAGTTCCCCAGACTTGGACTTTTATCTAAATGAAGTGCCTCAACTCCAATATCGTTAGATAGTACCGAAATTCCACAAAATTTCTCTAAATGAACTATCAAAACTCATTTTCAACAATTCTATGACCTCAAGATGGTGGCAAAAAAGACTTTCTCTCTCTCTTCAACTCCAGCACTGTACCTTAGGACCAAGACTTCTATTTTTTATCTAAATGAAGCTCCTCAACTCATTTCAAACTAGTTCCATGGCCTAAGCTACCACATGATGGCGTCCTTGTGCAATTTGTTGAGCCCCAAATCTGTGTTTTCCAGGGAAGTACCTGCCATCAATGCCGTCAGAAAACCACTGACACCAAAACCAACTGCCGAAATCCAGACTGCGTGGGCGTCAGGGGTCAATTTTGCGGCCCGTGCCTTCGCAACCGCTACGGGGAGGACGTGCGAGATGCTCTTCTGGACGCGGTAAGTTTTCAACAAAAACTGCGTCGATCGCCCCGTCCTGCAAGTTTGTTCTGAGTCTCACTTGCGCCCGGTTGCCCCTGACAGGAGTGGCGCTGCCCGCCATGCCGCGGGATTTGCAACTGCAGCTTCTGCCGAGCACGAGAAGGCCGCGGTCCCACTGGCGTGCTGGTCTACTTGGCCAAATATCACGGCTTCGACAACGTCGA
This sequence comes from Corythoichthys intestinalis, assembly GCF_030265065.1. NCBI lineage: Eukaryota > Metazoa > Chordata > Actinopteri > Syngnathiformes > Syngnathidae > Corythoichthys > Corythoichthys intestinalis. The sequence goes on from NC_080406.1 coordinate 25,110,837, forward strand.
CGCCTACCTGAGAAGGTGACTGAGGCTTTATTTACTCACAGTAGTTTCTTTTTGTAGTCCGTATTTGGTCATAGTTTTGTATGAATTCTTATTTTCTCTGCAGCTTGAGGAAGGAGCTAGAAGGGATAAGCGAGTGATTACGGCCACAACGACAAACTCCGGCTGGCAGTGAATGACCACGTATCAGCGCCACTGACGTAAATAGACGCCTAATCCATTTGAACTGGGAGTCTATTGCTGTCAATGGCAGTGAGAGACTTCCAATGACAAACCTGGCTAGTCCAGGGGTCGGCAAACTTTTAACGCTCATAGAACCATTTTGACCCAGTCCACACAAAAATGACAACACTGGGTGTCGCACGCACACATTGACATTTGAAATGATTGCGTCAGCTCAACTGTAATATTATTAATATATATATATCTATACACAGTATGTGTGGATGTACAGTATACATATTATGTGGTGCAAATTATACCTAACAAATGAGTCTAGCCTCTGTTCAGTAAGCAGAATAGTTGCTCAGTTTTTACACTTTTCACAAGTAAAGTCATGGTTGTCACTCAGGCGCAAGACTTGTGGGTTGAAGGTAAAGTCATGGTTGAAACTTGGAAGGTCTACCGACAAATCTTGTGCCAAATCGGACTTCTAGTAGTAACCATGACTTTACATAGTTTGCTCATGATTTCACCAACTATGTAAAGTTATGGTTTACATAGTTGGTGAATTCATGAGCAAACTATGTAAAGTCATGATTACTACGACTTCTAGTAGTCGGGTGGTTACTTCTAGTAGTAACCATGACTTTACATGGTTGGTGAAGTCTGACTTCTATTAGTAACCATGACTTTTACTACTAGAAGTTGTAGTAACCATGACTTTACATAGTTGGTGAATTCATGAGTGAACTATGTAAGGTCATGGTTACTACTAGAGGTGGGAATCTTTGGGCACCTAATGATTCGATTACGATTCAGAGGCTCCGATTCGATTATAAATCGATTATTGATTTTACCCCCGCCCCCCGCGCTTTTAATGTGTTGTACATTCGTTCCAAAATTGTTCAAAAATCCTCTCAGGCTAAACCAAAGTAATATTTCATTATCAAGTTAACAGTTAAAAACAGTAAATAAAATACTCAAGTCTCCATTCTGTATCAGCAGCTTTAAACTACATTTAATGATGTGAATCAACTGTTAAAGTTGTTAAAATTGTTATTCCATAATTTCCCTTCTGTCTCCTTTCGACATGTCAAAGTTTTAAAGCTGTTTCTTCCTTTAAAGATAGATTCAAGTCAAGATTTTGCCGATCTAGGAGTATTTTAGCTAAAACGTTATTTAGGTTTGCTACAACAGAGCCTTCTAGAGAAGTCTACTGCTTTAAGATGGCGGCTGTTTACAACGCGGCAACTATTAAACTGCAAGTCTGTCATTTCGCATCTATAGTTCTACATATATGTGTTATCTATTATAGCCGTATGTGTCCGCATGTTTGTAGCAACTAGCAACTGGGCGTTGTTTGAAGCAGCTGTCGGCCGCAGTCAGGTATTATTGTTTTTTTATCTAGCGGCATCAGTTGTACATGATATTTACTCTCGGTTCGTTCCTCATTGCGCCCCGAAGACCGCGCTGACTGTGTTTTAGTTCTGCTTTACCTGGTATAATTCAATATTCGGAATTTGGATGTTTGTGAATCGTTCTTGAATCTTCCACGGCCGAATCGCAAATAATTTAAGAATTGGAAATTTTGCACGCCTCTAGTTACTACTAGAAGCCAGACTTCATCAACTATGTAAACTCGTAGTAACCATGACTTTGTATAGTTCCCTCATGGATTCAAGTATGTAAAGTCATGGTTACGTAGTAACCACGACTTTATATAGTTGGTGACGTTTGACTTCTAGTCGTAACCACGACTTTACATAGTTCACTTGTTACTACGACTTACTAGTAGTAACCATGACTTCTTAGTAGTAACCATGACTTTACATAGTTGGTGAATTCATGAGTTCATCGCGCCATGACTGCATGTTCCATGGAGCCAGTCTTTATGATTTGGATTATGTCTACGCGCAATGTTGGGGAATTCATGAGTAAACTATGTAAAGTCATGGTTACAGCTAGAAGTCAGACTTGGCGCAAGTAACCAGGACTTTACATAGTTGGTGAATTCATGTAATTCATGTAAAGTCATGGTTACATAGTTCACTCATGAATTCACCAACTATGTAAAGTCTATGTAAAGTCATGGTTACTACCAAAAGTACCCACAAGTCTTAGCGCCTGTTAATGGCCAAACTAACAAAACGGCAAGCCTGGCTTGATATGTCAACTATAGGGAAATTAATCTTCACATCTCACAAGCGTCACAATAAATTGACCCGCATTCGCGTGTTGCCGACTCCTGGTCTTGTCACTGTTATAAGGCATTAAAAAAAGTGTGTATATTTTCATAAGCCTATATAAATTTGGTATGTATTTTCTTATGTTCGAACTGCTGTGGATGGGGGCAGGGTGTCCACTTATCGCTACTTGGTGATCGTGAGAAGCACTGTGTGATGTACTGTAGAGCTCAGGTCTCCTTCATTAGATAACTGTCGCTAATGGCGTGGAAACAATTAGTGCGCTCTAATGAGAGTCTTGTACCTGTAAATCATTTCATCTTGCGCTCTGGCTCATTTTGTGCTCACCCTTGTGATTCTGCATACAAAATGACTGGAATTGGACCAGGTCATTTCTGGGTTCATTCCACTGAGTGTACTGTACTTAACTGTACTTTTTTTTTTTTTTTTCTTGTTTCTGTATTCATACAATTTTTCATCATGCAGGAAAACAAAAGTATCACTATCGCTCTGACTGGAATTATTGGAGATAAATTGTTTACATTCTGTTTACGGGCGTAATGGTACCATTCATAAGCCATTATGTCAATATTTTGTGGGTATTAAGTCTGTACACCCCTGCTCAAATGTCAGGTTTTTGTGGAGTTAATTAAAAAAAAATTGTGTCAAAACCATTGTAATTTGTGCATTTTTTAAAATATTTGGTTGCATACCACCCCATTAAAACTGTTGTAGCACTGAACATCATTGCAATTAACCAATGATTATGAATTCAAACTACAGATGATTATACTAAAAATGAAAAATTTCTTTCCAGGCTGAAATTTGACTTGAAGTGAATCATTATACAAGCTATTGTTTCTCTGGCTGATTCAAGGGTCCTTGCTTGAATCCATTGTGAATGTCAATCAATCCATGAATTCATTGAGCGCTAAAGTACTAAGGTTATATTTTGGTTTCAAGGTTCAAGAGTTTGGCACATGCTGAAAATTACATGAAGCCATTTGGCAGTGAAATGCTCGTATCTCTCATTCCCAATAAGCATGCATGGAACACAAGATTAAAAATTAAAAGGAATACTAGTACTCAACTAAAATATTTGGCGGAAAACACTCAGGTGACTTGAAGTTCTGCTCCGATACCCCAATTTGGCCACATTTCAAAATTGTCCAATATGCATGTGTGATACATCATTGGAAAGCTTAAAATCTCAATTTTCTGGGGGAAGAAAAATTTTGAACAGGAGGGCATTTAAAAAAAAAAAAAAAAATTAAACCCCTAAACCAGACATGTCCAAAGTCCGGCCCGGGGGCCAAATGCGACCCTCGGTCAAATTTCATCTGGCCCCCAACCTCTGTCATAATAATCATTAACATCTGGCCCGCATAGACTTAATATATTGGTCAGAAGTACTCCTACCAGCATATGAAGTAGCTTACACACTAAATCCTGCTCCTCATTTACCCACTAAAAGGCAGCAGCACTCTAAGCAACATTACCCCGTGTGACCCTTTACTCCCAATTTTCTAAAATGGCGACAATCAACAAAAACTGTTGACTGCGACGGCCGACGCTTCAGGGATAGGTGGAAATTGGACTATTTCTTCACTAAAATACGCAACAGCTGTGTCTGCCTCATTTGCAAAGAGACAGTGCGCTGTTTTTAAATGGTTCAATGTTAGGCGATATTACCAGAGGCGTTATTACCGAACAAGACATGCTGACATGTACGAAAAGATTACAAGGAAGAAGCGAGAAATTGAAGCAACTTGAAGCTAGTTTAATTTTACAGCAGCATTATTACATTACATATAACAGCAGTATTTTGCAAGAGCCCGAGAGTCGAAAGAGAACGCCACAATGTCTAGTTGCGAGATTGTTGAAATTATTAATTTAAAAAATTAGGGCTGCGGCTATTGATTGTTTCAGTAGTTGATTAATCGATGAACTAGTTAGTTCGAATAATCGAGTAATCGGATAAGGAACATGAAAAATTGAAATACCTGAGCTGAGCCTCAAATGGTATAAAAAATAAATAAGGATTGACAAAAGAACAATGGCTAACTTACATAGCAAATGTCTGCTAGCTGAAATGCTATAAAACACTTTTTTTTTTTTTTTTTTTTTACAATGCTCTTAACAAATGGTTCAGACACATATTCCCACACAAAAAAACTGCTAAATATACCAATAAACTAAATTAAGAATGCATTTAAAATAAAATAAAATAGCTCAAACAAAAACTTGGCTTATGTTGGTTTTATCATGGAACAGCTGGATTCAGCCATGTGAAATGAGGCAGACTTGAGGGCAGTGTATCACTTTAATTAAACGAATACTCGAAGCAGCAAAATTTAATTAGAATCTTTTTTCTTTAATCGAATACCGGAGTTAATCGATTCATCGTTTCAGCACAAAAAAATAAAAAATAAAGCAAATGTGACACACAGAATGGCTTGCTAACATTTTCTTAAATATATTGTTCTACGTAAAGGACATCAGCCAAGGTCGGCCTTCCACATTTTTACCACACCAAATCTGGCCCCCTTTGCAAAAAGTTTGGACACCCCTGCCCTAAACCCTAACTGGAGGTGAGCGCATGAGATAATTATTTAATATTTATAATAAATTAAATTAGTAATTAATAATTAAAGACCCCATGATTTTAACGAGATATTATCGCGTACTTACCTTGTTTTGAACCAAAAACTCCATCTAGCATGTCTCACCGAGTGTAAAGACACAGCTGTGAATGGCCACAGCCAGACCTTTTGGGGATTTTATGGGTGAAACACGGTAATATAACAAGGGTCGCAATACAGAAATAGCAGACATCAAGGGGTGGTCGAGATTTTCGTTTTCAAATATTTACCCTTTTAAATGTTTTTTTTTTTTCTTTGTCTGGATCAATTATTTATCATCTAAAATTTCTGGGAAAATGCGACAGTAACAAAAAAAAAAAAAAAAGAAAAAGAATACAATTAAGCGATAATTATGAGGTATATATCCGTGACCTATTTACAGATACTATTTTATATATATATATATATATTTATATACACAGTATATGAATTTGAATACAATATATACAGCTTAAATGTAAAATATAACATAAGCATATCTTCATAATTTTACTGTGCTAGTGCTGAACAATATTAAAGATAATCTGTAGGAATGAAACCCCTACCTTGTTAGTGATGCAAATTTTCATCTAGTGCAACATAAATTAAGCTGTTCAAGTAGTTGAGGCAAATAACATTTTAATGGTTGATTTTTTAAAAAAAAACTGAATATAGCTTATAGCTTATTTTGAGTATAGCTCATAGCTTATAACTTTTTTTGTGTGTGACAGTTTTAAACATCTAAGCATGTAACACATTTTAATGAAACTTTTTGACATAATGTTTGGTGCCCTAAAAACTTTTGTATTTAATTTTATCACAAAATAAATCAAAAAACATAATTATGTAATTATTGAGAAAGGACGCGAGTCTTGTTTTGTTTAAATATGGAAATTTGGGCCCAACTATCCATATTTAATTTGTATATTTGACAGTGACAGACAGGCAATTATGCATTAAAAAATGACAAATCCCAACCTGTGTGTCAAAATTTCCAAAGATCTGACTTCTAATAATGCTGCACTTGAGTCTCCTGTATTAAATAGCAATGATCTTCCACTTTGGGGTGATGAATATTTGGCCTAGTAATTGTTTACAACGCTTCAGCATTGCGCTGATCTGCTAATCACGCTATGAAATACAATATTTATTCATTAGAGCAGATTTAATGAGGCCTTGCGGTGCTAATTATGAAAACCAGCGTAGCAGCAAATGAGCAGCGTGTGGCGGCGGGGTACCACCAACCTAGGGATGGGCGGGGTGTCGGGAGGAGGAAGGTGGAGGATCCTTGAAGGGGCCGCACGTGCTGACCTTTATCACATGACGGGTTACAGATGGGACCATGAATGAGACAAAATCAAAAGTTAGCAAATTTCACCGTGAAACTAAAGCATTCAGAAAGTACATTTCTGTTGTAACATCTCAAAACAGGTCAAATTTGTAAGCAAAAGTAGTAAAGGTTAAATCCGGTCATAGTGAAATTCTGCTAAAACAGGTTTTGAGCAATGCGACTTTTTTTATGCACGTGGGGAGATAATGCTGTTTCACAGCATAATAAAGAATTTGATATTTTCATTAGGTTTGCAGGAGAGTGTGGAGACTGCTGATTTGCCTCAGAGGCCTGTAGGTCCATGTTGATTTCTGTTTGGAGGGCAAGTGGGGTGAGGTGGGTGAAAATCAACAAAAGATATAGTTTATTTTGTTAGGTATTTGTGTTTTATTTACTTTATTGCGCATTTCTAAAAGGGAAGTTGGCAAGTCAATATTAACTCATGTGCTACCAATGATGGCGATAAACGTCAAATCCATTTGGACTGGGTGTACTGGCAGCAATCGTTTCCAAAAAAAAAAAAAAAAAGGTCAAAACTCAGCTTTATTGTTGTTTTCTTCATACTATCCACAATTTATATAAGAAAACCGAATGTAAAATTTAATGTAAAAATTTCTTCCTTTACTAACACAATAAATCCTCTACTAGATCGGTCCACAATTGGAGGATTTTATCTTCAAAATTCTTCAACTAATCTTTCCCTTTACAGCTATCTACTGAATATTCATGAGCAATAGGTAATAAACCATCAAGGGCTCAGTGTACAGATCATTAGTAACATTATTTCTATGACATTCTTTGATATTTACAATATTTGCCTTTTTTTTCCAGGAAGATGGGAGAAGCTATCTGTTTATTTAGCTGATACTGCTGATCAAGAGGACTAAGTTATGTTAGTAACAAAGAAAAAGTAATGATTTCATTCTGATCATATGCATAACAGGGTTGATTGAGTGAGGTAGAGTGAGACTTTCAAATAAGTCTAACAATTTTAGGAAAATATAAATAGAAGCAGGGACTTAGAAAAAAAAATGCTCTGATGATGTCAAATCCAGCGTATCATGTGACTTCCTGCTTTCTTCAACTATGCTAAAAGGATATGGTAACAGGGATACGTACATTTTGCGGGAAACATGTTCTACGAATAATAATATGTGAAACATTATGTATTCTTAAACAAACTTTCCCCAAACTTCGCAAGGAATTCATTTTAACCATTTTATTTGAGATTAAACTTGGTCATGGAGGTTGGGACAAGAGACAAATGGCATTTGAACCCTTTGAGGAAGAGTGGTCATTAACAGTGGACAGCTGTATAGGTTGACACTTAAGCAGAGGTGGGTAGTAACGCGTTACATTTATTCAGTTACATTTAATTCAGTAACTTTTTGAGAAAAATCTACTTCTTATAGTAGTTTTACCATGCAATACTTTTTACTCTTACTTGAGTAGATTTGTGAACAAACACAACTGTTAATTCACTACTTTTGGCTACGCTAGAGTTGTTACCTTTTTCATATTTATTATACATATTGATTTTATTATTGCCAGAGATGCCGACAGTGGCCGTCTCAGTTTCACCAATGAGACATCGAAACAATAACCACATGACTCCATTATTCCAATCAGAGTTAAGAATGTTTTTTCTTCACCAGAGGGCACTCATGCTCTTTGGACGGGTGATGTTTCATATTGTTGTTCTGGTCTGATTTCGATGATTTTTGTGTCGTCATTTTGGCCTAATATGGTCAATTAGTATGTTACAATACAGCATAATAATAAGTTTATATCAATTAAGTTGTGCTTTTTACTCACAATGCTACTCATTACTTGAGTATTCTTTTCAATCAATACTTTATTATTTGTACTTGAGTCAATTTTTGGATGACTACTTTTACTTGAGTAATATTATTTAGAAGTAACGCTACTCTTACTTTGGTAAAAATTTTTAGCTACTGTGCCCACCTCTGCAACTTAAGACTTTATAGAGCAAGTGAATATTTTTGGTCATTAAAAAAAAAAAAGGCGATTATTATAGTATGATTTCGTATAAAAATATGATTTTATATATTTATATGATGACAATAATTATGGTGTTATAATATTATCTCTAACTTTAAAGAAATGTATAAAATACAAATGTTAATAAAAAAAACTATTGAAATACACAGTGGTTACACTTTATAGTAGATTTTTAGTCGAGCATAGTATCAAATCATCGCATGCCATTGATGGCGATGGACATGTAATTCATTTAAACCGGGAAGACTGGCTGTCAATGCTCATGTTTCAGTGCCATTGAACGTTCATTCATTCATACACTGAGGTAAATGAGTGTTTAAAAGGTTTAAAAAAGACAACAACAACTAAAATATTTCTTGCTTTAATGAGTTAACAGGTGCTCAAATGAATTTGCTATTTAAAAAATATGTTTTTATGCATTCCTTTCTTTTGTTTTTATTTGAAGATTTTGCCTCAGGACAAGTCACTTTACTTAAACTGCATGTTTTAGAACTTTGTACGTGGACAATTTAAAATTTGAAGGGTGGGACATAAAATATCCAATTCTGGAATGACCCTATGAGTATACAAAACCTGGACTGGTTGTGAACGTGTTAAATGATGATTGTTGAAAATCTGCTGTGAATTTTGAACAGCAAAAACCATAGCTGTCAGTCAAAACACTGGGATGAAAAGCAATGTCAAAAGACAGATGTTCGAGATGCAGCCCATCCCATGACTCAAACCTCCAGCCAGTTTGGAGCATCCTGTGAGCACGTCCAAATGTGTCTCCGGACGCGCTCATTTTTCAACTCCAGCAAGCAAAGTGATGGAAACAGTGCTCACCTCGTGCCGTCTTGGTGACATTATGGAAAGCAAAGAGCTCTCAACAGTCGGTCCATCACGGGGGAAATTGCCAAGTCACCCTAACAAAGGAAAAGCACAAGTGCACTTACTGATGCTTTTAAAAGGAACGCGTACTAAGGTGAAATATGCACTTGTTGATGGACGGGGCGGACGTCGGTCGAAAAATGTGGTTATCTGGAGGTATTCTTCTCCATAAATACAGAACCATATATTTATGACAGGCTTTTATTGCTATTTGATGATCTGGAAGCACTTTTGAATGCATGAACAGACATAATGCATAATATACACCCAATGTAGTTTCGAGTAAATAAGCACATTAATTCTTCTTACTTTTTTATTTTTGTTTTAAAATCATTTTAGCTGAATTAAACTATCGGCTGGAAAGAATTGACGTCTCATGGATAATCATCGAATCAATGAAGTTTTTCTTTTAAAATTATTTTGGCTGAATTAAAATATCGGCTGGAAAGAATTGGTGTCTCATGGATAATCATCAACTCAATGAAGTTTTATATGATGAGTAATCAAGTTTTAAAATTTATTCTATTCATTTTCAAAAGCATACATCCAAACATGCATCTAAAACAGTGGTTCTTAACCTGGGACCGATTGAACCCCAGGGCATCGGCGGAGTTCCACTTTTGGGGTGGCGTGGCTCAGTGGTAGAGTAGTTGTCCCCCAACCCAGAGGTTGTGGGTTCAATTCTCCGCCCTGATGAACTTGACTAAGTGTCCTTGAGCAAGATACTGAACCCCATGTTGCTCCTGGTGCTGTGTCACCAGTAGGTGGATGGCGAGATAGTGTAGAGCGCCTTGAAAGGTGGAAAAGCGCTATATAAGTATAACACCATTTACCATTTGGGGCAGGTGGGGCACAGCATGTTGATGTCGCAGTGTCAGCAATAAAATTAACTTAACAAGAATATTTATAATAGTAAGTTGGCAATGAGCGTTTTTCCCATCATTCTTGAGGGGAATTCTAAATCGGGCTGCTGAGGCAATACTTTTCCCCTTGTATCCCCTCGGCAGCGCCATACGGAGGTAGATTTGTATCTTTATTATTCACTCAAAAAAAAGTCGCTTCAATCCCCCAAAAATGTGTTTGAATGCTAAAATAAATTTGAAACTCAAAAGAAGGCATGTGGAAGCTATATTTGTTTGATTGATTTTTTTTTTTTTTTTTTCACTGAAGCAACTTTTTTGATTGAAGTTATGTTGATTTGTGTTTAGGCCACTTTTTGGCTAGGACATTTTTGTCTTTATTATTCAATCAAAAAAGAAGTTGCTTCAATAAAAAGTATATTTTCAAACAGAAAAATCACTTCAATCAAAAAAAGAAACACTTCAATCATGGAAAAAGGTTTTGAATGCGAAAAAATAATTGAGATTGAAAAATTTGCATTTGAAAAAAGTTTTTCTTTGATTGAAGCTGTCCTTTTTGTGTTTGGGTCATATTATGAGTAGGACATTTGTGTCTGAATCATTTAATTCCCCAAAAATTGTTTCAATCAAAAAAACAATATATATATATTTTCAATCAAAGAAAAAAAAACATTTGAAAAATAAAATTGCCCTCCCCTAATTAAAAAAAATATATATACGCAAAGCAAATGACCATATGTTGCTAGTCACATGATCTGTTTGAAAAATAATTTTGACCCATTATAAAAATATATATATTTTGTTCATTTCATTCATTTTTGTTGCAATTTTATTGCTTTACAACTTTTATATATATAGGAAACTCAATTACATGCAATGACACTTTTCGGCCACCGGGGGGGGCCTGGCCCCCCTTAAAATCCGCTTATGCCCCAGGGGTTCGGTGAAGGTTATGACACTCAGGGCCCTATTTTTGGACGCTGACTAAAGCTAGGCAAAGTGGCGTTTTAGACTGGTTATTCCCCAATTTACAGGCTTTATTCCAATTCTTCTATTCCTATATCTGATGGGAGGAGAAACTGGTTTGCTCAGTGGAAGGTTGACTCTCACTTGGTATGAGGAAGTACAACATACTGCGTTGAAATGGAGTTTAATTTCATTTTCCAAAGTGAAAAGCAAATCAAAAGGAAAAAATATTTGTTGTGAATTCACACTGTTTATTGGGTTTGTGAGAAGATATATATATATATATATATATATATATTTAATTAACATAATGACATTGTGTACAAATTTGGCGATATTTTGTGCAGGGTGTTTCATTAAATTTGATAACATTTGAGATGTAAACATGACAAACTGCACGGTACAGGTTAATGCAACTGAGCAGGTTTAACGCTGAACAATCTCAGATATATTATTCCAAATTTGAATGAAAAATTATGCATATTGGGCCAGTCCTGGTTTAGTGGTCTGGTGATGCTGCAGGCATGAAAATAAAAACATACATTTTGGCCTGTTTAAAATCATGCAGTCTGAAGAAATTTAAATGGAAATTCACTGAAACCTACCTTAGATATATCGATTTAGAATTAGACCAAAAAAAAAAAAAAAAAAAAAAAAAAAAGATTTTTAATTAATAAAAATAATGCACGTGGGAGACTCATGGGGTTCGGTACCTTTAGCAAGGTTAAGAAACACTGATTTAAAATTTCTGATTCATCATTTTAACCTTTCCAACTGCCCTTCTCACTGTTACCTAACGGGGGAGCTCTAATACAGGCATCTCAATTGCTCAACATTGCAATGTCAATAATTTGGGTTTCATAGTTTAGTCAAACTGGGATAGAAAATCAATACATCTGGAGTTTCACCAGTGTAGAGGTTTAACATTTTGTATAAGTTGAGGTTTCCAGCAGACATGACAATGCTGAGGAGGGTAATTATGACTATGGGGAACACTGGGCCGTAATCAGTAAATCTCTTTTTACCTGGAGTGAGACCTGGTACATTAGATCGATTTTATTGAGATCATACATTATAAATGGGGCATGGAGGAGCTTAAAATGGAGCTTCTCACGTGCTTCATTAATTTTTTACTTCATTAAGTCCTTCAGACCCTTTTTGTCACACTAGCCGCAGTTATGCTCATGAATCCAAGATACAGGATACACTGAGGACTTTTACAGGAGTGGATACATGTTGTCTGAACAAAGAAGTAACACGGACACGACATCACACACAACTTCCATGTACAAGGTCACAAAATCGGCAAAGCTCATATGCCTTTGTCTCAATGCCTGCTACGGATGGCGATCACAGCCTGGCCCTCTCGGTTTAAATGAATGGAACGTCTTTTGCCGTCAATGGCCAGTGTTGTTAATCTTACTATAAAAAAGTAATTAGTTACAGTTACAAATGACTTCTCCCAAAAAATAATTTAGTAACTGAGTGACCTCATTGTAAGAGTTAGTTACTCAGCAAAGTAACTGACATTACTTTTCATGTTCTACATTTTATTTCATTATATATTCTATAACATATAATAATAAGTGATTGAATTGAACAGATTTTTTCATAAAAAAAAAACAAAAAACGTAGGTCATACTTTTTACATTTTTAAAAAATTTTTACCTATGCAAGAGTGTAACGGTATACAAAAACTTAAAACTTTCAAATAATGTGAGAAAAAAAAGCCTTTTTGTTTTTCCTGTTGTACTGAACCCGTACAAAACTGTGATCTCCGTACCGAGGTACGTACTGAACCGTGACTTGTGTGTATCGTCACACCCCTAATATATATACTGTAGATACAGTGCTGGCCAAAAGTATTGGCACCCCTGTCATTCTGTCAGGTAATGATCAATTTCTCCCAGAAAATGATTGCAATTACAAATGCTTTGGTAGTAATATCTTCATTTATTTTGCTTGAAATGAAAAAACACATAAGAGAAGGAAAAAAACATCAAATCATTATCATCTTACACAAAACCCTAAAAATGGGCCGGACAAAAGTATTGGTACCCTCAGCCTAATACTTGGTAGCACAACCTTTAGACAAAAAAACTGAACAACCGCTTCTGGTATCCATCAATGAGATTCTTACAATGCTCTGCCGGAATTTTAGACCAGTCTTCTTTGGCCAACTGCTCCAGGTCTCTGAGATTTGAAGGGTGCCTTCTCCAAACTGCCATTTTCTGGACTGTCTGGACTCGTTGCTGGCCACTTTAGAAGTCTCCAGTGCTTTCTGTCAAACCATTTTTCTAGTGCTTTTTGAAGTGTGTTTTGGGTCATTGTCCTGCTAGAAGACCCATGACCTCTGAGGGAGACCCAGCTTTCTCACACTGGGTCCTACATTGTGTTGCAAAATGTGTTGGTAGTCTTCAGACTTCATAATGCTATGCACACGGTCAAGCAGTCCAGTGCCAGAGGCAGAAAATCAACCCCAAAACATCAGGGAACCTTCGCCATGTTTGACTCTAGGGACCGAGTTCTTTTCTTTGAAGGCCTCGTTTCCCCCCCCCCCCAGTAAACTCTATGTTGATGGCTTTTCCCAAAAAGCTCTACTTTTGTCTCATCTGACCAGACACCATTCTTCCAAAACATTTTTGGCTTTCTCAGGTAAGTTTTGGCAAACTCCAGCCTGGCTATTTAATGTCTCTGGGTCAGAAGTGGGGTCTTCCTGGGTATCCTACTGTAGAGTCCCTTTTCATTTAGACGCTGACAGAGAGTACGGGCAGACACTGTTGTACCCTCGGACTGCAGGACAGCTTGAACTTGTTTGGATGTTAGTCAAGGTTCTTCATCCACCATCCGCACACTCTTTCGTTGAAATCTCTCATCAATTTTTCTTTTCCGTACATATCTAGGGAGGTTAGCCACAGTCCCATGGGCTTTACACTTATTGATGGACTTGTAGCCTTGAGATTGCCCATGCTTCCTCACAATTTTGCTACGCAAGTCCTCAGACAGTTCTTTGGTCTTCTTTCTTTTCTCCATGCTCAATGTGGTACACACAAGGACACAGGACAGAGATTGAGTCAACTTTAAACCATTTTAACTGACTGCAAGTGTGATTTAGTTATTGCCACCACCTGTTATGTGCCACAGGTAAGTAACAAGTGCTGTTAATTACACAAATTAGAGAAGCATCACATGATTTTTCAAAGGGTACCAATATGTTTGTCCGGCCCATTTTTGGAGTTTTGCGTATAATGATAATGATTTAATTTTTTTCACCATTCTTTTTCGTGTTTTTTCATTGCAAGGAAAATAAATGAAGATATTACTACCAAAGCATTTGTAGTTGCAATCATTTCCTGGGAGAAATTGAGCATTATCTGACAGAATTGCAGGGGTGCCAATACTTTTGGCCAGCATTCTATATATAATATAATATACTATTTACAATAAATTTTGTTACTTTTCCTCTAAATGTACAAAACAGACAATAAAATGAAAAGTATATACAGTTTTTAGTATTTTGATTCCTCTGAGGCCTTGGTAGAACTGCGAGTAGCAGTTCCTCTCTGGCTAGAGATACAGGCCCACATTGCATGTCTCACACATCCAGGCAGTGCTCCTTTGCAGAGTTGGCGCCCCATGCTGGCCCCCTTGCGATTTCGGTCTATGACCACAATGGAATCTCCAGCTTCAGCATCTCCACAGCCCTCTCCAGGACATATGTCTCTTGAGGAAGAAGATGAGTTCTTATTTCATTGTCATTTTATAGCACATACCCAGTATATAGCTGTTCCTCATCACAACACAAACTGTAGCAGAGTAGTAGTAGTCACAAACGCTGTATAGTACCAAAAATTTATGGATTGCTGCACATACATGAACATAATGATATCATATACAGTACTAGTATACTTTGAACAACGAGGCACAACTCCATACATAGTAGATTGCCATGCGCACATTTGCGCATTTACACTCTGTATATTGTACTGTAAGTCAGCACACAATACAAACATGTTTTATACAGTGGGGAGAACAAGTATTTGATACACTGCCAATTTTGCTGGTTTTCCCACTTGCAAGCCATGTAGAGGTCTGTAATTTGTATCATAAGTTCTCTTGAACTGTGAGGGACGGAATCTTATACAAAAGTCCAGAAAATCACGTTGTATGATTTTTAAATAATAAATTTGCATTTAATTGCATGAAATAAGTATTTGATACATTACCAACTAGTTCTTTTTTAAGAACCCCTCCTGTTCTCCACTCATTACTGGAAGTAACTGCACCTGTTTGAACTTGTTACCTGTATAAAAGACACCTGTTCACATGCTCAAACAAACAAACAAACAAACAAACAAACAAACAAACAAACAAACAAACTCCAACCTCTCCACAATGGCCAAGACCAAAGAGCTGTGTAAGGACATCAGAGATAAAATAATAGACCTGCACAAGGCTGGGATGGGCTACAGGAAAATAAGCAAGCAGTTTGGTGAGAAGGTAACAACTGTTGGAGTGATTATTAGAAAATGGAAGAAGTTCAAGTTGACGGTCAACCTGCCTCGTTCCAGGGCTCCATGCAAGATCTCACCTCGTGGGGCATCACTGATCATGAGGAAGGTGAGGGATCAGCCCAGAACTAGAACTAGAGCTGGAACCACAGTCTCGAAGAAAACCATCAGAAACACATTACGCCGTCATGGATTAAAATCCTACAGCGCACGCAAGGTCCCGCTGCTGAAGCCAGTGCATGTCCAGACACGTCTTGTTTGCCACTGACCATCTGGATGATCCAGAGGAGCAATGGGAGAAGGTCATGTGGTTGGATGAGACCAAAATGGAACTTTTTGGTCTAAACTCTGCTCATCGCGGTTGGAGGAAAAAGGAGGATGAGTACAACCCTAAGAACACCATCCCAACCGTGAAACATGGAGGAGGAAACATCATTTTTTGGGGCTGCTTCTCTGCCAAGGGTACAGGACGACTGCAATGTATTGAGGGGAGGATGGATGGGGCTATGTATCGCCAGATCTTGGCTGACAACCTCCTTCCTTCAGTGAGAGCCCTGAAGATGGGTCGTGGCTGGGTCTTCCAGCATGACAACGACCCAAAGCACACAGCCAAGGCAATTAAAGAGTGGCTCCGTAAGAAGCATCTTAAGGTCCTGGAGTGGCCTAGCCAGTCACCAGATCTGAACCCAATAGAAAATCTATGGAGGGAACTGAAAGTCCGTGTTGCCCGGCAGCAGCCCCGAAACCTGAAGGCTTTGGAGAATATCTGCATGGAGGAGTGGGCCAAAATCCCTGCTGCAGTGTGTGCACCTTGTCAAGGACTACAAGAAACGTTTGGTATCTGTAATAGCAAACAAAGGTTTCTGTACCAAATATTAAGTTCGATTTTTGTGATGTATCAAATACTTATTTCATGCAATTAAATGCAAATTTATTATTTAAAAATCATACGTGATTTTCTGTTTTTTTGTTAGTCCGTCCCTCACAGTTGAAGAGAACTTATGATACAAATTACAGACCTCTACATGCTTTGCAAGTGGGAAAACCAGCAAAATCGGCAGCCCCACCGTACATAAAGTACCGTGCACGAAGTAAAAATTACCTTGAGAAAAGTACAGAGAGGTTGAACTACAGATAAACAATCGATACCTTTCTTCACCAAACGCTGTTCCTCCAGTTGCGCCATTGCACCCAACCCCTTCTCTAAACCTCTGTGGAGGTTTTATTGTCCTGGATGACCGTCTTGCTCGAAATTGAACTTCCCTGACAGGTACCGCGGCCTGGGGGTTGGGGAGCCCTGATCTAAATGACTGGAGTCATTATATAATGCAAATAAGGTTGCTTAAAAGTTGGTGGGGACAATTTGAGCATCCTGAAAAGTTGGTAGAGTTATGTACCTACCGTCCCTATGCAAAACTAGCCCTTGGTATCTATTCATTGTAGTAATATTTATAGTTCCACTGTCAAAGGGAAAACCTAACTACAATATGACTATGACAAAATATGACTTTGACCCCCCCTAATTGTAGACCTCTGTGATGAAGAGACATGACCTCAAAACAATTTATCCTCCTTCTACAAATTGATGAGTTAGTACAGAATGAAATTAATCTATGAATTCATTTTTCTGCAAATCCCCTCAGGCTCTCACAGGGGCTCCCCAGATTTCACTTTTGGGGGATCTAGTTAACAAAACTATCCCTAAGCTATTTTCATTTAAATAACACTTTGTATTTGGTGGAAGATCTTTCTCTAAATATAATTGGCAAAATGTGAAATGTGACCCTAGGGCTCTTCGCTCGGGCCGCGGGTGCTCGAGTTCAGTCGCAGAGGACGAGTCTGCTGCGCAGATTGAAATTGTGCTCTCTCTCATGTCAAAGGAAGGAAAACAATTAAATGCACATTTGCGCCCGCGCACCACTTGACACACTTTCTCACCTCACTGGGGCGATTGCCTGCGGAGACAACTTCATGACAAGCTGACTTTCACAAAAACGCCATTGTTATTTTTCTGATTTAGGAACATTTCAATTTGGCAGGCTGTTGGAAATAACAATAAATGATCTTCCGCAGCCTTTTCTTCACTGAGGAGTCATGGGTCGGAAACACGGTGAAGCTTTGCAAAGTTTGTCGTGGGAGATGATCAAACAGTTCCATCACTAATGGTGGCAGGTGACACGACCGGTGAATACAGATCAGCTTTAATTGTGGTGCCTCTCACCACCGTCTATCCATGCAGGCCTTTGAGTCGGCGACAATTTGCTCTGTTCCGTCTTTTAAACGCTGTTTCCAATTAAAGCGCTTTACAATTCATGATCTTCACTCAAGGTTAAATGAAAGCAGTTATTCCTGTCAGGGAGGTGATTAAAGGCTGCTCACACCAGGCACTTTCTTGGTGGGAAAAAAAAAAAATCAACTTGGGATCTTTATTCATTATATGCAGTCCTGCGACATAAACGCTTAATCATCTTGTTCACTTTAAATCTTACTTTAGGCCACAATTTAGGCAATGGTCAATTATAGTTTTACATATTCAAATTAGATGGAAAAATCAGTTTCCTTAGTCGTAATCAGTCTAAGCTACAATTCTGTTTCAGCAACTGCAAAGTTGAACTTTGTCGCGGCGAGATGAAAGTCATCATTAATGAGCAAGTAACCCGCTTGTACAAGAGGCTTTCAGACGTCAGCGTGATGAATGCCACAATAGAGGTGAAGAGCATGTTGACTAATGAGTATTGTCCGGGGACGTCACCCCGGCGCCCTCTGAGGAAGAAAGCCACCGTCTGCATTTCACACTTGACACTATGTTCATAATTCACTCGCGCTACCAGTCAGGTTACTTGTTTTGGGTTTCTTTTCCTTCCGCAATGTGCTTAGAAAATGGCTAAGACTGGAAATCACATATCTTATGCAATGTCTGTTACAAATACATAATCTTTGCTATTCACCATGAATCAAAGAGCAAGGCCATCTGCTGTCTTATTGTAGCGTCTTGCGAGCAGGGGTTCTGAAAAGCATAAGGGCTCTTTCACATTAGAGCAGTGGTTCTCAACCTTGCTAAAGGTACCGAAACCCACGTGTTTCACACTTGTATTAACCGAACCCTTGGGAATTAGAAAAATTAAAAATGGATATATGGTGGAAAACACAGACAAGACTGAAAAAGCAGTTTCTGCTCTTGTACGCCTCTTTATAATAAATTGCTGTATTTTAAGCCAAAAGAACAGTTGTGTTTGATAGAACAATATGTCTATATGCTCCATAGCAGATTCATGGCGCATTAAGCCCCCAAACTATTTTTAATTTGTCCGTTTTACCCTGGAAGCCCCCATTTACAGACATCGCACAACTGCTTTTGTTTCAACACTGCCATAAAACAAAGCTAATTAATTATATTTATTATTCAAAATGTCAGCCATTTTTATCTTTGAATCATTAATTGATGTCTAATATTTCGTTTAAAAAAAAAAACGACTTTAAAACATTTTCACTCGCATATCTTAAACTTTTAAACAAATTATGTCACAATGAAAAAAAATGGTGTCCGTAAAAAAGTCCTGGATATCTACCTCATAACTATCGCTTAATTGTATTTTTTTTGTCACTGTCGCATTTTCTCCGATAGGTTCGATGATAAATAATCGATCCAAACAAAGAAAAATTGAAAAATAACGTTTAAAAATGGTAAATATATGAAAATAAACATCTCAACCACTCCTTGATGTCTGCAATTTCTGCTTCGCGACCCTTGTTATATTTCCATGCTTCACCCCTAAAATCCACCAAAAATCTGGCGGTGGCCATTCACAGCTGTGTCTTGACACTCGGTGATACATGCCACATGGAGTTTTTGGATCGAAAACAGGTAAGTACGCCATAATATATTGTTAAAATCATGGCGTCTTTAATTATGCTCTCACGTGCTCTCACCTCCAGTTAGGGTTTTGCTGTTTAATTTTTTTTTTTTAAATACCCTCCTGTTCAATTTTTTTCTTACCCCAGAAAATTGAGATTTTAAGCTTTCCAATGATGTATCACAGATGCATATAGGACAATTTTAAAATTTGGCAAAATTGGGGGTCTAAGAGCGGAACTTCAAGTCACCTGAGTGTTTTCCGCAATATCTAAGTTAGCAAGCTAAAACCCCAATTGAATTTCCAATCAAATTTCTCCTCATTTAGACAGCACTTTTTTTTTTTTTTTAAAAAACAGGTCAAAATTTATGTTTTTATCTTTATTCCCACGGCATCAACAGACCACTAAACCAAGACTGGCTCAATGTGTATATCTTAGAATTTTTCATTTAAATTTAGAGGAATACTGTGTATCTTACATTGTTCAACATTAAATTTCATAAAATTTGATATCATTTGAGATGTAAACATGACTGAAACTGCACAGTCAAGGTTAATGAAACAAAGCAGGTTTAATGTTGAACAATTTAATTTGTCATAAAGATGTAGCTTAAAGAGTGACACAGTTTAAATTTTTTTTTTTTTTTACACTGTGGTAGCCCGACAGTGCCGCCAAGATTGTAATAGCCTTGTAAATAGGGTTGGGGATCGTTTGAATTTGAATGGTTCCAGTTCCGATTGAGATTCAACGTTTCGATTCCAGTTCCAAATGATTCAGATTCTTTTAATAGGCAGGGTCAAAAAATTGCATCGTTAGATTAATTTCCTAACTCCTCGATTATTTTCTAAATTACCGTATATGAACTTTCAATTAACTTTGCTATGAATTTCTCACAGGACTATTTTTAACTTGTATATAAATATCAGTGTTTGAACTTGAATATGATGACGTTTCTTTCCACAGGAGTGCACTTTTACATAGATGTTTATTTTTCAAAAACTCACATAGAAAAATTTGCACATATTCTTTTGCCTACGTTTTAGAGTGTCTTATGCTGCTGGTGTTCTGTCCCTTGATCTTAAGTTGACTACGTTTTAATTTTGATTTCTTTCTAAACTGTTATATTGTTAATCCAGCCACAAGATGTCACTATTGTAACTCCGGACTCTACAATTTTTCTTTGGTTTTGCTATGTGCGCTTGGGTTCCCCTAGTGGTGACTTACTGGAAGCAGTAGGCAAAAAGAACTTACTACTTTAGTTGGAAAATAATCCTTGAGGTGTACAGACGCTACACACTTCCTCTGCACCACACATCGTTGGGAACCCTTGATAACACAAAATCTGTAAGTTTGTACGTTTTAACACAGGGTCTGATATAATTCCGGTGTGTTTATTCTGTTACTTTGTTGTCATTTATGTGAAGCGAAGCAACATATTTTTGTGCTATGCTAAATTAGCCACTTGATATGATTTGCTCGTAACAGAGCTAGTCTTCATGTGGCTTTTTCTTTGTGGTGTTTCGGCAGCTATTTTTTCCGCTTGGTGGTCAGGGCATCGAAACTTGGAATCAAAGTTTAAAAAATCGAATGGTTCTGGGAGAACCGGAGTGTTAGTCCCGGATCCCATCAATGTTCGATGCCCAACCCTACTTGTAAAGAGCTTTACTATGTTCGGTGAGAAGGGAATGGTTTTTTGTTGTTGTGAACTACAGCTCTACACAAACGTACATCGAGGTGTCATTTAGCTTAGAAATTAGAGATGTGACCACCATTTTTCAGGTGTTCCAAACTTCAAGAAAGCGCGTTTATCGAGGTTTCCTCGGCCATGACTTGTGTGTCCGTCCACCGAACACCATGCTATCAATATGCCAGCACCTTTGCTATTGGACACAGTTTGCCACAAAATGCTCTCTGCTGCCGGTAAAGCACCCTCCCAGGGGGTTTCGGAATCGGTACCTTTCAAATTAAATTTCTCCAGCCTTCGGGGTCGCAGAACATTTTGGAAGACATTTGCGTTCTTGTGAGTACGCACCATATTGTATAAAAATAAAAAATATATATAGATAAATGGGATAACGTTACTATGTACAGGAAAGACTATAAAATTGGTCTCGAAAGTGCTTAAAAAGTGCTTGAATGTGGCCATGAAAAAGATGTACGAACACTGTCAATTGTCAGCAGAGATGAGAACCAAATAAAAACTGGCATGCTCATTTAAAGCTCAGGGGTTCCTTATAAATAAATAATTCTTTGGCTTTCAAGAAATCTCCTCTCCTGCACAACGCTCCCAGCATAGAGACCATTTCAACTCTAGAAGGAGGCCAAACATCAGCAGTTGGTCTCTTTTAAACAAGTCTGCGCAAAGGAGAAAAATAAATAAAGCCCCCAGCGCTTGGCTTTAATGTATTCAATTAACTAGGGGTCCCTCTGGAGAAAATTTGGATAAAGAGACAGCACATCGCCTGGAGATGAATACGCTCAATGGCTCATTCTGGCGAGCGTGATTGGAAACGTTCCTCAACAGGTTCTTTCTTAATTAAACTTTCTTTAGCCTGCTTTCTAGGGAAAATTGGGAGATGCGCACAGAAAGGCGCGAAAGTGTTGCAGCGTATTAGCGTGTTGTTTACAGTTAAATTCCATCGGGCCTGTGGAAAGTCATTCACCTCGTCCTCAAAGCACATAGAATTATTTCATTTCAATCACAGACAATTATGAATTGTAATGAGAGAAATCCAGCAGTCGAGTCAGAGTGGGAGGGCTAATTATGTGCTAGTCATTACTGTAATAGCTGTAATAGCACCTGGAGACATAAATGCACTGTATGAACATATTGAACTTGAAGGGGAAAATGTATGTTGAAAATAGGTGATACTGGGCATTTTTGAAGCTGGATGATCAAGCCCAAGACTCAAACCCCCGCCCCAACCTAAATGTTGAGTATCCTTCATCATGTCTGCGGGTGAATGATGTGTGTTAGAATTGACTTCATCTAATCATCTTCAAATGTCTCTGGAGAATCTGCTCAGCATCCCTCTTTTTCAAGCCCCACCAGAATTGAAAAGAGACGCTCATCACATCTCCACGCACACTTCATGGACTTTTTTTCCTGCAAGGGCATCAACTTAATCACCCTCTTTAGTTCTCATTATGGTTTCGCTGTTTATTAATATCATCCCTCATACCTGGACCCTTGTCATTGAAACATATTGACCTAGAACTCTCGCTTTTGCCACACTCGAAACTGGAGTTGTCCGATAATATCGGCCGATATAAGCATTTTAAAATGATATCGGATAATATTGACATGGGTTTTCTATTTTCGATTGTCAGAGGTGGGTAGCGTAGCCAAAAATGTTACTCAAGTAAGAGTAGCGTTACTTCAAAATAATATTACTCAAGTAAAAGTAAAACTAGTCATCCAAAAGATGTAATCAAGTACAAGTAAAAAAGTGTCCAGTGAAAACAATACTCAAGTAATGAGTAACATTGTGAATAACTGCTTATTTTATTTTATTTTATTTTTTTAAACGATTGTATTTTTTTCTCTCAGCACAAACTTATCTATGTGAACTGTTGTTATAATGATACTGTAAAATAACCCATTACATAACCACATTAATCCAAAGAAATACAAAAAAAAAAAAAAAAAAAATCATTGAATTCCGGCAAGAGAAAAACCAGAAATGAAGCAATAATATGCCAAAGATCATGAGTGCCCTCTAGTTCTTAGTTTGAATAGTGAATAGTTCCTTCCTAGTTACTATGAAGAAATTAAAAGGATTATATCTCCAGTTTTCCGTGGTCATACGGTGCTAAATAAAACCTGGGAGAGAGGTATAAATCCGCGCTTTCGAGTCATGTTGACGGCAGCGCTCTATATCAAATATTTCATTTTCTATGGTGCTTTAAAGACGCCACGTGATTGAATAGGCTGGCGTGATCATTGAACGGCAAGCTTGCGTCTGATTGGTTTAATGGAGTCATGTGATTATTGTTGCTACGTCTCATTGGTGAAATTAGCAGAGCTACTCTTAGCATTGCTGGCAAAAAATAAAAATATAATATGTGGAATAAAGAGGAAAAATGTAACGACTCTTGTGTAGCCCAAAGTAGCGTAGTAAGAGTAGTGTTTTTCCTTCACAAATCTACTCAAGTAAAAGTAAAAAGTATGGCTTTGTAAAACTACTCTTAAAGGTACATTTTTCTTAAAGAGTTACTCAAGTAAATTTATCGGAGTACATGTAACGCATTACTACCCACCTCTGTCAATTTTGGGTCATTATGTATGATGCCTACAAAGTGAATGTAATAGCCTTTTGCCTTTGTAAAAGGGCTGGCCACAGGTTAGCACAGCCGTCATGCTTATTGACCATAAGATGTCTCCAAATAAAGATGCTTGGGATTTCTTATATGAGCATTCACGGTGCAAACATTAAATGAACAATAAATGGACTGTTGCTTTAGAAAAGTGTGTTATGTTTGGAACTTGGGGGAAAAGGAGTGAGTTTTTGTCAAATGTGTTTTAGCATTTGAGAAACACAGTGGTACCTCGACACACGATCTTTTCGACATCCACCGTAAAATTTGACTCGCCATTTGTTTCTACATCCGACGATATGCTCGAATTATGACAATTTATGATAGCGCTGCAGTGTCTTTGTTTTCCTGCAAGATGGACGCGCGGCAGGTTTTCTTGAGAGAGAAATCAACATGGGTTCCAAGAATGTTAGTGCAGGTGGTGAAAAAAAAAGCTTACCATTGAAATGAAGATGGAAAAGCGTGGTGTGCGCGTCCGTGAACTGGCTCGACAATACGGCTGTAGAATGTCTTCGATCTCAACAATCCTCCAACGACCTCCGTCTGCCAGTCTTTGTAAGTTAAGGTGACAATTATTATGACTGTAACATCGCCAAAAAAATCGCTAGTTTCGTCAGGTTTTTAATCACTTATTTCAGAACTTGTGCAACACAACATGCCTACTGTCCGCTGCAGCTGAACATTAAAAGTGAAAGTAAAAAGTCTGTCACGTCAGCCACGCGGTGCGTTCAGGTAAACCATGCAAAACATATCCGCCACACTAGAACCTGATTCGTTACATTATTACAGGTATTATTATTACCATACTGGCCCGAATATAAGACGGCCCTGATTTAAAGACGACCCCCTCTTTTTCAAGACTCAAGTTTGAAAAAAGACTTTTTGAACACCCAATTAATTTTTATACAGAAAATAATTACAGTACATCTGAAACAAATGATTTTAACAATATATTTGAGAGAAAAAGCATGTTATTTTGCCTCATTCAAATCTTAATATCTGAACATTTTAATATGTAAACTTTAGTGCAATCACATTTGTAAATGAATGGCTTCTGGTTTTTGAAATGCAAAGAAACCAATCTATTGTGATAAAACAACAAAATTGCAATAACTGCATTAACCATCAAAGTGAAGTCTAACTGGCTGCATTATTAGAAAATACGATGACATGACAATGGAGATTAAATCGCTGCCCCCCCCCCCCCCCCCATCAGTTTGTACGCTACTTCACTCCTAAACAACACTAGTGGGGTCTTATAAGAGCGAGAGAGGATGTGCCATAATCCTCCTTTTGCTTTTAATCATGGCCTCAAAGCTGGGCACGCTTTTAAAGCGGCGTGTCCAATGCATTTCCGCGGTTTTCTGTGTGATGGACGAAGAGGTGCAGTAATGACTGCAAATGTGCTTTGTGCTTGTGGGAAAGTTGCTCCATGTGTAAGACTTGTTTGGATAGCGGACATACTTGGTTGGACAGAGGAGCACTGCCTCTATTAGAGATGCTCATTTGTTTGAGGCTGACTGATGACATAGCTTCCTGCCCATCATTGAACCAAGCCTAGGCTTTATCAATTGAACCAAAGTGCTTGCTAATTAGACTCATTTCCTCCTGAACACATTATTCATTACAATAGTAAATGATGAGAAGCACTTGCGTATTTTATGAGGTGGTATAGCAATTGATATTTATGCACAAGATAATGAAAGATTTTAGACAAAAAATTTTATAGCTAAAGCAAAGGACAACCCAAATGTCACCACCTCAATAGAGTATTTATATATTTTTAAAATTGCATGTATTGTACAATGGCAATAGTTTTTATTATTATTGTGATTGCACACTGTATATTTTTTTTAACAATTATGTGAATTTAAAATACTAAGACATAACAAATTAAATTAATTTTGTGTAATTAATTTGAAGAATTGATTTGGTGAACTGTGTGTACTTATTTTCAAGTAAGCAGAATATAGTTGCCGTGTTGCTTTATTTTACTTTACTGTTTGACACACTGGATCTCAGAATTGATGACAAAAATTCTCCATCTAATGTCAACCGTGTAAAGAAAGCATGTGCACTGCAGAAATTTACAGACTTATGTAGGGCTGCAGCTATCGAATATTTTAGTAATCGAGTATTTCACTGATAATTCCATTGATTAATCGCGTAATCGAATAAAACGCTTCTTAAGGTGAAGAGCAATTATAAATATACAGAAAACAAGACATTTCACCTAATATTGAAGCATTTTTAGACAATCAATGTCTTTATTTTAGATGAACATTGTTGAAAACAGCCAACAACTGCATTTCAGATGTGACTAGAAAAAAACAACAACAAATTCACCGCTTTCACTCCAAAAACTTTTTTAAAAATTCTTATTTTTTTACCTAAAAATGTCGTTACGCTTGTGTCAAGCTATTTTTCTGTTCTAGTTAAGTGTTAAGTTAGTCTAAATTGTAATTCCTGATAGGATTTTGAGTTTTTGCAGTGTTCAAAATAAATGTATGATAATACCTGTTGTATTGAAGCACATTAGGCACCAGTGCAACTTGGTGATTTATCTATCAATGACTACTGAGCTAAAATTGACAGTTAGCTTTATTATGTTTTTATTTTATTAGTGCTGCAACGAGAATTGATTAACTCGAGTAATTCGATTAGAAAAAAACTTCGAATTAAATTTTGCTGCTTCAAGTATTCGTTTAATTAGAGTGGCCTTGTAATGGTTTGTTTTGAAAGTGTTTGCATTTAGTTTGATTGATTTGGGTGGATAAACTGCCCTCTAGTGGCAACAGTGAATATGACATAACTAATTTAACATGGCTGAATCCAGCGGCTCCCTCTTAAGACCAACATAAGGCAAGTTTTTGTTTGAGCTTTTTTTTCCTTTTCTTTATGCATTCGTAATTTAGTTTATATGTATATTGAGCCGTTTTTTTTTTTTCAATGGGAATATATGTTTGACCAATTAAGAGCATTGTAAAAAATTTTTTTAGCATTTTATATCATTTTAGCTAGCAGACATTCTATGCAAGCTAGCCAATTGTTCTTTTGTTGTACTTTGATCCTCGTTTATTTTTGGGGGGCTAAACACAGGTATTTTAACTTATTTTTAATTGAAGGTGCAATCCAGTTTGAAGAACCTCTGGAATTTTATTTTGTATTCTCATTCAATGCTCTTTTGAAAGTGCAATCTTAGCAAGCCTTTGCTTTACATCACCTTAAATTTATTCAGCAACACATTAAATGATCCTATTCCGATTACTCGAACTAACTTTTTGATAGATTAATCGACTACTGAAATATTCGATAGCTACAGCCCTATATTTTACACCCTCATCACTCTACAGCGCTTTGTTTTTACAGATTATATAAAGCCTGTATGAAAGCCACGTATCGACAGTAGTTACAATTAATAGAAACCTAGCCCTCCGCAGGGCTAACGTTACGTTAGCAAGGTACAGTAACGTTAATCTTAATTATTAGCGCTATGTTAACCTAATTTTCCCTTGTCTCGGGTATCAGTCCTCCACTCTTGGAGTAAACAGTGTGCCTTTGGTGGAGCTGCAGAAGTGCCGTAGTGGTATGCAAGCGCTGTCTTGCAGTGATTACATTAGTGCTTCTCAATTATTTTCTGTTATGCCCCCCCAGTATCATTTGTCTATCAAATTCTTATATGTACACCTCTGCATCACATCGTGTCCTTTTTAATATTAAAGAGAAAAGTAATATAGATCAACTTACAATAAAGTGTAAAAAAAACAAAACAAAAAAAAAAAACACATCCATACTGCAAAAATACACTCAAGATACATTTTTGACTGTTTGATACTGAAAAATAAAATTTAATCAAATCAATAAATAATAATAAATTCAAAGTGATTAGCGACATTAACTCATGAGGACACTATGCTAAACAATTAGACAGAAAAAATTAAAATTAAAAGAACAAAAACGACAGTGTCATTGGACAGAGGGACAGTTTTTATTTTTGCTGCAGGCAGTATCAGCTCCTTTGCTATGGTGTGGGGATATTTTGCACTGAGCAGCTTGGTATGCCACCTTATATGATGCTAACAGTGCTCGTTGGTTTACTGATATTCTGACATTCTGACAAAATTCGTCACATTTTCGCTGAACATAAAAAAGTTCCTGCTGTCCGCTGCGAACATTTTTAGACAAAGTAAACAGACTGGTCTTTCCTCGTCTCCTGCTGTACTAAAAGTCAAAGCCAAAAGCCAAATGGTACATACCCTTCGTCATATTTCCTCGTCTTAGCTTTTCATATCTCCAGTGCTCTTTGCTGTGTGCTCTTCTTTTGTTCAAAAATACTGCGCACACAATGAAAATGGGTGTGCCACTGAATGCCACCCACTGAGAGGATGTACAATTACACGTTATTCCAGTACGGCAAAAAAGTATGTTCCCAAGGGTCACATGCGCCTATACCAGCAATGCTCTGGGCCCGCCCCACTATTTGAGAATTACTGGACTACATGAAGCAGTGTTCGCCTTGGTGTCCAGCTTGAAATGCTCCCACACTTTGGACATTTTCTGATTTTTCTTGTTGCCTTTCTCTTCCCTTTCATCGACGTCTTCGTCGTTACCTCTATATTCATGCAGGGTTGAAATCAAATATATCCGCCGCCTGTTTTTCCTGTACGCACGTGACGTCAGCGCTTTGTGCCGCATTAAAAGTAGTGTGGGCAAAACGTCATGCTAAGAGCTGGCAAAATGAAACGATTCCTCGAGGCGGAGAAAATTCCTCGATCAATTTTTTAAATTGAGTTACTCGAATTACCGTATTGGCCCGACGGCCCTGATTATAAGGCGACCCCCTCTTTTTCAAGACTCAAGTTTGAAAAAAGACTTTTTGAACACCAAATTAATTTTTATACAGAAAATAATTTTAGTACATCCGAAACAAATGATTATAACAATATTGATTTGAGAGAAAAAGCCTGTTATTTTGACTCATTCAAATCCTAATATCTGAACATTTAAATATGTAAACTAAAGTGCAATCACATTCGTAAATGAATGGCTTCTGGTTTTTGAAATGTAAATAAACCAATCTATTGTGATAAAACAACAAAATTGCAATAACTGCATTAACCATCAAAGTGAAGTCTAACTGTAACTGTAGTATTGAAACAAATCTGAATAAGGAAAAACAATGCAATAAAATAATGCAAACTGGTTAAACTTGAAAGTAGCTGAGATCTGTCATAACAGAACATCGCTTCAATGATATCTGGAGACATGTGGCGTCGTGAATGGGGAGGGTAGCTGAGATCTGTCATGACAGAACATCGCTTCAATGATATCTGGCGCCATCTAGCATCGTGAATGGGTATAATGTCTAGACCGCGAGTATAAGACAACCCCCTCTTTTTCAGTCTTATTTCAATGCAAAAGACACCGTCTTAGATTCGGGCCAATACGGTATTCGAGTAATCTTTTCAGCTCTAGACTTATGTACTGTATATTTTGCATTCAATCAGTTTCCCTCCTCATCCCTCTCTAATTACATCTACTTTCTACAATTTCTGCAGAAAACAACAACAACGCTGTCCTTAATTGCATTCCTATCTCCAAGGCAGAACTACGTGGGGCAAAAAAAACAACAACATTGCAACGTGATGGAATTGCTAATTAGTGCGACATTCTTTTTGCATCACCAATCAGAATGTTACGCTTTGCAAAGCAAGTTAGAAGGAGAAGGGGGAATTGGAGAAAAGCAGATAGTAAAGTGTAGATAAAAGACTGGAGAGAAAGTTTGGAGTAATTGTGCAACTTTAAGTTGTTAGCCTGGGAGGCATTATGGAACACGTTCACCTGAGGTGGCGGCTGTCTGACACAAAGCTCTCGGTACACAATACACTCTGATGAGGTCAATGAAAACAGCCTAATGATTACACGTACACCAGACGTGGCTGGACGGACAATGACACTCCATTTCATTCGCTCTTTGAAAGTTTATGCTCTTTTAAGCAGTCATTATATTTATAAAAAAAAAGAAACCACTCTCTGTACAATATTACTTTTGCATGCCATATTTGCACGAACAATAGCAAATTATGTCGGTATGTGAACAAGAAAATCGTACAATGAATAATACATTTAGTGATTGCGAATAATTGCCTCAGGGGCTTATTTGCCTTGGGTCGAGCACAGCGACTCCTTTATAAGTAATATGAGGACATGAACCCTCGCACTCACTGATGAGGCCTATTCACAACCTGGTGCCCTGTGCTGCCCTGTGTTGATTGAGTTTTCTCCACAATGATGCTTTTACATCACATTGTTCACAGAGCAGGGAAATAAAATAAGTTATCTGGTAACACTATTGCTATTGAAATTGATAATAAAGAATAATATTAACTTAAAAAAAAAACATTCTTAGGTCACATAATGCACAACTTTTAAAATAAAAAATTTCCTTACCTAAAGAAATGAAGCTTACCGTATTTTCTGCACTGTAAGGCGCATCGGATTTTAAGGCGCACCTTCAGTGAATGACATATTTTAAAACTTTTTCCATATATAAGCAGTGTTGGGCACGTTACTTTAAAAAAGTTATTGATTATAGTTACTCACTACTTCTTCCAAAAAGTAACTGAGTTAGTAACTGAATTACTCTATAGTAAAAGTAACTAGTTACCAGGGAAAGTAACTATTTTCGTTACTTTCAAAAGAAGTTGTTGTATGTCATAGAATTTGAAATTTTCTGAGCAGTATTCGAGTCAGTTGAATAGAGAAGAACAGACAGATTCTTGTTATAGAACCTTATAATATTTATTGCACCTCACCAGCAACAGATTTATCCTACACTTGAAGTGCAACAAAAATAAACAGTAAGATTTTTCGCCACTAGCTTTCTGATAGCGTGTGTAGTTTTTCTAGCTGCTTCAGCAGATTTGAATTGCTTACCACAAATGTCGAGAAATGCTTTGCCCTGGGACATAAATTACACTTTACATGCACGTTCTTTCCTTTAATTTTGACCAAATTGAAATAGTGTTTATATCTCCACCTCGTAAAGGACAAATTTTCCTCTGAATGCTCTGCCATCATATCCCTCTGCATCTGTTTTGCGTGTGTGTTTGCCGCATGCGCTGTTCCGGTTTGTGTTTGTTTGACTTACCATGACACATGACTCTAACCCTCAGCCAATCACAATGACTTCCATCGCATCTATCTGTATGCATTCAGGTAGCCTCGTCCCCCTACTCCTCCCGTCACCCTCAAAGCGTCTGCCGTCCTCAAGATGGAAGCAGCATTCTTGCTGGCTGACAGTGGGGGATGGAAACAAGGCTAGCATTTAGGTGTAGCAAACACAGAAACATTAGCAAGCTTTGGAAAGCATTGTCTAATAGAATGAGTAGGGACAAACAGCCTGGAGTCATAAGAAGTATGTGCGCTATTCTCAAACCTGAACGCACCCCAAGTCTTGGATGACAAATTAACAGAGCAGAGTAGACTCACTACGGCTGGTAGTTTCTCCAATTTATTCAGAGTAAGTAACACACCGCTTTTGACCGTCAGTAACGGTAACGGCGTTGTAACGGCGTTATTCCCAACACTGTATATAAGGCGCACCGCATTATAAGGCGCAAAGAATAAACACTACAGTAGAGGCTGGGGTTATTTTATGCATCCATTAGACGGTGCTGCGCTCAAGGGAATGTCAACAAAACAGCAACACAACAGCAAGGTAAAACATGCAGTGCAACATTTATATCACATCGTGGAGGGGAACTTTTTTCTTTTCCACAGTCACACTTTTTGTGTTAGATGGGTTATAATTTTTCCACTGTTTGGCAATGTATGCACTGTATTTGACCAGACCATGTATAAAGGCCAAAAACGCCTATGACTATACCTGCTGCTTATGTCTTTTTGGTCCCAAAATGTTGATTTATAATTGGTCAGCGAAGAAAACAACAGTTTGGACATGAAGTTCAAGGTGTCCTGAAAAAATGAACCAAACCAGGCCACTGTGAACATTTTTTTCTTTGAAATATAAATGCAATATCAAAGGAATGCAAAATCAGACAAAAAAGGTTCGGACTTTAAAGGGTTAAACGTTAGTGCAATCACAATATAGTAACACTCATAATAGTGTAAAGCTGCAAAGATTTTGTATATTATGATGGAGAGTGTTATTTGTGGTTTTCTTACTATAATTGTGCAATTTTGTAAGCCCGTTTTTGTATGCAAATTTGTATAAATCTGTCAAAAAAAAAAAAAAAAAAAAAAGTTGCGGCTCAATATTGATTCATATATAAGGTGCACCGGATTATAAGGCGCATTGTGGGCTTTTGAGAAAATGTAAGGCTTTTAGGTGTGCCTTATAGTGCGGAAAATACGGTACTATATTTTATATATACATATGTATACATATACACACATATATATATATATATATATATATATATATATATATATATATATATACACATATTATTATATTATAGTTATTTATAACAGCTGTTAATTAGGCATGACATTTGTTCAAATGCATTTTCAAATTAGGAGATTTAAATCTTTCACAAAAATATGATAATACATGTTGGCTAACAAGATATATAGCTAAATTTATGCAAATTTGAATAGTTCGTAATAGTTAGTGACTGGGCCAATAGATGACCTAATTTTTGTATCACTGTAGTTTACCTTCTTTTACTGTTATGTTGTTTTTAGTTTAGTATGGTTCGTTCCCTTGTATTGTGTGGTTGTGGCTTGGACCTTGAGTCTGTTAATAAATTTATCTATCTATCTATCTATCTAGTCCAGTATTATTTACTACCATCATGACTTGACTTAACATATAAAAAAATAATTTGACTAAAATTGGTATTAGTTCAGTAATTAAGGACACAATCAAAAACACATCCGTGGAATGATTGCAACTATAGTTACATGTCTTGGGTGTAACTAGAGACCATTCACCACTGCTCATTCTGCTGCGCCATTTTGCATCTTCCTGTCATAACAAGGGCTTTGTGAAATTAGTGGAATTGAAAGAAAACGTGATCTACAAATATTTGTACGCTTTGTCTTTCATTTGTAAAGAGACACCCAGGGAAATCAGCGAGAAAATAAAACAAAACCCCCAAAAAATCCTTAATTACATGAGGGTATCCGGCGCTCTCTTGTGGTAGATATCAGTGTCCAGCATTGTTTGGCCTGTGACTATATCGCAAGTAAACAAGGCAATGGAGGGGAAACTCCCATTCTGGAAAAAAGGCCTCTAGATAGGATGCCTGTGCTTAGAGTGACCGCGTGAAATAAAGTCTCTCTACAAGGCACTTTTCTCAGAAATGTAGGAAAAAACGTAGCTACACAAGATGATGATGTAACATAATACAAGAGTGACATTCTTTTTTTCCAGATAAAATGGACGTTATCTGCAGAGGTGGGGCTAGCAGACAGGCAAACCAGGCAGTTGCTGGTGGCCCCGGCCAAAAAAAGGGGCACCTGAGGTTTGCCAAAATGTACTCCACAGAAACGACAAGAATTGGCCATTTGAAATGACACCGCAGTAGCAAACCCCTCTTGTTGAGCACCACAAGGTCAATCTTCACTTGACGCCGTCAGTGGACCCCGTGTAAAGGTAGAACGACTTCCGTTCCTGCGCTGGCGATCTAACCTGGATTTCCTCTTAAGTCTGAATTAACCCTTTAAATACCTCAAAACACCCTCTAAATAATTTTTTTTTTAAAAATCCAAAAACATGTATTATACGTCATTGTACTGTCCTCGCCAAGACGTTGGAGCTAAGTCCTAACTAGAGAGTGAGCTAAGCTCCGAAATGACGATGTCAGACGTCCGTGTGGTTTGCTGACTTTATTCAGCTGCTCATGACATCAACACTTGCAGAATGAAAGTAGAATAAAATGAAATTAAATCGGTCTTCACTAGTAAGTAGCTGCTGATACAGCAATAACAAACGATTAGCATGTATCAGTTAGCGTGCGCACATCATCAAAAACAATCACATAAACTCGCTCTAACCATCTGACCACAATTGAAAACACAGAAAACAGTAGAAAAGGGGTTATCATAGACATCATCATTATTGACGGGTCAGCTCGGCCATGCACTGCGGGACTCCTTCAAGCAGGGGGCCGCCCACATCAAGAGGAGCTATTCACAAACACACGCACGCAGCGAACTAACAGTGGATTTCGGTTTAAAAAGTACGAAAGCTGTACCACATACACACAGGAAGGATGGTCTCAGGAGTGATTTGTTCAAGGATTCAAGGTAATTATTATATTTTTTTGTACCATGTTTGCATTTTGAAACGTGAAAAAAAGTGGAGAGATTAGCCGCTAAGGCATTGGCATCTTAGTTCGCAATATTTACATAAAATAAATGCTACCTGCAGTTTTTTTTTTTTTGCTTTTAACCAAGAAACGAGAGTGTTTTACATCCATACAGTATGTATAAAGAATTCAGGGATTTTAACATTTATTCACAAACATTTCAACGTAAAAAGCTCTTTGTTGTGGTAAGGCGGCACCACAGTGAACTTAAAGACGAAGCCGCACATTCGATATATTTACGTAAAATAAATGCTACCAGCAGATTTTTTTGCTTTTAACCAATAATCGACTGTTTTACGTCCATATCTATAAAGAATTCAGGGATTTAAGCATGTATTCACAAGAATTTAAACGTAAAAAGCTCTTTGTGGTGGTAAGGCGGTGCCACAGTGAACTTAAAGACGAGCCGCACAATAGACATAGTTACGTGAAATAGATGCTACCTGCACGTTTTTTTGTTGTTGCTTTTAACCAAGAATCGAAACTGTTCTAAATCCATATCTATAAAGAATTCAGGGATTTAAGCATTTATTCACAAGAATTTTCAACGAAAAAAGCTCTTTGTCTGTGATTCCACTCGATCAGCTTTGACGGCCTCGCCAACAATGCAGGTCCCCTACTTATCGGCCCCGCACCCTGTGTCCCGTCAATTACATTATCAAGTCTATGGGGTTATATACACAGGGTCCCGCCAGGATTGATAAATCTAGATTCAAGACTTTTAAGACCTTTATTAATGCCATTTCAACTGAAAATTAATACTTTTCTCGCACCCATTATTTAGATCATATTGAATCATATTAAATAAATAAAGCACTGAACATCAAATGAGAATGCACATATGTTGAAGATACAATTAAAACACATTTAAAGTAACATTATAAAGTCTGTCAGAATTTTTTTAAACACACACACGCACACAATAATTATGGACAAAAAGAGGAGGAGGACAGGACTCAGACCAGCCATCTTCTGTAACAGGCTAGCCGCTAGCGCACCTGCCAAGACCCCAGTGAACATACAGTGCTGCTCGAAAGTTTGTGAACCCCACAGCGATGGTCAGATTTTTTGTAAAAAAAACTAAAATAACCTTATTAAATGTTAAGTTATACCCAAATCCACAATACTGACATTCCAAATAATGGACTGAAACAAAAGAAATAGTTATATTGTCATTCTTTATTTAACAAAAGTGGTTGATTTAAGAAAAACTCAGATATCATGTGTGCAAAAGTATGTGAACCCCTTCAGTTAATAGGATATTGCGCCTCCTTTTGCAGAGATTACCTCAACCAAACGGTTTCTGTAGTGACTAATCAGCCTCTCACATCTACTTTGGGGGATTTTTGCCCATTCTTCCTTGCAGAACGCAGTCAGTTGAGAGAGGTTTGATGGGCGTCTGGCATGAACTGCTCACTTCAGGTCCCGCCACAGCATTTCAATGGGATTTAGGTCAGGACTTTGACTGGGCCAGTCCAGAACACGAATCTTCTTCTTTTTCAGCCATTCCTTGGTTGTATTGCTGGAATGCTTTGGATCATTATCATGTTGCATGATCCACCTTCTGCCAAGCTTTAACTTCAAAACAGATGGCGTCTGGTTATGTTCTAGGATTTGACAATATTCCTCAGAATTCATGATTCCCTGGACTATGTGGAGTTGTCCAGGTCCTGAGGATGAAAAGCAAGCCCAGATCTTGACATTCCCACCTCCATGCTTCACTGTTGGGAGAAGGTTCTTTTGGTGGTATGCAGTGTTGACTTTTCGCCAGACATGGCGGTTTTGGTTGTGACCAAACAGTTCAATTTTGCACCTACATCAGTTGATGAAAACTCTTTTTAATTTAGTCTCGACAACACAACTGTTAAAAAAACAAAAAAAAAACTACTGAATTGATTGATTAGGAAATCAGGTTGAAATAATAGAAAATTCTGAAATGTTGAGGGGGTTCACAAACTTTTGAGCAGCACTGTAGCTAACTCTCGAGTTAAAACGGCGAAATTCACATTCATTCGAAAGGCAAACCGAAATGTTTAAGCAGGTCCACTGCCTTCGCATGACCCATAAACTGCAACCTAAAGTATCTGGATGTAACTTGAGCCCCTATCACATACTCCAAAACAAACGGGAATATCGCGGTACTTAACCGTGCAGCAGTTATGTGTGAAAACAATTTCCCGTGTCGACTGATATGGGAAGCAGCGTGCGTGAAAGCAGGCGTTAAATTCCCGGGTCACAGCAGATGGCCGATGACTTAAATATCATAGCGGCGGCCGATGTAACTTCCTCCCTTTTCGCAGTAAGAGGAAAAGCGGTAAACAAACATCGCAATTATAAACATAGCAAGCTGGAAACAGCTACATTAAACTGAAAACATGACCAAAATTAAAATGTCAATAATTACGTCGGGCCGGGCCAGGGTTCTTTCTCGCTAACTTTTTGAAATAACTATATATTAACGATGTATGAATGATAAACTAAGAATACTTGTTATAAGATAAATGATTGGGATTAAAAAAAAAAAAAGAAGGCACTGTATGGTCATTGCAGAGCCAGAGCGTGCCTATACGCCTTTTTTAATCTTCCCCTCTACGAATCCGCAAAATCGCATCTGTTTATTTATATTTAACAAACTTTACCAGCGTTATTTCGTTGTGTAAATAAATTTATAATGATCATAAAAATATGTAGTCTATTTAAACATTAAGAAAATGTGCGTTTTTTTTTCTGCCAACTGAGAATTCGTTATAAAAGACAGGCTTTTATGCAGACATCGTCACAAATGTTATCACACAAAACGCGAGTCGGGCTTTAATACCCGCGGACCAGTTCGGGTCGGGCTGGACTTTTTAGGCCCGGTTTTACCTCTATCTTAAAGTCTTGATGAGCTTAAATTGGCTGCAGTTACGAAGACGGGAATGCTCCCGCCGGAAAAAAAACACAATTTGAGCAACATTATGTTTAACAAACTTTTCCAGCGTTATTTCATTGTGTAAATGCATTTATAATGGTCATAAAAATATGTAGACTATTTAAACATTAAGAAAATGTGCGGTTTTTTTCTGCCAACTGAAAATTCGTTACAAAAGACAGTTAAGACATCGGGAACGCTCCCTCTTGAACAAAACGCAATATGACCAACAATGTGACAGCCGATGCCAACCAAAAATGACGTAATATCCGAAACAGATCACTAATGGACTCATTTGAAGTATATGAGTGGTGGTCTGTTTTGGTGTTCAGAATCCACAATACTTCTGCCTGCAGGGTTTTCGTTCCACCGACAAACGGACGCATTCCCGATGCAGAGGTGGATGGATTCTCCGTTTTGCCGGTTGTGATGGTTTGGCACGCACGAGTTGCATTTCAATTTGTAGTGCAGTGCATCGTAAAAATGATATGCGTCATCTTCGTTATGGATTTAAAAAAAAACAAAAAAACCAAAAAAAAAACTTCGTCACGGATATAATTTAGGTTGCACTGAGATGTTCTTGAAAATTAAGACCACGGTGAAAAAATTCCAGACTTACAACAGCTAATTTAATACTTTTAATACCTTTAATAATGGAAAACTAAATTCAATGCTTTTTTAATACTTTTAATAACCCGCGGGTACCCTGTATACAGCCGTCCCCTATGGATGCTTGACAAACAACAAATGTGCGCACAGGCTGTCACCTCTTCAATCGGCTGCTTCCTCATTTGTGCGTGTGCCGTGTGTGGGGTGGGCGGTGTGTAAATGCTCTCGCGTGCAGAAAAGTACAACCTGCTCTATGCTTCCTGTGCCAAAATAAAAGTCAACATTAAAAAACAAAACAAAAAAAAATGAAAAGGGTCGTCGTAAACTCGAAATCGCATAAATCGGGTCCGTCATAACCTGTATTTTTTTTTTTTCAGCGAATGGGAAGGGGTTATAGGGGGACAGAAAGGAAGGAAGCAGACAAAAGAGGGGAAGAACAACCCCGTGTATTTCGTGATAAGTGAAACTGAAGTGTGTAATTTTATTTGATGCTAATTATTTTAGCATTGAATGTTTTTCTATTAATATATATATATATATATATATATATATATATATATATATATATATATATATATATATAGTCTGCCAACTTTTTCTTTTAATGTAGCCTTATATATCATACGTATTTATTGTGCATTTATGTATGCAAAAAAAACAAACAAACAAACAAACAAAAAAAACTGTTGCCCCAGGGATCTGCTGAATTTGGGTTACAAAACTACTACTTAAAAAATTACTAAATCATCCCCACAAAATTTAGCAAAGGTCACGAGTAATTGATGGTTTATATTAACTCATTTGCTCACAGAAATGTATAAATACATTCTATTTTTAACTGTTTCAGAGTCCCAAAGAAGTATACTTCTTTTACGTTTTTTTTTTTTTTTTTTTTTTTTTGAACAAGAGACATCTCCTGGTTCTGATTAAATTTAGCTCCAAAGCACAAAGCTGAAAATCCATTTTAAAGCAATAAAACTGACCACTGGAGGGCAGTAGCGCATTTGGTAAGACCCGCAATCCGATTCAACGGCAACGAATGGCCGGGCCGCACGGCCGGTGCGCCGGCGGAAGACGACCGAATGGCGTCCAGGATGCCAGGTGGCGGACGACCGAGCAGAACAACCTAGAGGACGCCCAGGATGCCAGACGCTGGACGACCGAGCAGAACGACCGGGACCACCAGTGCAGCGTACGATGCCGTTGAGTCCATGCTGCTCGCCGAGCAGACCCCGCAGAGACTCAAAAAAAAAAAATCCATCTTTATGAGACAGGCGGCAATGAGGGAAAAGTTTACTCGTCTGTCACAGACACAACAGTCATCTCTCAGTTAGTTATGTGTAAATAAATTGTTACTTTGCTATCAAAAGCTCTATTTGTCTTGTTGTTTATGTTATTTTGTAAAAAGAAAACATTATTCAGATGTTTGTGTAAACGGAAAACATTATTCAGATGTTTGGGATGTAACTAAAGCAAAAAATAGCTGGGTTAAAGTCAAAGTTATGTTTGAAATGTATGCTTTCACAAAAAGCTCAATTTCTCCGTTTTTTCACCAGAAATTGGAAAATTGCTCAAACTACGCTATTTTCTAATGCTGATTTCTAAAGAATGGAAAAATATATGAACTTGCTTTTTTTTCTGCTGAAAGAAGAGAGTCTAATCTTTCTTTGGGTGGTTTCCATGTTTATATAGCAATAAAACATAATTTTCTGTGGGCCTTGCAAAATCAGTCAAAATCCAGTAAAACGGCCGGGAGCGAAAGGGGTTGCACCGATGAAAATGGCTGGGAGTGAATGAGTTAACTGTCTTTAGATGTCACATAATGGCGACAAACATTGCAATGGAACACTTTAAATTAGTTCAACAAAGTTCCTTGGCTCCAAGATGCCAACTATGCATCTACATGAAGCGCCTCAACTCACGACAACATAGTGTAGTGTCTTGGCACCACTACACCATTGGTGACATCTAAATTAAGTATTTTATGAGTCTTCTCTGTAAATAGTCTAGGGTGTTTTTTTTCATTTTCTTTTATTTTTAGGGCTGTCAAACGATTAAAATTTTTAATTGAGTTAATCACAGCTGAAAAATTAATCATAATTAATTGCGATTCAAACTATCTCTAAAATACGCCATATTTTTCTGTATTGTTGAAATGGAAAGATAAGACACAAGACGGATATATGCATTCAACATACTGTGCATAAGTACTGTATTTGTTTATTATAACAAATCCACAAGATGGCATTAACATTATTAACATTCTTTCTGTTAAAGGGATCCACGGATAGACAGACTTGTAGTTCTTAAAAGATAAATGTTAGTACAAGTTATAGTAATTTTATATCGCCATTGTTGACGTCGCAGAGTGGGGACTTCACACTGCCTCTCTGCTGTTCTTCCTCAGTGTCTTTAACTACGTAAGGTCGTCATTGAAATGCACGACAAGGTGTCAATGGCGAGTTTTAAATTACTTAGAAATCAAGCCAATGAGTGTGTTTTGTCCCTCGACTGACGCCAGGTAGTTGTTTACTGGTTCATACATTGTACACGGTCATTTAAATGCTGGCTTCACAACGTACGAGACCTCTGTGTATTGTGACTAAATATTGCCATCCAGTGTATTTGTTGAGCTAGACGAAATGTTTGAATAGAGTTTGACCAAAATCTGAGTAAGTTTTATGTGTATTTTGCATGGCTATTTTGATTGGGAATAATTTTTTATTTATTTTATTTTTTTTGAGAGATAGGAATATTATTTTTGTTGTGCTTTCACTAAATGATACCTACAGTATGTTTGTTGTGAAGGAGTTGCCAAAGCTTATGCCAATAAACGACGCGGTCCAATGAACACCTGTGTCAACTCGCCTTTCTCTGCTTCTTAGCTCTCAATGTGCAAAAAAACGACGTCATTCTAATCTGTTTAAGGCAATGCTTGAGCGTGTCATTCCGCGCATGTGTTAAATGCGTCAAATATTTTAACGTGATTAATTAAAAAAATTAATTACCGCCCGTTAAGGCGATAAATTTGACAGCACTATTTATTTTATTTTATTTTTTACAGTAGATTTAAATAGTATTTTATGATTATTTTCTGTAATTAAGCTTGGGTGTTAAATTACAGTAGTTTTAAAAACTCTAGACACCCATGTTCAACTACCAAGGTATAAAGATGTGACTAAGATCCATCATTTCAAAACCTTTTCGACCGAAACAGTGAGCTGTAATATATAGAACTCAATTGAATCATTTTTCTTTCATTTTGAGGGAGCGGGGGGAAGTCATTGCCTAAATATGCACACCTTCAATCAAACATAATTGTAACCTGCAAACTGTCAATTTAAAAAAAATACAACAACAACAATACCTTACTGAACTTATTTATGGTTACTCACAGTTTCTCACAGTAATCCCCAACACTTTGCAATCAACAGAAGTATCAAGTCAGGGTCAAACCTGTCAAAGGAATACAAGTAGTTCCATCTGTAAATTGACACAAATCTATTAGAAAGTGACTTGTGTGATGATGACTGCAATAATGAGCAGCGGCTGAGCAGCGAGGTGGAAAAGTTCTGCAGCTTGCATGTTCACTTCACGGAGTCACCGTAGGAGCCGGCACTTAGCCTAATAAGACGAGTAGCCCGGCAACACGCAATTAAATGTCTCCGTGTAAAATGAGCTCTCAGGTCATGTTTAATGGGCAGAGAGCTCATCAAGGTTGGACTGAGTAAGAGAAGAACACATAGAAGGAATTTAAGTCAGGAAAAAAGCGTCATGCCATGTTGCACACCAGCCAATATCAGAGGATTAGCTTTGAAATTATTGTACTTTTTTCTCCCGTACGCGCCAAAATAAAAAAGCAGCCTCAACGAGGGGTGTTAAAGAGAAGAAATATGACAGAATATGGCTGAATAATAAACAGACTTTCAAAATGTGAGGGATCCCTACATACTACTAATCTTAATCCACAATCATGAAACGGATCTGAGAGACGCAGCATTGGGCCTAGAGTGGTAATCCAAACCGGATTCAGTTGAAGTTGGGAAATTGTGTAAAGTGTACATAAAACCAAAATACAATGATTTGAAAATCCTTTTCAACCTATATTCAATTGAAAACACTACAAAGACAACATATTTAATGCTCAAACTCATAAACTTTATTTTATTTTCAAATAATAATTAACTTAGAATTTCATGGCTGCAACACGTGCAGTAGAAGTTGGGAAAGGGCATGTTTACCACTTCGTTACATCCCCTTTCCTTTTAATAACACTTAATAAACGTTTTGAAAGAGAGGAGACTAATTCTCTTAGCTTCTCATGTGGAATTCTTTCCCATTCTTGCTTGATGAACCGCTTCAGTTGTTCAACAGTCCGGGTTTTCTCTGTCGTATTTTACGCTTCATAATGCGCCACACATTTTTAATGGGAGACAGGTCTGGACTTCAAGCGGGCCAGGGGAAAACCTGGACTCTTTTACTTCGAAGCCATGCTGTTGTAACACGTGCAGAATGTGGCTTGGCATTATCTTGCTGAAATAAGCAGCGGTGTCCATGAAAAAGACAACGCTTGGATGGCAGCATATTTTGCTCCGAAATCTATATGTACTTTTCAGCATTTATGTTGCCTTCACAGAAATGTAAGTCATCCATGCCATGGGAACTAATGCACCCCCAGACCATTACAGATGCTGGCTTTTGAACTTTGCGTCGATAACAGTCCGGATGGTCCGCTTCCTCTTTGGTCTGGAGGACACGACGTCCAGTGTTTCCAAAAACAATTTGAAAAGTGGACTCATCAGACCACAAAACACTTTTTCATTGTGCATCAGTCCATTTCACATGAGCTCGGGCCTAGAGAACCCGGCAGCGTTTCTGGATGTTGTTCATAAACGGCTTTTGCTTTGCATGGTAGAGTTTTAACCTGCACTTACTGATGTTGTAACGAATTGTATTTACTGACAGTGGTTTTCTGAAGTTTTC
This sequence comes from Corythoichthys intestinalis, assembly GCF_030265065.1. Taxonomy (NCBI): domain Eukaryota; kingdom Metazoa; phylum Chordata; class Actinopteri; order Syngnathiformes; family Syngnathidae; genus Corythoichthys; species Corythoichthys intestinalis. The sequence continues at coordinate 25,153,371 of NC_080406.1, forward strand.
CTGAGCCCATTTGGTGATACTCTTTACACACTAATGTCGGTTTTTAAGACAGTGCCGTCTGTGGGTTCGAAGCTCACGGTCATTCAGTCTTGGTTTCCGGCCGTGGCGCTTACGTGCATTGATTTCACCAAATGCTCTGAACCTTTTGATGATATTATGGACCGTATGTGTTGAAATCACTAAATTCCTTGCAATTTTGCTTTGAGAAATGTTGTTCTTAAACTGTTCAACTATTTTCTCACGCAGATGTGGACAAAGTGGTGAACCTCGCCCCATCCTTGCTTGTTAATGACTGAGCATGTTTCGGGAGGCTCCTTTTATCGTACCCACCTGTTCCCAATTAGCCTGATCACATGTGGGATGTTCCAAATAGGTGTTTGATGAGCTTTTCTCAGCGTTCTTGGCGTTTTTGCCACCTTTCCCAACTTCTACTGGACGTGTTGCAGCCATGAAATTCTAAGTTAATTATTATTTGGCAAAAAACAATTAAGTTTATCAGTTTGAACATTAAATATATTGTCTTTGTAGTGTATTCAATTGAATATGGGTTGAGAAGGATTTTCAAATCGTTGTATTTTGTTTTTATTTACCTTTTACACAATTTCCCAACTTCAACTGAATCCGGTTTGGATTACCACTCTAGGCCCAATGCTGCGTCTCTCAGATCCGTTTCATGATTGTGGATTGAGATTAGTAGTATGTAGGGATCCCTCACATTTTGAAAGTCTGTTTATTATTCAGCCATATTCTGTCTCTTCAACTTCAACCGAATCCGGTTTGTAGAAGAAGAACGAGGTCATTACCATCAACTGTAAAATTGAACAGGACTATTGACAGTCGCCGTGTTTTCCTTGGCGTTCATGAAGCCCACATTTGGGAGGTATGTGTTCTCTACATCCATTTACTGTATTGGTGGGAACGCAAACACTAAAATATTTAAAGGGATCCACGGATAGAAAGTCTTAAAAGATAAACATTATTATGAGTTAAAATAATTTGATATTGAAACCACTCTTGATGTTTTCGTTTTTCATACATTTTGTAAAATTAATTTAACTAATAGAGGCAGTCGGACATCCGGGCATTTAATGACGTCAACAGCCACAACAAAGCGTCGCCATATTGACAATGGGGTAAAAGACGAGTCACTTATAATACAAACGCATTGAACTTTCGTCTTATTTGCCGTCTTTTTTCCGTCGGAATGGCTAAAAGTTGCTGTGTTGCGGGTTGTCACACAAGGAAGAGTTCGGAGCTGCATTTGAAGTTCTTCATTCTTCCACGTGAGAAAAAAAGGAGAAACAAATGGCTGAGCGCAATTAATCGAGGAACAGTAAAAGAAGACGGTTCCGTGGACTATTTTCGCCTGTGGGAACCTAAATCCAAGCACATTTACGTTTGCAGCCGACATTTTATTACTGGTGAGTTTAATTGATTATTTTTTTGCCCCAATTAGCTGCTAAGATTCAATAGACTAGGCAGGGGTTATTTTTACCTTAACCGGCAACTCGCAAAGCGTTTTTTTTCTTTTGCCGTGAACTGCTCTGATTAGTCAATCGGTATATTGTTGGCCTGGTGGGAATTGGTTATTTTGCCGTGACGTGTTGACGGCTAAATAACGCTTGGAGGCTAATTACCGGTAACGACAGAAATAATCACTTCGTATATACTACCAATTTTTTCAGTTCCACACAGTACATATTCCACGTAAATGATAAAGGTCAACTTACTGGGTGACTTTATGAGGTAGTTGTAGATGTTTCCGAACTCCTCTGCAGGCCATTCCTTTGTTTATCCAGCTATCAGCTGCGACTTTGTATCGGCAGCTTTGTACGCCAATAAACGCTAATTTTAAATTGCATCGCCTCCTCGCGTCTGTCGGCAGTGACTCGTGATAATAGTAAGCCACGTTTAAGACGTTTTCAGGAAAAAAGACGCAAAACACACCTGAAATATATGAATTTCAGACGTTTGTCTATGGAATGTTTAGCTGTGCGGACCCCCTTCACAAAATGGCGACACGTTGCTAATAGTGTTGCACCGATACCATTTTTTGGCCCTGATACCGATACCTGGCTGTGCAGTATCGGCCGATACCGATACCATACCGATACCACCCCGTTTATATATATACCTGTATATATACATATATACATATATATATATATATATAATTTTTTTTTCTCCCCCAAAGAGCTACATAATTGGATGTGAAATCATTTCTATCAAGGCTTTGTCAGGCTGTTGCTTACCTTTGCAAAATAGGAAAAGGATTTGTACAAAGTATAATACTAGCCCAACAGTAAGAAAGTAAAAATAAGTTCATAATAATAAACTCTGAATGAACTGAGTAAACTTTTTTAAACCTCTCAAAGGCCAAACAGTGCAACTTTCATGAAATTATTGTCACATTCTGCTGCTGGTTAGATTGTGTTTTGTTGCTGGGCTGTTAGTGGGGGCGTTCCTGACGTCACACCTGAATCCAATGCAGGCTCATCAACGCAGCATTTAAGCACGGGTGAGCTCAGAGAAGGCTGCAGAGATATTTGCTTTGCTGATTGCCATTTGACATCTCGCACTATAGTCTCGCTACATTTGCTTGTTACGCCCCTGCATTGGTTTTTTTCTGTTAGTGTGCTGCACTCGTTTGTAACCTCTACCCTGTGCAGGTATTTGAGTGTTTTTATTTTGACTTTTTGGCTCGCTGCCTATCGTCTTAGTCAACCTTCGAGTTTGTAGTATTGAGCTCCGTCGACCTGCTGTCACGGACTCTTTTTGTTATTTCTACTATCCGGCGATCGCGTGTTATTTTTTTGTTTGCAATCATTAAACCCTTGTACGTATCCCCCGCTTGTTGTCCGCTTCGAGGTCCAACCTTGTTTCCGCATTTGCGGACGCTAACAATTATAAGTAATAATAATTGACCACAGCATCCCGTCTCTCTATTAGCCTCCTTTTTTCGGGGGGGGGGGGGGGTCCCTTATTTCCATTTCTGAAAGGTGGCAACCCTACTTTGAAAACAGTTCCCAAATTACTGCAGCATTTCTTTAAGTAAAAGACAAAGTAAAGTTGACGTAGTGAACTGACAAGAGATTGTTGCACCGGTCCAGCGGCCTTCCATAGCAGTCCTGCTCTTGCAGGCTCAAACTCGTTGTGTTCGTTCACGCTTCGTCTTCAAATGTTTTATCATGTTCGAGGTATTGAAACTGGCCGATTTAACTCCACATCTCGAAACTTTCAGGCCGCAAATCTTGCATGCAGCCATTGATTTTAATTGAAGGGATTTCTATTTTGAAATATTTCCCGACCGCCGCTATGTCGGCGCCGCCATGTCGGCGCCGCCAAGCAGCCTTGTCATTGGTCAGGAATGGCTACTGGCCCGTTCTCATTGGTCTGGAGCAGGCCAATAGCGATAGCTTCTTGGTTCACGTGTCATCACACAACATGGAGACAGAGTGTAGTGAGCGCCAGGAGGAAAAAAAAAAGGCAGCGGTCAAATGTTATAATAATGGACCAGTAAATGGTATCGGCGCCATCTTTGTTGGTACTCGCCGATACCGATACCACCATTTCGGGCTGGATCGGCGCCCCCTGCCGATACTAGTATCGGTATTGGTGCATCTTTAGTTGCTAAGCGAGGTGACGTCATCGTGACATCACGCCGACTTCCTCCATAGGTCGCCATTGTTGTTGATGTCGCAGGGAGGTGACGTCACATGGTTATGCTGCCGAGCTTCCAGAGTATTGCTCTAGCGACATAAACGTGTCATCTTTTCAACCCTTTCAATATGAACCCGAGAGGAACATTAATGAGCATGGCAGCACTGTCGATACTTCACAAAACGAAGCATTTTCTGTGATATTGTAAGCAAATGCAAAAACTTTGCCTTTCATCGTGAGTGATGACAAAAAAAACTAAAAAAAACCATTTTGTTACCACTGTACATATCTACATGGGTCAGAAATCAATCAGAAGGTCTGAGCAACAACTCAGAGTAGCCATTTGTGTTTGTAATCTGTCAAGACAATTATAAGAATAAAAGGACAGTCGCGAGTGATGAATATTAAAGCAGAGTCGGACACAACACTTGAGCTGTCTGGCACGACAACATGAGGTGAAGTGGAATAAACGTTCCCGGTAAATGTTATTCCAAACAATATGCCTCCAAGAGCGCACAGTGACCGTTCAGCCGAGCGTTTATCAGCTTCAAATGCTATTTCATGCATTAATACTTCACAAACTGAACACGTTGACGACAAAGCCCTGCGATTTATGATTACCAGTCAACTAAGCGGCAGTCGGTGCCCTCCGCCCCCCCCGCTGATGCTCAGCTTCCGTCCGCTTCCCTCGCTCGGGGTCCCGGGGGCTGTCACGATAATGTGATCAAGGTGGACGCGGGCCGAGAGGAGCTAAATCGTGACTGCGGGGATGACACTCTTTGATTTTTAACCATTACCGAGTTTTCATAGAGCTGCAGTCAATTTATTTTATTTATTCTAATGAAGAGCATTAGGAGGGCCATGGTGTGCTGCACTGCACATTGATCGCCTCGTTAATCACACTTTGCAGACACTCGCAAATCAAGTTCTAACAGCAAGCACTGAATCAAAAGCAATGAAGCGTAAGCTCCTTCACAATTTATGATCTCTCAAATTGCATCTTTTCAACCATTAAATTGCAAGATACCATAAATTTTTATCCCTCTTCTTCAGTACCGGTATTGATTCTGTCGTGTGAAAAATAGAGGAGTTGTAAATTCTGGCAGCTAGACGGAACCTAAGCTCCAGGAAGGTTGTTAATTTACTGATGAGAACAAATATCAAGAGTGATCAACTTTTAAAAGTCAAGCAGGGGCCTCACAGGACTAGTTTCAACTATGTACAGTACTTCCATAACTGGACCTTTCGTACCACTTTGACTTGGTGATGAAGAATGAGAGTACTTCGGTGTGGGATAATGATGCTTGTCAAGAGTAAAACTACTTTTTTTCTTTTTTTAACAAAAAAATTGCAAAAACGAAACAGCAAGGCAATAGAACAAATCAAAGGCCCTGAGGCAACACATGATGTCAACACTTAGCACAGAACAATTTCAATCAGATTGAACCTGTGGAAATCTACACCTTGCACCGGCCCCATACTGTTTCAAGTAAAAGACATAATTGCTCTTGGATTGCATTGTATGTTCGCCAAACCACAAGGAACTCTTGTCCAACAATACTGGTAAATTAGTTTTTTTATGATTGGGATTGTTAAGCAACCACCCAGCACTTTATGCATCACGGGGAAAAAGAATTAAAAGTGAAATATGTTCATAAGAGAGAATATTTTGACCATGATTGGAAAGCGCACCGGCTATTATGTGACGCTTTGAAATATGCTGCTTTGAAAAAGTTTTATAGACAGATTTATATTGAAAAACAGGGGCTGCAAATGACAGATTTTTTTCATGTCGCTCTCAGCGAGACTCGTTTTGGAATGAAGTGATGCAATAGAGTTGTTGAAACAGATAGATCCTCCCCAGGGAAGAAAAATCAGCAGAGGAAAGAGCATTAAAGAAAAACAAACCGTAATAAAGGGCACTAATGCTCAAAAACATTGGATTGATCAGACAATTACAATCAATCTGGCGTGTTAAACCCAATCTGGTAGCATATGTAGGTTGGCAGTCTGCCTTTCTACAGCTGGAATGTTTCCAGATGCTCTTTTACTGGTGTGCACATCGGGTACCTGTTATCATTTTTATGATCACTTCTCTTTTTTTGTTCCTACAATATGTTTCACCATTTACACATGTATAGTGGGGCAAAAAAGTATTTAGTCAACCACTAATTCTGCAATTTCTACCACTTGAAAATATTAGAGATGCCTGTAATTGTCAACATGGGTAAACCTCAACCACGAGAGACAGAATGTGGAAAAAAAACAGAAGATCACATTGTTTGATTTTTAAAGAATTTATTTGCAAATCATGGTGGAAAAAAGGTATTTGGTCGACACCAAAAGTTCATCTCAATACTTTGTTATGTACCCTTTGTTGGCAATAACGGAGGCCAAACGTTTTCTGTAACTCTTCACAAGCTTTTCACACACTGTTGCTGGTATTTTGGCCCATTCCTCCATGCAGATCTCCTCTAAAGCAGTGAGCTTTTGGGGCTGTCGTTGGGCAACACGGACTTTCAACTCCCCCCACAGATTTTCTATGTGGTTGAGATCTGGAGACTGGCTAGGCCACTCCAGGACCTTGAAATGCTTCTTACGAAGCCACTCATTTGTTGCCCTGGCTGCGTGTTTGGGATCATTGTCATGCTGAAAGACCCAGCCACGTCTCCTCTTCAATGCCCTTGCTGATGGAAGGATATTTTCACTCAAAATCTCTCGTTATATGGCCCCATTCATTCTTTCCTTTACACAGATCAGTCGTCCTGGTCCCTTTGCAGAAAAACAGCCCCAAAGCATGATGTTTCCACCCCCATGCTTCACAGTGGGTATGGTGTTCTTCGGATGCAATGCAGTATTCTTTCTCCTCCAAATACGAGAACCTGTGATTCTAACAAAAAGTTCTATTTTGGTTTCATCTGACCATAATACATTCTCCCAGTCCTCTTCTGGATCATCCAAATGCTCTCTAGCGAACTGCAGACGGGCCTGGATGTGTATTTTCTTCAGCAGGGGGACACATCTGGCAGTGTAGGATTTGAGTCCCTGGCGGCGCATTGTGTTACTGATAGTAGCCTTTGTTACTGTGGTCCCTGCTCTCTACAGGTCATTCACTAGGCCCCCCGTGTGGTTCTGGGATTTTTGCTTACTGTTCTTGTTATCATTTTGACGCCACGGGGTGAGATCTTGCATGGAGCCCCAGATCGAGGGAGATTATCAGTGGTCTTGTATGTCTTCCATTTTCTAATAATTGCTCCCACAGCGGATTTCTTTACACCAAGCATTTTACCTATTGCATATTCAGTCTCCCCAGCCTGGTGCAGGTCTACAATTTTGTCTCTGGTGTCCTTCGACAGCTCTTTGGTCTTGGCCATAGTGGAGTTTGGAGTGTGACTGACTGACATTGTGGACAGGTGTCTTTTATACCGATAATGAGTTAAAACAGGTGCCATTAATACAGGTAATGAGTGAAGCCTCGTTAGACCACGTTAGACCTCGTTAGAAGAAGTTAGACCTCTTTGACAGCCAGGAATCTTGCTTGTTTGTAGGTGACCAAATACTTATTTTTCACTCTAATTTGGAAATAAATTCTTTAAAAATGAAATAATGTGATTTTCTTTTTTTTTTCCACATTCTCTCTCTCGTGGTTGAGGTTTACCCATGTTGACAATTACAGGCCTCTCTATTCATTTCAAGTAGGAGACCTTGCACAATTGATGGTTGACTAAATACTTCTTTGCCCCACTGTATTTTTTTGTAACCCTTAGATGCATAATAGGGTGAAAAATCACCCCAAGGGTTGTAAATCTGTGATATTGTGTATTGTGATATTAAAATTATTTATATTTTCATATTGCAGGAGTTCATCATAAATAATGTTTGTGACATGAGGCTATTGTATTACAAATTTGCATTTGCCGTTTTTGTATCATTACCACACTCTCTTCTATAAGCTGGGTCAAAAATGACCCCAAACATTCCCTCAAGGGTTAGCATAAAGGAACCTTTGATTCTTTTCAACTTTAACTTTCAGTAGGCTCCACATTTACCATCAAACTTACACATCTGATGCTTTCAGTCTCACGCGAGAAGTAGTGGGATTGTTGGCCACATTCTCTTGATCAGTGACTTCACATGAGGTGAACCTGGACAGTAAAGCACCCTGGACGCTAGTTCTTCCAATTAGAGATGCACGATAATATCGGTCACCGATAATTATCGGCCGATAATGGCAATTATGACGTCACACAGATAATCCAGATAACGCGAAATTCAACCGATAATGCAATCCGATAATTATATACTTGATTTAGCCTCCAAATATGCGCAATCAACAGTTTTGTCCAATTCTGCTAGTTTTAATGAGGTGTTTTTGCAGTGTAGTAATGTGATATATGTTAAGAATGGCTTACTTTTAAAGGTATTTTTGTGCAACTTGGGTGTTTACTCTCTAAGTAATTGTTGCCAAAAGCTTACCATTACACAACGTCATTGCCATTGTTTAGTTGTTAGAATTTACTATTTGTTCACATTTGTTGTGGAAAAAAATAGCACTAAATTACATTTTTGCACAGTAACATTTGATCTTTGTATACTTAAAAATTTTACATATTTGAATAGAATTATCGGCGTGACATTATCGGTTTTCGGGTGGAAGTGGCAGGAAATTATCGGTTATCGATATTGGTTGAAAAATGTATTATCGTGCATCACTAGTTCCAATGCCACAGCTTTATTGGGTCGCACAGCGGATCAAGCAGGTTCCTGAAACAAAAAGTGGTCAAAATGTTGCAGGGAAGTAAAGAGAAAAATAGCACGATAAACTCCAAATTGGGCCAACCAAAGTTTGTTCTCAGATCTAAACAAAAACTTCCTTCAGGTCTGGCAGTCCAGTTTTCTAGGTCTAAGTCTCGTCTCCTCCACCACCCTCCTCCTCTCAGTCTGGGTCTTTTTTATTCACTCTTCCAGGCCGGCTTTAATCAAGTGGCTTAAGCAGCCACACCTAGGTGAGCTGTGCGGAATGCTGGGAGACGTAGTCCCGAGACTGGCGGCCATATTGTCTGGATTCCTCAGCTCCTGCCAAGGAATGTAGCGCCCCTCCATTACTTGCCCCTGTGTGATGTCACCAGTGTTGTTAATAAGAGCGTGTCCATCCATCCATCCATCCATCCATCCATCCATCCATCCATCCATCCATCCATCCATCCATCCATCCATCCATCCATCCATCCATCCATCCATCCATCCATCCATCCATCCATCCATCCATCCATCCATCCATCCATCCATCCATCCATCCATCCATCCATCCACTGCTTAATCCTGGGTCGGGTCGCGAGGAGAGCAGAAGACAGACGTAATGTATTGTTTTACTGACCTGGTTCTGATGGCGCAGCATGTCAAATACGTAACACTCAGCTATGTACTTGTATTCCATGAAGCCGGAGGTGTTTAATCATTTTGGTCAGGCAGCCACCTTTGCATGATATACTGTAGTTGTGTGGCAAATGTTGCACTGAGCTGACTGGTCTTTTTTTTTTTTTTTTTTTTGTAATGTTGAACCAAACTTTTGAGCTCCGCCGCACCGTGTCCATGATTGTAATCAAGTTGCAATGCACAAACATGCGCTTCCTGGCTTCTTCTCCGTGGTTTTCGGCAGCAATTTTTTCTGCTCGGTGGTCAGGGCATGGAAACATGGAATCAAAATTAAAAAATTCGAACGGTTCCGGGAGAACCGGAGTGTACGAACCGGGTCTCATCGATGCTCGATGTTTGATGCACAACCCTACTAACAGCGTTATGTTTTTTCAGTTTGAAGCGGGAAGTAACTGTAATATACTGTACACAGTATATATTTTTCTATTACCCAAAAAGTCACTTGCCCTAAACTTTTCTTGAATGACATAACACATGTCAAGTTTCAGTGTGTATCTCGGTACGGGGGTCACGGTTCAGTACAACAGGAAAAACAAAAACGCTTTTTTTTCTCACATCATTTGATAGTTAAAATTTGTATACTGTCACACTCTTACATTGGTAAAATTTTAAAAAATGCATAAAGTGTGACCTACCTTTTTTTTTTTTTTTGAATAAAAAAAATATCAGTTCAATTCAATCACTTATAAACATCTTTGATGTGAAAGATGTTGTAGAATGTAGAATGCAAGAAGGTCTAGAACATCCAGAACATCAGTTACTTTGCTGAGTAACTCATTACTCTTACAATGAGGTAACTGAGTTACTAACTCAATTGTTTTAGTAAGATTAACAACACTGGATGTCACAATATTTAGACTGAAAGGCATGCATTGGATTTCGACCATTTTTGATACTAGATAACATGTGAATAAAAAGTGCTAAATGAACACGTCAACAATGAAATCTCTCTTTTGTTGATCAAAATGTAATAAAAACATCATCATTTCACCAAAATTCAAGAAACATCTTAAGATTTTTATAAAAACGCATTGATTCTAAAAGGGGTAAATTTTCACCACACTCATAGAAGAGTGCTGGTAGGTAGGGGAGACATCCTAGGGTTAAAATTTCACTTGGTGGTTAAAACGGACAGATTTGTCATTGATATGTGGCATGCACCATATTTTTCAGACAATAAGTCGCACCTGAGTACTGTATATTAATCGGACCAGTCCAAAAAATGCACAATCAAGAGGGGGAAAAAAGCATCTATGTCTCACTGGAGTATGAATTGGATTTTTGTAGGTGGTTATTATTTTAGCTGAGAAGAACAACAACTATTAATAATTCAAATAATAGTAATAATAATTTAAAGCAGAAATTGGTGAACAACAGAATAAGTAGGGGTGTGTTAAAGTGCAATATTAACAGTTATTCAGATAACTAAAGCCTGAACAACACAACTTGCTTACAAAACTCTCGATCTTGCACCAAATTAAAACAAATCAATAATTGTCTTCATCCTCAATATTACTTTTGAACAACGCCGCCATCTCTGGCGCAAGTCGCGCCTTTCTCACGGCTATCAGTGTGGGAACAGATTAGAGTCGAAACTGAGTATAAGTCAGCGGTACAGACGAACTACGAAAAAACGCGCAATTTATAATCAGGAGATCATATGGTAATTAATTATTTCTAATTGGAAACATTAATTAAGATAGAAAAAAATTAGAGGTGGATTGACATGTACAAGGAAACAACCCACAGTCACAAACACATCCTTGGTTTAAAAGGGAGTTCAGTCATGATTGCCTGAGTGTCACTTATAACTGTTTTTGACTCAAAGAAATTTTGGCAGAAGAGGGCATAGCAATTAACATCTCAAGCCAAGTAATAGCAAAAGGAGCACCAATTTTAGATCCTCATCTGCAAGTGGGCATTCCCTGCTGAAATATCCTGTTCCTCTTAAGGTTGCTTCAACAACTAAGTGAAACAAAATGCTACGTGCCTCCGCAGTCTAGCACATATCAAGAAGCGTGCAAAATTGGGCTGAGAGACTCTTTCGCTAGGCAAACAAAAGGCGATGTTCTGGGCCATGACAACTTTTTGAGAATGACAAAACCCTGCCTGACAAGCATTCAAGGGATGGTTAAGCACTGGCAGATTACACAGATCTTTATCTTTTCATAAAACAGAGTGCAGCATTTAAGTGCCACTGACTGAGAATACAATCTGAATTGTAAAGAGTGTCACAGCCATTACATGGAGATGTTGGGGACCGTAATGGTGGGAGTAATTGTGTGATGACAGTTTCACTGTGCGGTGACATTCTCTAGGGCATTTTCAACCATCCCTGCCAGGTAATGCGGGTTAGTCCGCTGAGAATGGGCCGTGTCTTACGGTTAGACTCTCCTTCACGGTAAACACCCACCGGTCCCCCTAGCCTTCTGTACTTACAGCTCTGTCAAACTCACCAAGTCACACACTACAGCTGCAGGTCTAAGTGAGGTAATTAGATGTTAATGTGAAAGAATGGCATCATGGTAGATTGTTACATAGAGAGAACGGTGGATGTAGATGTGATTTCCGAGTGAGGAGAACAATGGCTTGAAAATCAAAACATGCTGTCAGAGGCTCAAGTAAGCAGCAGCAAATGCCCTGACTCTGGAATACATTACAGTGGTAATTGCTCTGACAAAATTACCTTGTCTAAGATGAGCTCAGCGAGACATGCGAAATGTGCATGTCGATCGCCTCAATTTCCTGATCGTTTGGAGGATGAAATGACCATTGATATAATTTATTTTTTGGTTTTAAATCAACTATAAATGACATGGAATATTTTTGGAATTAATAGTGCATACACTGCTTTTGGGAGGTATGTGTTTTTTTAAGTTTAGAGGTCAAATAAGTCACAACAAGGAATAATTTGCGTCTGTGACAAAGCTCAGTTTTATTTATTGAACAACTATAGCTAAATTAAACAATTTAAAATTGATCATAAACATAATATTATTGAAAACAAAGTTAAAATAGTAATGACACTACAACAAGGAAAGAGTCTAACTCTGTGTTGAAAGTCGAGGAATAAAAATTAATTTTAAAGTATGTCTTCAAAATAGCGACTGGGGAGTTCCACAATTTGAGCCAGTTTTGTTTTCGGCAGCCCTTTTAATTTTCGTCTTAGGCGCAGTTTACATGGCGACTCTGCGACATGCAGACGCAATGACTGTGTTGTGGAGTGGCCTCACGTGCATACGGTGTCGGTGAAGACGAAAAATTCTGAATCCTGCCTCCAAAGTGGAAGAATTCGATTGTGGGGGATTGAGGGGGGGCTATCATGCATATCAAAAGGCGACACCGCGCCGATAAAGTCAGCACTCGTACACGTCACATTGGGCGTGCGCAGCGGTGCTACTAAACATTAAAAACAGCAAATATTACGGAATGTTGGCTTTAATTTACTGTTTTAACAATATTTTTTAATTAAATATGTTGAATGTTTCCATTTTTGTGCCTTTTTGAACAAAAGAAAAATGCCATCGCTTCGAGCGGGCATATTTTTTCCGGGCTGAGGAGCTTTGGTGGGGTCAAAGTGCATCATTCGCTGTCGTCTTGTAAATCTGCACTGCCCCCTAGGCCCTGGCATAAATATTACATCGTTTTCATGCGGAATTGCGACATTTGCCACGTTTACATGGAGCCAAATATTCCAATTACAATCGGAATATTTGTTCAAACCGAATAAATGTGTTCCATATAAACACCTCATTCGGAATGAACAGGCCCAAACCGAACGGAATTTCATTCCGATTCACAGGGGTGGAATATTCCTTTTCCCAAACCGATTAGAAGTAAAATTATATCATGTAAACAGGGAAGCGGAATTGTGTCTGGTTGCGTTCTTTCTGCGCATGCTCCGTACTGACGTGGTGACGTCACTTTGTGACGTAAGTAACGTCACTTGCAACATGGCTTCCAAGCACACGCACAGCGCACCCACACAACTTTTTAAATGAACGGCGTATCATTCTGAAGTTTTGTTTCCACTCGAAAAGTTAAAACAGCAGCTGATCTGACGATCGATCTCCATGTTTTGCAACGTGACGCTTTGTTTTGATTAATCTGCGCATGTCAGACGGCAGTTGTCAAACGTCCTTTCGGAATAAAGGCAGTCATATGTAAACGCTGGATCGGAATAGATGAAGTGACATGTAAACAGCTGATGTGAAATTTCCATTCGGAATGATTTGAATCGGTATGAATAAAAGTCAGCATGTAAACGTGGCTAGTGTTCGAATGGAGACTGGTCCATATAAATCCAAATTTGAAATTTTTCGTATTCTCGGAGAGTCACCATGTAAATGGCCGCTTAGTCATATTTTATTCATTTGAAAAAAATGTGTTTGTCTTTGTCTAGTTTTAGTCGACCATTACTCAAAAGGTTTTCGTCTATAAACTTCAAAAGTTTTAGTCCATGAATAAATAAATAAATGGTTTCCAACAATTTCGAATCAACATCGACAGATGAGCAAATTGTTGAGTCTACAAGGACATCACCCTCTTCGTGAGGATAATAAACTCATCAGGAAAACAGTACATTATTTTCAATTAAATAAACTCACCTGGATGCCACGAACTGTATGTTTTCCAAGACTTTCAGACGACACTGACCACGCTAAATGCAAATGCTAATGTGAAAGCTATGCTAATGCTACAAGTTACATTTATTGTGTGATGATCACTGTGCACAGACCTTTAAAGGCTAAAGCAGCATGGCATATTTAGCCAAGATAAGAAAACAAAACTTACCAAGCAGCTCCTGACATGTTTCACAAAAGTCTGGAGTCTGGAGAGGACAAACACTTATTCGCCGGTTGGTGAGTAAGCCTGTGTGTGGGGTGAGAGGGGAGCACAGCACGTCACATGAGTGACACGGCCAAACACTTCTATGATGCGTGTTAACTACACATACGATAAGAAAATGTCACACATTGTGAACTTATGACGGAAACGCCAATTTTCAACTCGTTCTCGTCAGACGAAAGCTGACCTCCATCTTGTTACGTTTTTGTCGCCCAAGACACATTTACAGCTTGTCACCGTCACGTCATCGTCATGAAAAGAATTAGTTGTTGACAAAATATTTTTGTTATCATCACCGTTGACGAAAACAAGACGGATTTGAGCAATACGGGAAAAAAATTCCTTTATCACGAAATAGGCCATTTTATATTGCGATAACGATATTCCACGATGTGTCTTATTAACTATTTGATGAAAAAATGTTATTTGTTCATTTACCGTTATGCTTATCCTCATGAGGTTCGCGGGGGTGCTGGAGCCTATCCCACCCAGCAAAGGGCTGTATAAACGGTTTGATTTATTTAATTCACCACATGTTTATGTTGTGTGGTGATTTATCACAACACTGGCTTGCTGATTTAGGCACTTCTAGTGGCTTTTCCACATCATTGATCATAGTGTTCACTATCAGTTGACGAGACAGCTCCTACAGCCATGGTGTGACGGCTTCCCGTAGGAGGCCGGGCCAGGGAGAGCGTTGTGTCACCTTACACTGCGATAAACTCAAACACACGCTTCGTTCTAACGCAGAATTTCGGTGGAAACAGGATGAACGTTTTAGTGCATACAAGCAGGCAGGAGTGTCTCAAGAGTGAATTGATTGAGGATTCAAGATAGTTGTTATATAAAATAGCACCATGCATGCACTTTGAAACATTGTGAAAAATATTACATGAATGGGATAAAATTTGCGTAACTTCAGCTTCAAATATTTACATAAAATTAATGATAATTGCCCGTTTTTTCACTTTTTAATCAAGAATCTAGACTGTTTTACATTCATATCTACAGAAATTCCGGGATTTACGCATTTACTTACAATAATTTTCACCTTAAAAAAACCCTTTGTTTTGTGACGGCCGCCACGATGTATTTTGTATCTTTACACAATAACATAACTTTACATTCAAATAATCAGGTAATTTCCCACCTACTGCCCGTTTTTGGGGGAAAAAAAATAGTAATTCAGACTTTTCTGTGTCCGTACCAAAAACAAATTCGGGTTTTACGTGTTTTATTTTATGTAACATTTCAATCTAAAAACGATGAGGGCAAGATATAGTCGGAAAGATGTGCTGAAGCAATAGTAACATTGGAATTCAACCTAAATAAGTAATGATTGTATATAGAAAAAAAATGCTTTTCTTGAGTAAAATTGATTCTGCATGTTTTCCTCAAATATTAAGTTTCTGATGAGAAAATTGAGTGATTTATTAGCTGTTGAAAACTTAAGTCAAAATTGCACTAAATTAAAAAAAAAAAAAGTTGCTGTTTCGGGCAAAAACTTACACGATACTTTAATTATTGCTATTGATCCTGAAAACAAAAGTGATTATCTCTGCATTTGGTAATTTTTTTGCATCTAGTGTAAAATCTGAGCATTTTATAGCCATTTTAAGTTTTGTTATACTTATATAAAAAAATAATCGGGATTTTATTTGGGAACGAGTTGGAATTTTTTTATGTCACTGCTCACGGAGACTCATATTGTATATGCCTAAGGGAGGAGCCTGTTTTGGTTTTAGGTCGCTTGCGGCTTTGGTTTCAAAAATTTCTGAAAAAGGGCCCCCTAGGGAACGGCCCTGCGCCCCATTTCCCGTTAACTGATAGTGAAGTCTATGCATTGATTTGAGAAATATTATTTCCACTATAATATACTATTAAAATTGATGATAGTGATGATTGAAGGCATTTGTGACGATACAGGATTTACTATCCTGTGAAACCTCCCAGCACAAGTTTGAAGGAAACCCAGTTATATTTCCTGTTAAAAGTAAAGATGCGAACTTTTTTTTGACCAAAATGCAGAACATTTTTCCTTCCAAACAACACTCAGTTAAACTGACAGTATATAACTTGAAATGAAAATACTCTAAATCTCAGGTAGTGGACCATAGCATATATTTCAAAACTCTTATTTTGTGGTACAATTTTGACACATCGCTTTAAAGTGCCTACGTAACAACAGTAACGGTGTAGTCCAGTTTTTTTAAGTGACAAAATGTTACCAGTGCTGTGAGTTTGTTAAACCAGTGATTCTGTAACTGTGAGGTGAAAAAAAGGGGGCTGAACGACTGCCAAAACTGAAGCAACCGTCTTAATAAACAAAACCACAGCATCACGCATGGACTTCAGCTTTGATTATAAGTTTTGCTTCTTCGCGGTGGGCGTTCACATTAGCAAAGGAACAGTAACAATCCCCTAGTGTCTAAGATCCGATGAGGATAACCTTCACCCATTTGAAAGGTGATTTCTGAGCAAAATTGTGTCTCCTAACACATTCCGCCTGAGGCGAGAGCACATTTTTCCAGCATGTTAACAAACATGTAATTTCCATAAACATGTCTGATAATTGACAGTTTGATTTGGGCTGTGCCAGTGAGCTGACAGGCTGCTCTTGGCTCGCTTTAATGCAAACAGAGCCGGACGGTTTAAGGCCTCACCAGGCTCTAATGAGCCTCTCAGGGCTTTGTCTGGATTAAGCTTCCGACAAGAGTCACACACAAATCCCATCCAGCATTCTTTATCTTGTTAGATGACATCATTTACTGTCATCAATGATATCACTAAACAACTCCATTCAGTAACAATGAGTCTTTTAATCTCATTTGCGTGCTTTATTTGTTGACAAATCATTGCTAAATCTTTAATCCCCTCACAGTTACAAACAGCAGATGTTTAAAAGGGATGTACATGTTAAGATACGTTACAATTTGAAACACTGAGTACAAGAGCATATCTGCCGTATCTGATCGATGTGAAAAATTACACCCAGGGTCGCGTTAACCGAATATTTTCCGTCGTTGACCGATTTTTTAAAACGGTGACGGAAAAAACTGAAGTCCATCCGTCATTTTGACCGGTTGCAATTCACACCCCAGACCACAGGGTGGCGAGTGAGCATATTAATTAGTTATTGTCTCTCTTGATGCATGACGTCGTTGGCCTTACTCTGAAAAATGTCAAGGCAACTGAGTGTCCGAAGTTTCTTCAAAAAGCCCCAAAACGACGATGGTGTTGATAAAAGAGGTGATAAAACAGGGACTGTACAAGCTGGCACGCAATTCAAGTCCATGCGCACCAGGAGGAAAGTGTGAGACTAAGTTCAGGCCACAGCAGGTGATTGTTCCATATGCTACATATGGTAGGCTACCTAACTACTGGGGCCACAGTCAGCTGTTTTTGTCACTGGGGAGAAAAGGTTACATATTCATCTGCTTGATGTGTGATGGCACGGTGTGGATTCTCTGTTAAGCTTGTTCGGACAGAATATTAATTTAAAATGAATGAAAACTAAATACTATTGAATATGTTGAAGCGGTATGCAATGTTAAGAGTCTTGTTAGCTGTAGGCTCACTATCCTAGAACCCTCACTATCCACTCGCGGGGGCCTGCGCTTGTCAGTGACGTTCCTTATTCTCGCTAGATGATTATACAACTTTAACATTTGTTAATAATACGCTCTGTGTGTAGTATCATCCATCACTTTTCCTTTTTAAATGGGCACTTATAAGCGAACGCAAGAAGTAACAACGGGAACATTTTTAAACAGGAAGTTCACGGGAGAGCATTTCGACTCGTCGGCCAATCATATAGCGAGAGCGAGTGGATAGTGAGGGGACCGCGCGCGGCTCTTAAAGGCTCAAACACACCAGCAACGTGAACGTCGCGTCAACGATCTCGCCGCGATTACGCTTCGAAACGCGGCCGTTAAAGTCAATCAGCCAATGCACACCAGTCGCAGTGCGTCCGCGTGTTAGACGCGTCCCAGAAGCGCTAAACGCGACGCACGCGAAAAAAACAGCAGAGTTTGTTTTTTGACGCGAGACGCAGCCCCCCTGCGTCAATACTACTAGGTAGGATCGGGCAGGCCGGAAGTCATTCGTGTAAAAATACGGTGGATCCGGTCGATTTTCAAAATAATATGCAATCGTAACTTCCTATATAAATAAAATAAACTGAAATGAGCCAAAACACCTGCAATTAATACGAATAACACACAAATCCTGCTACACAATAAAATTAATTCCTGCGTGGTGCTTTAACTTGAGAAAAAAACATCAATAAAGCTTAGAAAAATGTTCATATAAAAAAAATGTTAAAATCTTTGTCATTGGGATTGCTTTTTGCTTTAGCACATGACTTCTTTTTTCTTCTTTCAAAAAGAAAGCTCGCCAATACGCGGGGTCTGAAAGGCAAAGTGTTGTTGTTTTATTACCTTTAAATACCCGCTATTCTCGCGCGATCTTGCAATCCTCGCGTGAACAGATCAAGCCGCTCCACAGACGCGCTGCTCGTGAAACGCGTCCTATGGAAATTGACGCCGAGCGTCACTGGTGCGTAATCGCGGCAAGATCGTTGACGCGACGTTCACGTTGCTGGTGTGTTTGAGCCTTAAGTGTCTCTGTGACGTGACTGTCGTAGCCGGGAACGCGCTCGGCCAAATGGACACACAAGTACAGAAGGTGAATTATGCCAAGCAAAGGGTCACCACAATGTCATTATCATCATTTTAAAAATTTAAGTGACGGGTAAAAATAGATTATGACTGGATTTTTATGACCCTGTCAGTCAAAACGACAGACAACGAAAAAGTCTAGCGCAACCTCTGATTACACCCGAACAAAAGATAATACAACATTTTTGTTTATGATAATTGTTGCAATTTCTAGCATTTAGAATGTTTGAGAGGAAAACATTTATTTGAAAAAAGAAAAGAGTGCAGTTACAGCAAATATTTTTGGTAAAGTGTATATCAACCTCAAGTATAATACATAATTGCATTTGGAATTAAAGAATTGTTACATTTAAGTCACTGATTCTCATACTTTTGACCGCACCAGAAAAAAAAATACTTGAATCTTCATGTACTGTTAACATACCTGTCAAGTTGTACAGTTTCGGTGTAATTTGTACAAGTGACCACTGATTTTTAAATGTGTGCGCCGTACATTCAAAATCTGTACGTTTTTCATGCATTACGTTTTTTTTCCCTCCGCTCAGATTTTGTCACTGTTTTGGCAACGAGACAATGTGCATTACTATGCGTTACTATGTTGGTTGAATGACGCGAGAAAAGTCACAGACGGAGAGAGAAGAGCGGGAGTGGGAAAGAGGAAGTTGTGACGCTGTTGCAAACGCGATGCTCGGCTAGGTGGCTCCAATAATACCTGACTGGAGCCGACAGCCTACAAACTACGCCCACATGATGCTACGCCAGATATCACATGTATATGAACTAGATGCGAAATGATACACTTGCCGGCGTTGATAAACAGCCACCATCTTAAAGCAGTAGACTTCTCAGAAAGGCTCTGTTTAGTAACTTTTTACTTAAAACTTTTACTTTTTTACTTAAAACTTAAACCGTTTTAAAACTTTCACATGTCGAAAGTAAACAGAAGGGAACTAATGCAAAAATGGGAACAGTTTTAACAACTTTAACGGTTGATTCACAACATTAAATGACTTCCAAACATAGCAAAGGTTACTACGTTTTTTATTTTTTGTTGTTGAAAAAATGAAAAAAAAAAACATGAAGGGTAACACCAGTTACTTGCCAAATAACTAATTACTCTTATATTCAGGTAACTGAGTTACTAACTCAATAACTTTTGGGGAGAAGTAATTTGTAACTGTAATTAATTACTTTTTTAAAGTAAGATTAACAACATTGGTCATAAAGATGAAGTCTGCAGAATGAAAAGCTATGCTGTGACGAAAGCGAAGATTTTAGTCTGCCAATTTGTTGCCGAACACAATTTGCCTGCAACTATTGCTGATCACTTCTCGGAATTAGCAAAAGAAATGTTCCCGGACTCAAAGATTGCATCAGTAAGTTAATTTCATCAATTGACCTTTTTAATTTATAATTGGACACACTAAAGAACTACCTTCAAGTCAAGCTGAATTGCGAGCTGAAGTGCCATGAAGTGCCGCCATCAAAAGACATGATAGAAATTGCCAAAAGTGCTACATACAATTATAACAAAAGTCACTGTTAAATTTTAGTAATCAAGATGTAGCTGAAGATATTGATTTTTCTATGATTGCACCAGGTTATAAGTGACAATATTACCAATAAATTCAAATCATTTTAAAAATTGAGTTTTATTTTTGTTTCATTTTGCACGCCATATACGACATTGTAAGATTAGTCACCAATTTGTAAGGGCATACGTCACTATTTGTAAGATTGCCAACAGCCTCGGGTTGACAGGTATGTGTACTACCCTAATGATCAGCATTATAATACAGTTATGTAGTGGACCCAAGGGTGAAAGTGGGTAGAATTTCTTGACGGAACTACCTTACGTAAAGGATGGCATGAAGCCCTTTTCAAATGCCGAAATGCAAAAACTGCTTTTGACACAGTTTTAAATATAACACATAATAAAACAACAGGTTTCACGCTCACAGTGGTTAGCAAGTCCACCTCTCAGTTTTGAGATCAACGGTTCAATCCTTGGCTCCGGCCTTCCTGTGCGGAGTTTGCATGTTCTCCCCATGCCTGCGTGGGTTTTATTCGGGTATTCCACCCCACATCCCAAAATCATGCATGGTAGGCTGTTCAAACACTCTAAATTGTCCCAAGGTATGAATATGTGCGCGAATGGTTGTTAGTCTCCTTGTGCCTTGCGAATGGCTGGCAACCGACTAAGGGTGTACCCCACTTGCTGCCTATAGTTATAGTGGCGCCTCCAGAAATTGTTCATAGGGGTGGCCAGACAGGGCCACTTAAAATCTTGGGGTGGCATACCAAAACTAAAAGCCATAATTTCAGGTTTTCACTATGTTGTTGCAGTAAAAGGCCAGAAGAAAACTATCAGAAAGACTTAAAGACACGCCTACTGATATAAGTTGGTGTATTGTGCTATATTTAATGTTACTAATGATTTAATGTGCATTGCCCATAACAGTACAGTCAACATTTTGAGTTCCACAGCTACTACAATCTGACATTACACTGCAGCAGCGCTGGATGTCACTCACAGCTTTTTTAGTTTTTCCCATCCAAGAAGAGCCGTTTTGGTCCAAATTTCTCATGATTGCACATTTTCTCCATACATGCTGGATAGTTTACATACTACGACTAGGCCACAACAAAGGCAGCGTTCTATTACAGTGTGTATTGGAGTTTTTGTATTGGAAATAAAAGCGCCTGTGTACTATAATGCAATTTACCTGCTGCTAAACGGCAATGACACATGAACACATTTGAAAATTAAAAGGTCCAATAAGCCTCGGTCTAACACCAGGGGGTGCTGCAGCACCCTCAACACCCCACTTCTCATGCCACTGTTATACTGGCCACTCGGGTGGCCAGTAGGATGGCCCAAAAATTTATAGGGGGGGGCCGTGGCCAACCCTGGCCACCCCCTGGTGGCGCCATTGTTTAGTTAGCAGCCGGGACTGGCTTCAGCGCCCCGTGACCCTCGTGAGGATAAGCGGCTTGGAAAATGAATGAATGAATGAAAGGTTTCACATGCATTAGGTTATGCATTACACGGAAACAAGGCATAAATGAGAAACTGATTTCCATTCAAAATCGTATTTTTTAATAGATTTACAAAATTCCATCTAAAACTCCATCTAATTTTTATTTTCCCTCGTTCCCTCAAATTTAAATGTAAAACCTCCATTTTAACCAGTCAAGAACATAGGATGTACATTAAAACTGAAGATAAGGGAAACATTGTTTTTTTTTGTTTTTTTTTAATAATAAAGATATGAGTAAAATACATTAACAAAAACTTACATTATGCACAGTGAAATGGAATATATTTAGAAGATAAAGCAAACATTGACTTTTTTTTAATTAAAAAGAAACAAATAAGTAGCCGTACATAAATTAAAAATAAGTACAAAGTTCACATTAACATGGAAGATGTTCTGAACGTCTTAAATGAAATCGAATAAACCTCATAAACTCTTTCCTTTCTCTTAAAGACCTGATCAATTTTCCATTGTCTTGCCCTTTTAATTCGGCAAGATTGTTTTTTCCTCTATTTGTTGTTTAAAAAAATGTGCATTTGAACCAACCAGGGCTAACTATCCATGCTGATCACATGTCAATATGTAAGCCAATTGAACGGACAGCAGAGTCCAGGTTTTTTTTTTTTTTTTTTTTTTTTTTGCTGCCTGCATGTGCTCAGTGACGTGACTTGTCAGAAACAGACTGACGCTGGGAAGAACATCGTAGAATAAATAAATGAATGATAAATATCGGTGGAAACGGATTATGCTACACAAGCACTTTATTAGGCTTGTTGTTAAGATTTGTGTATGTAAATCTGACGTTAGTACAGTATATTGTTCTTTTTGGAGATGCGTGTGTGGCAGCGTGGCAGTTTTTTTTTTTTTTAAACATGGACTTTTGAAAGTTGCCATCATATTTTCAGGATCAAAGCACTGTATGCCGGCCCTGAAACTCATGCCGGTACAGAGTTCCGGCCCATTCTGGCCCACTTTCACCCCTGAGTAGACCTGGGTGTTCATTCAAACAATGCAGGGGATTCAACTTTTAAAAGTATAAATAATTTTGTAGACCACTGTAACATGATGTGGTTTGTTGAATATTTCACACTTGAATGTAGGAAAAATGCACTTTACTAAAGTGCTATATAAACAGAGTTGAGTTAAAAGATAAATACTGTATAACTAATATGTACGTCATTTTGCCAACTGTAGTGGATTTTAAAAAGGTCACAAAAGGTTACAGTCTACAAGCATCATTGCTATAGTTTTGATTATCTTTAAATGTTGTAAATACTTCATTCAGATATTCTTTTTGGGTACCACTAGAGTGAGCCCGTGTACCAGTACTGCTACGCAAGTTGTGCAACTCTTTGACAATCCCTTTTTTAAATTCGGGTGCTGTTTAGTGAACCATGGAGATTAGGCAGATTATACATTAATCCATTTAAGACATTTCCTAAAGGCTAAATTTGGCAAAACTTCAAAACCTAAATATCGAAAACATTTTTGAGTTTTCAAATGTATACTTAAAATACAGTTCGGAAGAGACAGACACGGAAGCAACGACGCTTTTGCATCATGAACATCAGCAGCACGTTCTGGTCGATTCTTGTTCATCAAAGACGGCCGCATTGAGCAGAAGAGTGAAAATAGACTCGGCTAAATCTGTATTGAACTGAGCGTGAAGGCTGTTAATACATATTAATGGTGACAGGAGTATTTGCAAGTGAATACATGGGGCAAAGGGATTAAACATAAGTCACCATACAAGGGGAGGTATCATCACTCCCATTCTGGCGTGGGACTGGCCTCTATCAGATTCATCCACATGCACATTGCCAGCAAACACTGAGCCCTTATCTTCTCACTGGGCCTCTCCGGAGAGTTTACAATTTCTCGCTTCGCTGGAGCCTGAGCTCAGCTTGTTACGGGCACAAAGGCTGCGAGGTGGCCTGCTCGACAGCACAAAGCTCAGCCCTCACCTCTGGACACACGCATTTCCCCCAGATAACGCCGGACGTGTTGGACAGCGGCGCAACAACGACCCTTCACATTAGTGAAAACAGCACTTGAGTCGTTCTCGGAGTTGGAATGGTAGAATATAGGTGCGTCGAACTTGTTACATGGCTTCAGTGAAGGATAGACCACTGTTAATGAGCTGACATGAGGCCAGCTGATGTGACTCTGTCCCCAAGAGACACTTCGATGGCGCACGTGATGATGAACATCACATTCAACGTCCTTTTCGCTTCTACGCTCATCACATGAACTCCCTGGAGAGTTGAATTTGAGGCCAAGCAGCCAGAATCACATGATCACAATCAACACAATTTTTATGGGGGGAAGAAAATAAGTGAGTTAAACCTACACAATCGAATGGGAAATGTGTCCAATTTATGCTCAATTGTAATATACTATATTGTCAGTGTGATAATTATTGATAAATATATTCATTTCCTGATTTGTTAACATTGGTTTCAATTATTTTAGGGGGGTTTAAAGAATTGATTTTCTTTTTTAATTGCTGTAAATAATGAATCTATGAAATCATGCTTACTTGTATTTAATAGTGTATTTGCATTTCGTGGACAATTCACCTATTATGAGACATAAGGTCTAAAACTGAACTCCTAAAATGAAGGGGCTTTACCATTTCAAGATTTTTTAAAGGATACCATCATCATATTAAATAAAATGTATGAGTTATTAATAAGTCCATCTATTCCAGACATGTCCAAAGTGCGGCCCGGGGGCCAAATGCGGCCCGTAGTCAAATTTCATCCGGCCCCCAGCCTCTGTCATAAGATTAATAATGTCTGGCCCGTACACAGACTTAATAAATTGGTCAGCAGTATTGCTACCAACATATGAAGTAGCTTACACGTTACATGCCGCTCCTCATTTACCCACTAAAAGGCAGCAGCACTCTAAGCAACATTACCCCTTGTGACGCTTGACTTCCAATTTTCTAAAATGGCAACAATCAACAAAAAAAAGTTGACTACGACGGCCGACGCTTCAAGGATAGGTGGAAATTGGACTATAGTCGCTGTTTTTAAAGAGTTCAATGTGAGGCGATATTACCAAACAAGACACGCTGACATGTACAACAAGATTACAGGGAAGAAGCGAGAAAATAAAGCAACTTGAAGCGAGTTGAATTTCACAGAAGTAATATCCCGAGAGTCGAACGCCACAAAGGCTAGTTGCGAGATTCTTGAAATTATTAATTAAAAAATAATAATAATAAGGCAAATGTGACACACAGAATGGCTTGCTAAAATTTGCTTAAATATATTGTTCTACGTAAAGGGCGTCAGCCAAGGTCGGCCCCCCACATTTTTACCACACCAAATCTGGCCCCCTTTGCAAAAAGTTTGGACACCCCTGATCTATTCATACAATTTCTGAATCGTCACCAGGGTCGCGGATGTTCTGTGGTCTACCCCGACTTTGGACAGTTTATGACTGAGGACTGATTGAACTGGTTGCCAGCTAATGTCAATACACATCATGCACATAAAACCATTCAGGCTCTGTCTTCACAACTATGGAAAATTTAGTGATCAATTACTTACTGTGCATGTTTTTGAAATTGGTAACTTGGAATAAAATAAATAATTAATCGTTTAGATGTTTTTTTCCATAATTGTGTTACTCTTTATCCAAGTGTAATATAATAAATTGTCCTGAAAAATTACTATGTTTTTCTGACTATAAGGCGCACTAAAAATCCTTAATTTTACCTAAAAGTTGACAGTGCACCCTATGCATCAATTCTGGGTGTGCTGAATGACCTTGAACCTGTATTATACTCCTCCAGAAAGTTCTGAAGGCATACCGCATTTTTCGGACTATAAGTTGCACTAGCAATGAACGAGTTAATTTTCAAACATAACGCAGCGCACCTGATTTTCAAGCGCTTTGGTATATAAATGTACTGCATTTGTCATTTGTTCATCTTCAAACATTGTAATTATTGTTTTATTTATGGGCAGGCCCAGAGTGCCTAATCGGGAGGATCGGGGCAATCATTTGGGCCGGTTGTAATATACATTTTTAATAAAGGTGTCAGTTAAACTCATTAATAATGGCATTAACGCAAACCTCTTTGCGCGATAAATTATGGCCCTTCTAGCATCCCATAGATTGGAATTCAAGACCCCGCGACCTGCTCCCAACGCCGCCAGCCCAGCTCTAGGAGTGAGTATCCTCCTGTTGACTTGATCCCTGGGTTTTAATGGCCAAAATGAGGCACGTTGAGGCAGCGTGAGGAACCTGAACCCTTCTGGCTGTTGGAACGACCCATTGTTGTTGTTTTGGAGCATGTTTGGATCAAAGTACAGTGATGAACCTACCGGCGTGTTGGCCACCTGAGACACCCTATTGGCGAGCACAAGCACACGGAGGCAAACGTAACTTTGTCTTTTTTAGACCAAAATGTGATACTCTTGTCACTTATTACTGCAATGCACAGATACAGTAAACTGCGAATGAACATGTAGAATGAAAGAATTTTAATGAGAGCCCCACGAAAACCTCCAGCTAACTATTTTTGGGCACAAAGACGGAGAATTGGGGTGAAATCCACCTTCTCAGGCAAAATATAACTTTGACATTTTAACCCAAAATATTGCAGTCTGAGGTGGACTGAAGGGCGCGGACTACCCTGAACTGCATAGATGTTCGAACTGTATAAGTGCTTTGGGAGACAGCCGTTTGGTGAGTTCAATCATTTTATCTTTCACATTTATTATTATTATTATTTTTTTGTAATTTTATGTCATAAATAATATTAAAACAACAGTGATAACAAATGATATATTACATTACAGTATATGGCGGAAAACACTCAGGTGACTTAAAGTTCCGCTCTGAGACCCCCAATTTGGCCAACTTTCAAAATTGTCAGATATGCATGTGTGATACATCATTGGAAAGCTTAAAATCTCAATTTTCTGGGGGAATAAAACATTTGGACAGGAGGGCTTTTTAAAAAAAAATTTTTTTTTTAAACAGCAAAACCCTATCTGGAGGTGAGAGCACGCGAGAGCAGACGCCATGACTTTAACCGGATATTATCGTGTACTTACCTCTTTTCGATCCAAATACTCCATGTATCATGTATCACTGAGTGTCAAGACACAGCTGTGAATGGCTACAGCTGGATTTTTGGGGGATTTTATGGCTGAAACATGGTAATATAACAAGGGTCACGATGCAGAAATCGCAGACATCAAGGAGTCGTTGAGATTTTCTTTTTCATATTTTTACCCTTTTAAACATTTTTAAAAAAATTTTCTTTCTTTGGACCAATTATATATCATCTAACATATCGGAGAAAATGCGACAGTAACAAAAAAAAAAATACAATTAAGCGATAGTTATGAGGTAGATATCCGTGTCTTTTTCAAGACGCCATTTTTCTTCATTGTGACATAATTTGTTTAAAAGTTTAAAACATGTGAGTGAATAATTTTTTAAAGTCGTTTTTTTTTTTTTTTAAACAAAATATTAGACATCAATTAATGATTGTAAGCTAAACATGTCAGACATTTTGAATAATAAATATAATTAATTACCTTTGTTTTATGGCTGGGTTGAAACAAAAGCGGTTGCGCAACGTCTGTAAATGGGGGTTTCCAGGGTAAAATGGACAAATTAAAAATAGTTCGGGGGCTTAATGCGCCATGAATCTGCAATGGCCGCATATAGACATATTATTCTATCAAACACAACAGTTGTTTTGGCTTAAAATACAGCAGTTTTTTTTTTTTTAAAGAGAAGTGCAAAAACAGAAACTGCTTTTTCAGTCGTGTCTGTGTTTTCAGTCATATTCAGTACTCCCCGAAAAATTTTAATATCAAGTAAAAGTTATTTTATTTATTTTGTCAATTTGCATGTAATGGCTCATCTCAAGCAGTTTCTCGTAACTATTCTGATGCTGACACACAGAACCCGTACTTGAGCTCTTGATCTCAGAACTGGCAGCGGACATGTTAACCACTCTTCCTCTGTGCCTCCCTTTTTAAAAGTTATATGATGAAAATTCATGTATAATTCATCTTTACAAATGTAAAGTTGTTTTTTCTAATGAGGCTTAAATTGGATGTAAGGTAAGCACATTGATCAACTCCTGTGCTAATAGATGTATTTAAAAATTAAAATATATAATTTATGCATTTAAAAAATGCCGCTAATCGCAAGTTTACTATTGACAGCATGCGATTAAGCGCGATCAAAATTTCTAATCGCTTGACAGCACGATTATTATAACAACATTTCAATACGGTAGGTCATGATATAAAGTGGTCTGTGGCATGAAACACCCGGGCTGAAAATGAGTCCCACTCTGGCCCTGTTCATCGGTTTAATGCATGATGAATGTGTGTCTTGAGAACTTTCTGGAGCAGTATGATAGAGGTATGCTTCAACAAAATAGGTTTGAGGTTTATAAGCCACAACCAGAATTCATACAGTACATAAATCATGCTGGACTATAAAACATTACGTACATTTTTAGAAAAATTCAGGATTTTAAGTGCGCCTTATAGTCCGAAAAATGTTTGGGTTGAAAATCTTACTCTGTCCTGTAATTGGCTTATATATTTACCGTATTTTTCGGACTATAAGTTGCATCCGAGTATAAGTCGCAACAGCCATAAAATGCCCAACAAAGAGGAAAAAAACATATATAAGTGGCACCGGAGTATAAGTCGCATTTTGGGGCGAAATTTACTTGATAAAATCCTACACATACATAGAACAGATATGTCATCTTGAAAGGCAATTTAAAATAAAATACAATAGAGAATAACATGCTGAATAGGTGTACAGTATGATAATATTGCATGATGCATGAACAACGCAATGTGGCCGGTATGTTAACGTAACATAGCTATTAAAAGTTATTCAGATAACTATAGCATAGAAAACATGCTAACAAGTTTGCCAAACCATCAGTGTCACTCCAAAACACCAAAATAACATGCGAAATGATATAATAATGTGTTAATAATTTCACACATAAGTCGCTCCTGAGTATAAGTCGCACCCCCAGCCAAACTATGAAAAAACTGTGCGTCCAAAAAATACGGTAGTCAAATCCCTGTAACGAGTTTAGTGTTAACATGTTACTAACATGAATGCCACTTTCAGTCCTTTTCGGTGCATAAAACAATGACACAACTAAATAACTACAATTCTAAATGATGTCTATAAAATTTGATTTTAAAATACGCACTTCTGATTAAAAAACGAATTCAAACAAGATGATTTAATATTGCTGCAGGAGACGTTTTCTGTCTTTGATGTCAGCACATTATGATTGACAGGATAATAGACATCCACACTCACTGTCAGAATGTACAGCACAGAGAACATAAACAACATTTTGTCTATACATTTATAGAGTGTTAAAAAAAAAAAAAAAAACGGATTACAGCTTGTCTCATAAGAGGCCTCCTGGTCGTTACAATGTCAGCAAACGTGTTGCTGAGACAGCTCAGCCATTGTTTCCACGGGCCACAATGAAATTCTATTTTCGCTTTTACTCGGTGCAGTAATTATCTGCATTGTTGCTTGAGAATAAAGAAAATAAAGTACATGAATATGTGCCGGTCAATTGGATTCTGTCACTTCAAACAGAATCGAGTACACAAGCGAGCGCCTTGCCAGCTTGTAATAACGACAGCGTTTGCGTGGAACAATTTGCCCTCTAAAACAGCTCATCAACACAAGAGAGTCTGTCACCGCGGCGACGGACTGACAAGTCTTGTGCATCTCTGTCTGTTATTAGCATGTCTCTGGCGACAAGCTCAATTATCTGACACTGCCCGTAATTTCCATTTCCTTTTTCTAGCACAATGTAAACTTTTCCTCTCATTCGCTTTCAAAAGCCGCTCGTTTGGGATGCTGATATAAGAAGAAATGCGTGGGAGGAGGAAGTGGAAAACATCTGCACGTCAGAGGGAAGCTGCCACACTCGCCATGATGAGGCCTTGATGCTGCCTCGACTCTAGTGCTTGTGCTCGGATGAGTCCGTCAAGAGGAAGAAATGGCAGAAACACTTCTAAGTCCAATAATGAGTGAAGCAACAATTATTTAAAGGGGGCTTAAATCACTATTATGACATATTTAAGTCTTGCAGCGGATGTCAAACGAGCCTTCATGTTAAGTAGAGGTTGAAAACCAGCAACATGAAAAAGACTGGAGTGTACAGCAGTGAATGCAATGAAAAATTGGGCAACAGGAAAATGAAAAAGAAAGAACGTGGCCTGGTACAGTCATACTACATTCTTTTTCACTGAATGAATCATTATGGAAGTAAGTGACAAGGGCAGGCAGCGAGGGTTCATTTTCCACTCTGGCGCCTAATTCTGAATGGAGTCCATCTTTTTGTAAATTAACATGAGCACAGGAAGTTAAAACATCATTACTTGGGGAAAAAATATACAGTGGTACCTCGATATATGATCGCTTCGACACACGATTTTTTCAACATCAGATGTAAAATTTGACTCGCCATTTGCATCTACATCAGACGAAATGCTCGAAATACGATGATTCATGACAGCGTAGCAATTTCCTTGTTTTCCCGCAAGACCGACGCACAGCAGATTTTCTTGTGAGAGAAATCAATGTGGGTTCAAAGAATGTTAAGGCAGGTGATGAAAAAAGAAAAAAAAGGTGAGGCTTACCATTGTAATGAAGATGAAATTATAGAAAAATATGAGCGTGGGGTGCGTCTCCATGAACTGCTTGACAATACTCCTCCGACCTCTGTTCGCCAGTCTTTATACGTTAAGGTGACAATTAGGGTTGTTCCGATCATGTTTTTTTGCTCCCGATCCGATCCCGATCGTTTTAGTTTGAGTATCTGCCGATCCTGATATTTCCCGATCCGATTGCTTTTTTTTTTTTTTTTGCTCCCGATTCAATTCCAATCATTCGCGATAATTTTTCCCGATCATATACATTTTGGCAATGCATTAAGAAAAAAATGAATAAAACTCGGACGAATACATACATTCAGCATACAGTACATAAGTACTGTATTTGTTTATTATGACAATAAATCCTCAAGATGGCATTTACATTATTAACATTCTTACTGTGAGAGGGATCCACGGATAGAAAGACTTGTGACTTTGTATATTGTGACTAAATACAGCCATCTAGTGCATTTGTTGAGCTTTCAGTAAATGATACTGTAGCCATTTAACTTCTGCCCAAATGCATGATGGGAAGTGCAACCATGACTGTGCGTCGTGGTGGCAATTGATATATCTTCTCTGCGTTGGGAAATAAATAGTGTGTTAAGAAAAAGATCAACTACTACCTTTCTTCCCCACATTGCTTCCCACGATTATTCTAATCGTTGGGAGAGGGATTGTAAGGCTTTAGCCATTTTAAAAAAGGCTCCAAAGGATGCCAAAATTCACTCTACTCGTTTTACGCTGCCTTTTAGCTCTATTTATAGGTAAAATGGCGCAATTACAGATTCAATGCGACAATGCGTGAGTGGGTCGTGCAGCGCATGCGTTAATTGCGTTCAATATTTTAATGTGATGAATTTAAAAAAAAATTAATTACCGCCGTCAACGGGATCAATTTGTTAATCCTACCTTAAACCTAAACTAAAAACTCTGGATGAGTGCAACATATTATGTTTGTAACGTTAAATACAATTAGAAAACGATTTAATTAAAAAATACATATATATTAAAAAAGGCATTTCCGATATTTTTTTGCCGATTCCGATACTTTGAAAATGATGTGATCGGACCCGATCGATCGGGACATCTCTAGTGACAATTATTATTCTGGTACCATCGCCAAAGAGATCACCAGCTTCGTCAGGTTTTTAATAATTTATTTCAGAACTTGTGGAACACAACACGCGTCGCCAACTGATAGCAACAACAGGACGTGAAAAGAGAGTCAACTGCACTGTCTCACTCTGCCGTCTGTCTGCCGTCAGCCCCGCGGTGCGTTCAGGTACACGTCGCAAAATACATAATGTATTTGTTGTGCTCTTGTAATTGCTATTTGCAATAGTAACAGAAGTATTTATTAAGGATTTTGTAAAAAAAAAAAAAAAAAAAAAAAAAAAGCATTGAGCTGGTCTGACTGGAAGAATTGATACCACTGCAGATAGTCCAGTTAGAACAACAATGATGCCCGTCCCGAATTAATCAGACCAAAACTTTCTCTTCATCAATGCGTTGCCTTTTTATTTTCTTTCTATGAGAACGTAGGCTTTAGCTCTCTTTAGGTGGCCAAAATATGCCTGATCAGAAAAACAAACAAATTGCAACTCGCCACCAGCAGGATCCAAAACATGTAACATGCAAACAACCTGGCATTTTTAACAGATTTAGTGTAGGTTTTGGGCTGTGGAACAAATTAATGGAATTATAATGTATTCTTATGGGAAAATCCTACTCGACATACGACAATTTTGACTTACAAACAAGGTCTTGGAACGGATTAACTTCGTATGTAAAGGTACCACTGTATACTCGCCATTTGTATCTACATCCGACGGCATGCTCGAAATACGACGATTTATGATAGTGCCGCAGTTTCTTTGTTTTCCCGCAAAACGGACACACTGTGGATTTTCTTGTGCGCGAAATCAGCATGGCTTTCAAGAATGTTAGTGCAGTTGGTAAAAAAAGGAAAAATATGAGGCTTACCATCGAAATGAAGACTGAAAAACACGAGCGTAATGTGCGCGTCCGTGAACTGCCTCAACAATATGGCCGCCTCGATGGTACTTATCCCATTTCAGTTTGCCAGTCTTTATAAGTTAAGGTAAAAATTATTAGGATTGTAACATCGGCAAAAAAATGGCCAGCTTCGCCAGGTTTTTAATCGATTATTTCAGAACTTGTGCAACATAACATGCCTACTATTCGCCCCAGCTGAACATGAAAAGGTAAAGTAGAAAGTCCTCTCTCACTCTGTCATGTCTGCCAAGCGGTGCATCCAGGTACATCACGCAAAACACATCCGCCACAATAGAACCCGATTCGTTACATTATTACAGGTATTATTATTATTACTATTATTCTATTATTATTCCATTTTTATTCATAATTAATGTGTTTTGCTCTGTGTAATTGCTATTTAAAATAGTACCAATAGTATTTATTAAGGATTTTGTGTAGATTTTTGGGCTGTGGAATTATAATGTATTCTTATGGGAAAATCCTTCTCGACATACGACCATTTTGACTTAAAAACAATGACCCGGAACAAATTAAGTTCGTATGTAGAGGTACCACTGTAATTAGAAACCTTTAAACAAAAACTCATAACCTACCAGTTTAACTTACATTGTTCAGTGTCATTGGGTACTCTGAATTGGGTACTATCTAAGTCAAAGTTGTTGCTATTTTTATTCATCAGTCCATCTATTATGTACTCCTTGTAACTGTGTCATTATTGTAAAGTGCATAAAAGTTTGGTGTAAGGTTATACATGTAGTCCCCAAGTTACGAACGAGTTCCGTTCCAACGCTGGCAACGTAGTCGGAATTGAACCTTTAAAAACGCAAAATAACTATCCAAAAAGTTCAAAAGAATTGTATTTTCTTCAATGGTGGAGGATACACTGTCCTCTGGAGGCAGCGTTGGGTCTGGCTGGACTGTCGTTCAATAATTCTTCCATACAGGAGCAAAGGATAGCTGTGCTCTGGTTTGGCCCACATACAGTGCTGCTCAAAAGTTTGTGAACCCCCTCAACATTTTGGAATTTTCTATTATTTCAACCTGATTTCCTAATCAATCAATTCAGTAGTTTTTTTTTGTTTGTTTTTTTAACAGTTGTGTTGTCGAGACTAAATTAAAAAGAGTTTTCATCAACTGATGTAGGTGCAAAATTGAACTGTTTGGTCACAACCAAAACCGCCATGTCTGGCGAAAAGTCAACACTGCATACCACCAAAAGAACCTTCTCCCAACAGTGAAGCATGGAGGTGGGAATGTCAAGATCTGGGCTTGCTTTTCATCCTCAGGACCTGGACAACTCCACATAGTCCAGGGAATCATGAATTCTGAGGAATATTGTCAAATCCTAGAACATAACCTGACGCCATCTGTTTTGAAGTTAAAGCTTGGCAGAAGGTGGATCATGCAACATGATAATGATCCAAAGCATTCCAGCAATACAACCAAGGAATGGCTGAAAAAGAAGAAGATTCGTGTTCTGGACTGGCCCAGTCAAAGTCCTGACCTAAATCCCATTGAAATGCTGTGGCGGGACCTGAAGCGAGCAGTTCATGCCAGACGCCCATCAAACCTCTCTCAACTGACTGCGTTCTGCAAGGAAGAATGGGCAAAAATCCCCCAAAGTAGATGTGAGAGGCTGATTAGTCACTACAGAAACCGTTTGGTTGAGGTAATCTCTGCAAAAGGAGGCGCAATATCCTATTAACTGAAGGGGTTCACATACTTTTGCACACATGATATCTGAGTTTTTCTTAAATCAACCACTTTTGTTAAATAAAGAATGACAATATAACTATTTCTTTTGTTTCAGTCCATTATTTGGAATGTCAGTATTGTGGATTTGGGTATAACTTAACATTTAATAAGGTTATTTTAGTTTTTTTTACAAAAAATCTGACCATCGCTGTGGGGTTCACAAACTTTCGAGCAGCACTGTACGTTGCTTTAGCTAATATATGTTTGCGGACTTTTGTGATGCAAATTTGGCTAATTTAATCTACTATATTTGCATATTGATTAGACTAGATGGACGTTTGAACACGAATTGTTTTGTGTCGAGTGTTTTATTGTTAAAATGCGTGTTTTTTGAATAGACGTGTACATCTGTGTGTTACAGCTTTACAAATTGTCAAACGTGAAAGAAGTAAAAAGCTTAAAAAAAAAAAGCACAATTGCTTTGTTTGCTGTCTATCAAGCTGAAAAACTTCAGTTTCGTTAGGACAGAACAAGTCATGTTAATAAGGTAAATTACAAAAAAAAAAAGATTCGGTGAGGTACAATTAGGTACTGTTTGTGCAGAAAAAAAAAGAAAAAAAAAAGAGATGGCAAACGAGACTCCAACGGCGTAAAGTCAAAATCGCATAAGTAGAGTATGTCGTACCCAGGGACTAACTGTAATAGTTTGAACTTTTTAATTATAGTTTAATTTGAAATATATTTTTTCGAAAATTGAGTAGAGATCATCCGATATGGGTTTTTTTCAGGACCGATACCGATTATTAGTTGTTAGAGGGGCAGATAAACAATTTTTGGAGCCGCTATTCATTTGCAGTAAAAGTGTAAAAATTGGCATATAAAATGAATAATGCAAATACTGAACTTCAATGAAATGCTTAAAGCATGTTTACTGAATCACACAAATAGAAAATAATAGCTCCACAAGTGCCTGGATTTCGTAGACTCAGAAACAGGTTATATATATCAAATATTTAAATATATAAGGTTGAGTTAAAGCTTAAATAAATAGCTTTCTGAAAATTTTCCACAGAAAATACAATACAACAAAAATACAGGGAGTTCTCAGGCTCAGCAGCACCTTTTGTAAAGTTAAATAAAAATTTAGATAATCGCTCCCTGATTTTTTTCACAATAAATAAAATAAAATTCCAATACAACTGAAATAATTTAACTTTGTTTTAACTTCAAACAAAAACAAAACATGCAGTTCTCAGGCTCAGCATTATCTGTGGTAAATACATATAAAAACCATTTAATGACCGGATGACCATTTCACAAATGAGAAGACAGGGTGAATACTAGTGCAGGAGAGAGTGGTGCGGCTGCATCTGAGCCGAAATCACAAGTTTTTAAATTGATTTTTTTCATATCGGCCTGTCTGATTTAAAAAAAAAAGGCCAATACCGTTATACGTCAAATTTTCAAATATCGGCGTCGATAATCAGTTTATCTCTAGAATTGAGTGACCTTTAGTTTTTAAAGTGGATTTACTAGTTTTTTTTTCAAAAATGATTTTTTTCACAGTACTTTTTAAAAGCGTTTGTATTCATATAGTTTTTTCCTACTTTAGGTTGTATGTCAGGTATAGGATTTACTTGGATTAAATATCAAACAACAAAAATAACATCTTTCAAAACATGTACATATTCAGTCATTTTGAATTTTTATGTGAATTTAATGTGTGTGAATACTGATTCAGAAACATGAACAAAAAATGAAAAGAAAGTGTTTAGTGTATTCAATTTCCCTAGTTTTGTGAACACAATACAGTTTCAATTGGTTATATATTTTTTCTTTTTATTAGTTTTAAATTGGGGTGCACGATATCTATTTTTTGAAACCAATATCGATAAAATGATTTTTTTTACAGTACTTTTTATTAGCGTTTGTATTCATATAGTTTTTTCCTACTTTAGGTTGTATGTCAGGTATAGGATTTACTTGGATTAAATATCAAACAACAAAAATAACATCTTTCAAAACATGTACATATTCAGTCATTTTGAATTTGTATGTGAATTTAATGTGTGTGAATACTGATTCAGAAACATGAACAAAAAATGAAAAGAAAATGTTTAGTGTATTCAATTTCCCTACTCTTTAGTTAGTTTTGTGAACACAATATAGTTTCAGTTGGTTATATATATATTTTTTTTATTAGTTTTAATTTGGGGCGCACGATATCTATTTTTTGAAACCGATATCGATAACTCCCTGCCCCTCAAGATAACCGATTTTATATATATATATATATATATATATACAATTTTTAAATGTATACTCACCTGAGTTTTTCAACACCTGTAGGTCAAAAATACTAGTGGTGGATTCAGCATAGATTTGCCTTAGACTTAACCAAAATTTTCATGATGACATGCAGGGGTCGCGTTAACCGAATATTTTCCGTCGTTGACCGTTTTTTTAAAACGGTGACGGAAAAAACTGAAGTCCATCTGTCATTTTGACAGGTCGCAATTCACACCCCAGACCACAGGGTGGCGAGTGAGCATATTAATTAGCTATTGTCTCTCTTGATGCATGACGTCGTTGGCCTTACTTGGAAAAATGTCAAGGCAACTGAGTGTTTGCCTGGCACGGCCACACTGTTCTCCCTGTATTTTTCAAACACTGAGAGAAAAGTCTGGGACACAGCCTCTCGAGTAGGTACAAAATCAATCGACAAATCAGATTTGTTTATTTGCGTGAAGTGTTCTTTACGGGCAACGTCACTCTTGCGCGTCGAAAGTCGTCTCTACAACAACACGAATGGCGAACGGGAGAGCCGAGAATATGTTCCAATCCGCGGTAAATTCAGTTTTAAATGAGCTAAAACACATCGACACGAGTCATTGACAACAGTCTGTCTCGCGCTAGCCATGTTGAATAAACTCTGTTCTCCTCGTATGTTTACTTCCACGCGCAAGTCCCTCGTCCTGCCCTCGTCGCTTTGCTAATGGCACGTCTGCCCGTCGCTGATTGGTGCACTCTGCTGTCTGTTTGCCTCTTGTTAAACTTGTTCGGACAGAATATTAATTAAAAATGAATGAAAACTAAATACTATTGAATATGTCATTATTATAATTTTAAAAATGTAAGTGACGGGTAAAAATAGATTATGACCGGATTTTTATGACACTGTCAGTCAAAATGGCAGACAACGAAAAAGTCTAGCGCAACCTCTGATGACATGAACATTATTATAATGAACAAAACAAAGACGAACAGTTTTGACTTCAAATAAAGTGCCCATATTATTTTTTCAAAAATATAATTTGAGTCAATCACAATCAATCTGTCAATGTCATTGGCGATGCGTTCACCTGAACAATGAGCACTAAACTAAAACAAACATACTGTAAACCCAAAAGGTATTGTGCTTTGTCAGCAGATAAGACATTTGGTGCAACAGGACAGGAGATGTTTGTGGTCTTGGTCCATGAAACAACTTCCTGAACCTGGCAATTATAGGACAACAAGCCTATCAATAACCAAAAGGCCTCTCAAGAACTTGTAAACATAACACTGTAAAATTCAAACATTTGCTAATTGCCAGTAAGGTTTATCACTCAGTGATGGGAAAATACGGCCTCTAGAACAGTAACAAAACTTTGCATGCTGGCAAAACAGGAGTGGAAACCAAAGCACACATCCCGATCCACCGACACCGTGCTAAAAATATATTATCGGGCCTATTACCGCATTGGCCCGAATATAAGACGGCCCTGATTATAAGACAACCCCCTCTTTTTCAAGACTCAAGTTAGAAAAAAGACTTTTTGAACACCAAATTAATTTTTATATAGAAAAAAAATACAGTACATCTGAAACAAATGATTATAACAATATATTTGAGAGAAAAAGCATGTTATTTTGCCTCATTCAAATCTTAATATCTGAACATTTAAATATGTAAACTAAAGTTCAATCACATTCGTAGATTAATGGCTTCTGGTTTTTGAAATGTAAATAACAATATATTTATTTATTTTTTTATTTTTATTTCAGGCATGAATCCAAACAAACATACAGCATTTATATGTTTTTACAATTAATTCAACCCGAAAAGAAAAGGGCTGACGGGAGAAGCCGAAGCTTATTGAAACCCGTCCCCAGTATACCATACAGGACGCAGAAAATGCGTCCTTCGCCTTCAAATGTCTGAGTAGTAAATTTGAGAGAAAAAGCACGTTATTTTGCCTCATTCAAATCTTAATATCTGAAGATTTAAATATGTAAACTAAAGTGCAATCAAATTCGTAAATGAATGGCTTCTGGTTTTTAAAATGTAAATAAACCAATCTATTGTGATAAAACAGCAAAATTGCAATAACTGCATTAACAATCAAAGTGAAGTCTAACTGTAACTGTAGTCTTGAAACAAATCTGAATAAGGAAAAACATTGCAATAAAATAAAATAATGCAAACTGGTTAAACTTGAGAGTAGCTGAGATCTGTCATGACAGAACATCGCTTCAATGACATCTGGCACCATCTAGCGTCGTGAATCGGTATAATGTCTAAACCGCGAATATAAGACCACC
The DNA here is from genome assembly GCF_030265065.1 of Corythoichthys intestinalis. Classification (NCBI taxonomy): domain Eukaryota; kingdom Metazoa; phylum Chordata; class Actinopteri; order Syngnathiformes; family Syngnathidae; genus Corythoichthys; species Corythoichthys intestinalis. The sequence continues at coordinate 25,192,029 of NC_080406.1, forward strand.
CCCACTTTCTCAGTCTTATCTCAATGCAAAAAACACCGTCTTATATTCGGGCCAATACGGTAATAATGTTATCGGATTTATTGGAATGACGTCATAATCGCTATTATCAGACCGATAATTATCGGACCGATAATTATCTTGCACCTCTAGTTTTTATATATACAGTATATCAGTTAACCAAATTTTTTTTTTCAATTCTAGTTTTCTTCATTTAATTTGTTATTGATAACAATAATAACATTGATTTGTAGAATCACTGCAAGGATTGTGCTAAACAAGATTGTCAGAACCACAAGCCACAACCCCTTTAACGCTAATAAGAACAGATTTCATAGCACAATTATAACGGTTGAGGCAACTGACAGTGATCCAAAACACTTAAAAAAAATTTTTTTTTTTTTAAATTTAAAAAAATCTAGTGTAGATTATTACATTCAAAGAAATCGGAGTATAAACACGATTCCTAATTTGACAATTCTATCTCAATATAAATGTCGAGATCCAGCACTGAAGCTGTTTGCCACTCAGTGTGACTGCAGACAAGAGGTGAGAATGTTAGTCCGAAGTGAGCTATCGCTAAGTGTGAGAGTCTGTCTTGCTTATGGGGCGAACGTTGGAGGAAGTGGTAATGATGACAGCTCTAACGTAGTACAGGTGCACTAAAGCATGGCAAGCTGTTCAATTGCCCAGAACCCATTACCGCTCCCCCGAGAGCAACCTTGTAATGTGCGAGGTACCTTCTGTAGAGCGTTGACCTATTGTCAACGGAGAAATCGCTCCTATTTTTACGTGGAGACACATTGCAAAGGTGAATTCTGCTTGGTGTTATTTAATTTCTGAGTAGCTCAATGTGAACTTACGCGTGTGCATGTACAACAAAGTGGCTGGTTTGATATGTTCTTTTTCATAAATATTTAATGTAATCCCACAATAAAAAGGGTGTAGACGGCACTCTCAATGTGTTTCTCTTTGTGAGTCAGTAATGCGTCTGCATTATTTACGCATTACTCACAAATGAAAGCATCTAAAAGAAATCAAGTACAATCTCTGTTTTTTTTAGATAGACCACAAATAATGAATACCCTCATCTATGAGTTTTTAATCTTTAACCTTCCACCTATAAATACCATGATGGCACTGCTTGTTTTTTTGTCATCTTCTAGAACCAGTAAGTAGCCTGCAAGCTAATGAACCAAAGCTTGGAAAGTCAGCTGTGTCAAAGGTCAGCGCTCTACTGAAAGAGATCATAGTTACACTCTATCTGTTTGCTGTATTTTCAACAGGTCATTGGAGTATGGCTGGGAGGGGAAAATAGTCATGAAAAAACGAACAAACAAAAAAAACAGTGTTTAAATTTTGAAGGGCTCGCCATGTTTGCTACTCACACTCCTAAACAGCAAGACTGATAATGCACAGTAATGCTAATGGTTTCAGAAATACAACATGGATGACAAAAATGAAGCTTTTTTTTTTTCTGAGCATGCACAAAAGAAACATAAATACAGCATAATTCAAAATAATTATTTACACTCGAAAGGGAGTGGGAAGAAGAAAAACTTATTTAATTCCACCCCTGTTCTCATCGTCCAGCATCCTTATTTTGTGGGATACTCCTATCCACACAATGAAAGACAGAGAGAGACAGAGAGAGAGACGGAGACAGAGAGAGAAGAAAAAAAAAACAGAAGAAAAAAAAAAAAAAATTTTTTTTAAATCCAACAAACAAAAACTAAACCAAACAAAGTCAGAGTTGGCTCATTAACAATAATTATATTTGTGTGTATAATTATTATTATACACACCAATTGACAAGAACAGCAACACGCATTTTCAGCAAATGCCATTATACTGTGACCAGACCATATTTTTATACAACAATCTTTCAATTTCAATATTTTGACAATGCTTGAAGTGATTGTCTAAATTGGTCGAAAGTTTCACTCCACATACAGACACACAAAAAACGTTTGCGAGTTGTTTAAAATCTGGGCAACACAAAATCTCCAGAACCTTTCAGACGGTGCATACTCTCCTGAACCTTAAAAACATTTTATATATTTATTATATATGACATATGACATATGACATACTGTATATATGACATTATAGATGTATAATAGTTGACAAGATCTTTGATTTTTAATAGTTTGTAGCAGTCTTGTTAATAACGAGTATAACAGCGTTATTTTTTCAGTAGTGAGTAATCTAATTAAATATTTTTCTCATCTTTGCAACGCTGCTACCGTTACTGAGGATGTAAGGGCGTGCGTTACTAAGTGCTATTACAGTGGCTGATTGACCCAGGAAACGTCACGGAGAGAGCAGAGCGGGAGTGGGGAGGAGGTAAGGGAGTTGTGACGCTGTTGCAAACGCGATGCTACGTGGCTCCCATAACAATAATACCTGACTGTAGCCGATAGCATACAAACTACGCCCATATGATGCTACGGTAGATATCACATATATATAGAACTGATGCAAAATGACAGGCGCGGCGTCGTTAGTACATGTGTATACAACTAGATGCGAAATGGTAGACTCGCCGGCGCTAGTAAACAGCCGCCATCTTAAAGCAGTAGAGTTCTCAGGAAGGCGCTGTTGTAGAGAACCTTCCTCGCGAACCTAAGTAACTTTCTATCTAAAATACTCCTAAATTGGCAAAATCTTGACTTGAACCTATTTTTAAATATTGAAACTAGGGTTGTTCCGATCATGCTTTTTTGCTCCCGATCCGATCCCGATCGTTTTAGTTTGAGTATCTGCCGATCCCGATATTTCCCGATCCGATTGCTTTTTTTTTGCTCCCGATTCAATTCCAATCATTCCCGATAATTTTTCCCGATCATATACATTTTGGCAATGCATTAAGAAAAAAATGAATAAAACCCGGACGAATATATACATTCAACATACAGTACATAAGTACTGTATTTGTTGATTATGGCAATAAATCCTAAAGATGGCATTTACATTATTAACATTCTTTCTGTGAGAGGGATCCACAGATAGAAAGACTTGTGACTTTGTATATTGTGACTAAATATTGCCATCTAGTGTATTTGTTGAGCTTTGAGTAAATGATACTGTAGCCGTGCCCAAATGCATGATGGGAAGTGGAACCATGACTGTGCATAGTGCTACCAATTGATATATCTTCTTTGCATTGGGAAATAACATAAGATGTTAAGAAAAAGATCAATTGCTACCTTGCTTCCCCACATTGCTTCCCATGATATTTCTAATCATAAAGAGAGGGATTGTAAGGCTTTAGCCAATTAAAAAAAGGCTCCAAAGGCTGCCAAAATCCACTCTACTCATTTTATGCTGCCATTTATCTCTCTAATTAAATTAAAAAATATATATATATATATATATATATATATATATATATATATATATATATATATATATATATATTAGGGCTGTCAAACGATTAAAATTTTTAATCGAGTTAATTACAGCTTAAAAAATAATTAATCGTAATTAATCGCAATTAATCGCAATTCAAACCATCTCTAAAATATGCCATATTTTATGTAAATTATTGTTGGAATGGAAAGATAAGACACATGACGGATATATACATACAACATACTGCACACCAGTACTGTATTTGTTTATTGTAACAATAAATCCACAAATGGCATTATTAACATTCTTTTTGTTAAAGTGATCCACGGATAGAAAGACTTGTAGTTCTTAAACGATAAATGTTATAGTTACAAGTTATAGTAATTTTATATTAAAACCCCTCTTCATGTTTTCGTTTTAATAAAATTTGTAAAATTTTCAATCAAAAGTGGAGTTAATATAATAATAAGAAGAATAAAAATAACAATAATAAAAATAGAGTGAAAAGTTTTACTTGTATTTTGCATAGCTAAATTGATATGGAATGCCAGTTTATTTAGCATTGTTGTTTAACTGTGTGTCAGAATAGGGCCTCATTACTATAGACTGAAGTGCTTTTCTTTTTGAGAACATTTTTTTTTTTTGAGAGATAGGAATATTATTTTTGTTGTGCTTTCACTAAAGGATACTTATGTTTGTTGTGAAGGAGAAGCTTATGCCAATAAACGGCACGCCTGTGTCCACTCGCCTTTACTGTATAACATATACAGTGGGGAGAACAAGTATTTGATACACTGCCAAAACCATTTGGCAGTGTATCAAATACTTGTTCTCCCCACTGTATCTGTACATATCTTACCCAAAATAAAACAAGAGACACATAATTGCCTCTAAAAGAAAGAAAACTTACCGAAATATGTGTGGAGCACAAATAGCAATTTGAATTGCATTGTGAATACAGCATAAACGTCTCACAACTACTAATTCTCCCACGTTTAGACGACATAACATGAGTATGGAACGGCGCTGCCCCCAAGCGGCCGGTGGCATTCTCTTCACTCTTAATGTCCATAAACGGCCTCATTGTAATGTTTGAGGGAATATGCCAGCGGGCGCATTAATTGCGTCAAATATTTTAACATGATTAATTTAAAAAATTAATTAACGCCCGTTAACGCGATAATTTTGACAGCCCTAATATATATATATATATATATATATATATATATATATATATATATTAAAAAGGGCATGTCCGATATTTTTTTGCCGATTCCGATACTTTGAAAATGACGTGATCGGACCCGATCGATCGGCATCTTATGGTCATTTTTTTTTTTTCTTTTAATAATTTTTTACACAAATACATATATATATATATATATATATATATGTATATATATATATATATATATATATATATATATATATATATATATATATATATATATATATAGCCTATTTACAGTGGCAGCAGAGAGCTGGAGGTGGGGGCGCGAAACATTTACGTCTTCCTGAGGGGGCGTAATAGAAAGTAATTGAGAAGCTCTGCACTACACACACAATGTCTCAACTTCATTTGACTGGGGTTGTACTTTGAGGTCATCTTGATTAAAAATTTGGAGATTATGGATTTAAAACTACTCCTGTGCTTTTATTACATATTCAGAAATGTTACTTAAAGTTCAAATATGTTTCTATATTATGTACATTTTACGGGTGGTAGATCACCAATTTCATGAGATGATATTGTTTCATTGGACAGCGATACGATATACGCCGATATTACAAAGTCTGTCACGATTCGATTCGATTCAAGGGCCACATTGACCTAAAACAAACAGATCAGAAGATTAATGAGTTATATTTCCCCTAAAGGATAAAAAATACAAAGCAACGTTGCAGTTTTTGAAAATGTTGCCGTTGAAACATTTCAGACATTTGAACAAAAGAAAACAAAACATTGTTTTTAACCAAACAACATCTACAACATGCTTTTTGAACAATTTCAGTTCGATTGTGCATAATAAATCGATATATCAAGACTAGGGCTGTCAAACGATTAGAATTTTTAATAGAGTTAATCACAGCTTAAAAATTAATTAATCGTAATTAATTGCAATTCAAGCCATCTAAAATATGCCATACTTTTGTGTAAATTATCGTCGGAATGGAAAGATATGACACAAGACGGATATATATATATTCAAAATAGTGTACATAAGTACTTCATTTGTTTATTATAACAAGAAATTCACAAGATGGTATTAACATTATTAACATTCTGTTAAAGCCATCCATGGAGAGAAAGACTTGTAGTTCTTTAAAGATAAATGCTAGTACAAGTTATAGAAATGTTATATTAAAACCCCTCTTAATGTTTTCGTTTTAATAAAATGTGTAAAATTTTCAAACAAAAAATAAACTAGTAGCTCGCCATTGTTGATGTCAATAATTACACCGTGCTCATGGTGCTGAAACCCATAAAATCAGTCGCACCCAAGCGCCAGCAGAGGGCGACAAAACACCAAAAAACAGGTAACAAATGGAAATGACACTGTGTTGTCATTGTAATCTGTTTGAGCGGGGCAAGTGCAGTAAATGCGTCAAATATTTTAACGTGAATAATTTAAAAAATTAATTACCGCCCATTAACACGATAATTTTGAAAGCCCGAACCAAGACAGATTGATTAGTTGTTACACCTAGATTTACGTCTTGGATTTGGACTAAAATACATCCAGCTTTAAGTAAAGGAATATTTTTCCAGACAAATGCATATTTTTGTGTTTATCACTACACTTGAATTTTGTTCCAACTGTGATATTCAGTCACATGATATTGAACTGCAACTTTTAATCAATTTGAAAAGTTGAAAAAAAATTCATTTGGGTCACAGCTAGCCTATAAGTAGTGATGGTAGGTCCATAACATAAACCTGCTTGTCATGACTAGAATTTGAGTTAATGTCATTCATGGAAAAAGCAAAATCACACAATTTCACTTCATTGCCTCAAAAGTTGGAAGTATTATTTTTCTGAGCCAAGGATGTCTATTGTGCAAAACAGGGCAATGGGTTGACCTTCTGTGCTGCTCGCATCTTTCTCCTAGTGGCATCTTCTCTACTGTTTGATGTCAGTTTGCCTGATGCATTCCATGCTAAAAAGGTATAAATGGGACCAAATTGAGCTCACCTTCTAGGCCGACTTGAGTCCTCTTGAATGCTGAAAAGCCTGGAATGAGCCCAGTGCTGGCAGTCCTTGTTTTCCTCCCTCAGACATGTGTAATCAGAGCCAAAGTCCAGCACAGATTACAGTCTTCAATCAGTCAGGGAGGAAAATGATATGTACATTATTGTCTCTGTGGCACATCAGCGCCACTGTCATCTTGCATGCACATTACCTGTGTCAAAACTGCCACAGAGCCATCACACAGCGGTGTAGATTCCTGCCAGCTCGCACTCACCGCGGGGGGACTCTGCCGTGACCTCGGAGGATGTTGTTGACACCATTTAATGTACATTTCCAGACACAAAAACGTCTCCTGTCAGATTCCAAATTGTCTTCCAATAGGCTGAACAAGGCTAACGGCCTGCTCTTGTCACCCAAAAGACAACAGCGAGAGCACACTGCTCAGTTCTGCCTCAATTCGAGGGAGCTGAAGCGCGGCTGTCAAGCTTGACCTTGAGGTGAGCAATGAAGGAGAGTTATTTTGCATAGCGAAGGAAACTGTACAGCGGCGTCTCTACATCATCTTATGCAATTGTCTCGTCAGTAAAAATAGACACAATGGAAATCATTACGAAGAATATGCGAGGTAGGTGGCCACATTGTTGTCGTTTCAATTTTCACAGCTGGGTGCAGATACGAGTAAATGCAAAACAGCGGGGCAGAAATTCCACAATGAAGATTGATCCGATTTGAATTTTTTAAAAAAGAGAAGTCCGGCCCATAATTCCACGGCTGCAACGAGTGTTTGATTTAAAACTCAATGGCACCTTGCCACATAACTAGATGATGGGAAATAATTTAGTAACCATAGCAATTCAAACGTCCACACCGGGGCACGCATGTATAAGGGTAAGCGTCACCTGAAAATACATGAAAAATGTAATCTGCAAGCACGCTGGATATCGAGTTTGCATAATAGCACCCCCTCACTCCTTCCCTGTCCCACACCAGGTATCACCTTGAGAAATCCAGACCTAAACACGCGGTCGCATCACAACCACTTTTGCTCGTGCTACAATTGTGTTTGTCTCCTTTGGACCTGTCAGTGCACAGGGGGGTGGCTCACCAAATTGTCTGAAAGATTTAAAAAGAGAAAGAAAGGTGCTGACCTGATGCTAAATTGTCCACATTGAGTAGACGGACAATGTCAGGTTATTGAGTTGATCCATGCTGGGTTTCCTAGCTCGCGGAAAATGATCAGTGCTATTGTCTGCCTCGTGCAGTTGATCAAGGGCAAGGGTGCAATGGCAATGCAGCACCAAAAAGGACACTTTCAATCCTGGGGATTAAAAAAAAAAAAAAAAAAAAACACCATGAAATTAGATTTTAAGCAGTGGCATTTAGGAACATGCATTCTGTCTACTGTATTTTCAAGAATTCTGTAGCTTCTAAAAGAGGTGCTTTTCACACAAAACAGATGTACATGAATGCAGCTGTGGGGAACCAATGATCCATTGCGCTGTACTTCTTCCTTGAGAAAGGAAAATAATAGTCATTTGGCAAAATTGCAGGCTTATCTTGCCACGACTAGGGGAAAACGTTAAAAACTGAAACCGAATGGAGAAGAAGACAGCCCTCTTCCCTCAAGTGTTTTGTATATGAGGTACAGTAGAACAAAACATGCCATTTTTTTTGCCAGTGCACAAACAAGGTTAAAAAGCGTAATCATGAATTCTGTGTTTTTGGAAATGTCATTGCATGACTGCCGTGTTCTCATTCGCTGTGGATGCTAGTGCTAGTTAGTTTTTGCCAGTGCTTAATTTGTAAATCTCATGGTGCCGGAACGCAAAGTACATATGACAGCGCAGGGATGACGACACGGGGACAGGTCCCGGAACATATGCAGAAAATGGTGCTAAAAACAAAACGCAAATGCCCACTTGCCATGCTGTGGGACTTTTTTTTTTCTTTCTTTTCTCCGTGCTTTTCTGACGCGTTTTGAACCATCTTCCTTTTTTTGAAAAAAGACAGTTAATGCAACTGTCTTTTTGGCTTGTTGAAATTCCATTTGATCCTAGCTGCTTGCTCCCCAGATGCTGCAAATTTCAAATCACCGACTCTTTCAAATGACGTTAAAATTTTATAAACAACATGCAATTCTTTGGATTGTTGTGTAAATGAATTTATGCATATTATTATTTTATACTGTAATGTCCGTAACTGTGTGTAATATTCTGATGTTTTCCGAGGCACCCTGAAGTGCACGCAACGTTACTGTTGTTTTGGTCACGTTATGCGGGAATGCGATAGAGAGGCAAAGCCTGCCGAGAGCCGAGAGCTGTGTTCGTACTGTTAGCTCCATGTGCTAATAAAGTTGTCAGCACGTCGTGTGTTCGATATCATTGTCAACAAAACACAAACAGCACAAACAAAACAAGACACTATGCACGATCCGTTTAAGAGACGCTGGGACTGGAGAGCTGTGAGTAGTAGGAAGCGAGGGGGAGATGACCGAGAAGCAAAAGTTCGCGGTTGAATGTGACGGCAGTCCGCTATTATTTTGTTTATTGTTTTCTGATTTTTGCTACAATAAAGTGGAGAAAGCCATCAACGACCCCTCTCCTTCTTTCCCCCAACGATATTATTGTTATTTTATATGCACGTGAGGGGCCGGAGCTGCCCAAATAAGTCCCAGAACACAGGGAGGCCAAAATCAAGAGGTGCTGGATCTGGTTCTGGCAAGATCCGGCTCAAATTAACCCCTGGTTTTTGCTAGTGGCCAATGTAATGACATTAGCAAATTGGAGATAATGGATTGTACAATGTTAAATCTAAATGACAGAGGTGGTAGCGTAGCCAAAATTTTATCTAAAATAAGAGTAATGTTACTTCAAAATAATAGTACTTACGGAAAAGTTGTCATCCCAAAAATTTACACAGGTACAAATTAAAAAAAAAAGAAAAAAGAAAAAAAAAAAAAAGTATTTTGTAAAAAGAATACTCAATAGGTAACTGCTTAGAATATCAGCTTTGTTTTGTTTTTAAACAATAGTATATTTTTTCAGCACGTCATCTATATGAAGTGTTATTATTCTGTACATGATCATATTAGGCCCACCAAAAAACACAAAAATCATTGAATTCTGACTAGAAAAATCTACAGAAATGAAACATCACCCGTCCAAAGAGCTTAAGTGCCTTCTAGTAGAGATAACATATTTCCTACCATGAAATTAAAACGATCATATCTCCGTTTTCCTTGGTCCATCGGTGCCAAATAAATACAAGGAGAGAGGTTGAAATCTGCATTTTCAAGTAATGTTGACAGCAGCGCTCTATGTGAAAGTTTTTTTTTATGGTGTTTAAAAGACACCACATGATTGAACAGGTCAACGTGACGTGAGATTCTGAAAGTATGAGAACCTCAAGCAAAAATATCACCGTTTCATGGTACTGCAGTTACAGCTCTAAAATGTGTTACTTTGAGACATATGGGTTAAAAAAAAAAAATCCAATTGAACAGGATTTTTATTTTTCAAAACATATTAGCAAATTGGAACATAAGTACAATGTTAAGTTAAAATAAATAAATAAAAAGAAGTAACTGAAATAATCTAAATAGAATTAGAATAAATACAGTCCTTTAGGTGAGTCTAAACCCACAACCCAACATTATTACCATGAGAACAAAAAATAATTGAATTATTTTCCATGAAAAGCACGTATGACTCGTATCATTTTTACATTATACACACACTCTTTCTCAACACAGACAGTTGTCAGAGAGAAAAAAAACATGTTTTACCACCGCTAGACACACTAAACATGACAGTGTTTCCCTACCTTTAATTTTGTATAAATGCGAAATCATATTGGAGGTATTGCCTCCTCAGCAGCCACCGTCCGCAAACATGTTCAAATGTATCGGAGTAAACGTAACGCGTTACTACCCACCGTTGGTCAATGTTAGTGAGAAGATTAGTGAAGAGAGCATTCAAACATTAGGGAAAAAAATAAATAATAAATCAGGCAGCATACATATAATTCCCAGTCCTTGACAGCGATTCTTCGCAGCTGCAACGAACCTCAAACTAAGGCTAATAATATCAGAAATAATAACAGATCAAAGTAGTTCATATCGGTCAAATGTGCCTACAGTTCTAGTGAAGAAAGTGCGACGCTTCACGCAGATTGTCCCTGAGGTGTGTGCCTTGTAAATTTCATTCCTGCAGGGGAGCAAAGATTATTACAATATTCAGATTACAGAGCAAGGGGAAATTAATTGGACTAATTAACATACAAGTAAATGATGATACCGTTAACACATTTCATTAACTCAAACTGTCATTCTATGTTCTTGCTGCACTTGATATTGCATTACAATGACTTGGATTCATTAAATTATGCAAATGAAATGAGAAGGAAAGTGGACGAGGCCTCTTTAACAGGCAACACCATTTTACTTGCTTTTTATTTTCCAACAAAAAAAGCACACTGATTTACCTCATAAAGATTTTCATCGACTATTTTAATTATGTTCGTAGACATTAAAATCTAGTGGCCATTCAAATGTTCTTAATTCGCCTGTGCTCCTTTTACACAATATTTAAAAGAAAGAATTAGCAATATGGTCTAATTGGTAAAGTGTCCAATTTCAATACAAGCCTTTATTAGTCAGAAAGATGTAGAATGTAGTGCAAAATATGTTCTTTTCATCCAACACATTCCTGAAGATCAATAGGTGGACACCCTGTACCTTTTCTCCGAAAATTAAAAGCAGGTGTTGCCTGTTAAAAAGACCCCGTGTTACTTCATGTCATCAATATATTTTCCAATTATAATTATAGATTTTCTCAGTTTAAACTTTTGTTCTGTCATCTATGCTCTATTTTGAATAAAATATTAAAATTTGGCATTCACATCATTGCATTCAGCTTTCATTCACAATTTGTACAGCCTCTCAACTTTTCTGGGAGTCCATCCTACTGTAATGCCCCTCAAATGAAATTCTTTGCAAGGAATTGTCATGCGATAAAAACATAATTTGACACCTAATCAGGGGCGAAAGTGGGCTGGAACACAGTTCCGGTAAGAGATTAGGCACCGGAACGAGGCGGAACGGCACTTTGATCTCGAAAATATGACAGCAACTCTCAAAACCACATGCTAAAAACCTGCCTGGCTGCCACGCAGGCATCTTTCAGAGGAAAACAATCTATTAACGTCAGATTTATATACTCATGTGTTAGCAACAAGCATAATAAAGTGCTTGTTCAGTGTCATGTTTCCGCCGATATTTATTATTTATTTATTCCACGTTCCACCGATATTTATTATTTATTTATTCCACGGACAGCACGGAGCTCCACAGCTGCAGCAGATATCTGAGTCTGACGAGTCGCGTCGATGTGCGTATGCCAAATTAAATGACGTACTGACATATGATCAGCATGGATAGTTAGCTCTGATTGGTTCAAATGCACGTTTTCTGGGAGAAAAAAAGAACAAGCTTATTGAATCAATGCGATAAAAAAGGGCAAAGCAACGGAAAACTGATCAGATCTTTAAGAGAAAGGAAAGCCTTGAAGAGACTTCTTTTCTCTGATGGGGACGTTCATGTTAACCCTATAATGCCTGACCCCAGAAATTATGAACAGAAAATTCAGATATTTTTCAATTTGAAAGCTATATGTGGTCCTTAAATGTAATAAAATAATCTAAATTAATTGGTATATATATATATATATATATATATATATATATATATATATATATATATATATATATATATATATATATATACACATTCTCTAATTTGTATCATAAATGATACATTAAGCAGTACACGCCATTGTCATGGTAAAACAAATATAACTAAAGTGAGATTGAAATAGAATAAGGTTTTAATCATTTTTTAGACACAGGCAATGAGGTCCAAAAATGTTTGTCTCAAATATGATACATTTGGCAGTGTAGTTTATGTAGACTTGGGACTTATTTTAGTTCATTTACCCAAATTACCTGTTAGGCTTATTTCCTTATAATACAAAAGTCAAATGTTTGTGTTACCTTCAAAACACTCGCTTTGAATTGCTTTAGCAATGTTAATACAACTTAGAACAGCGCCAAACTGAGGCCAATAGAACATTTTAACATGATGCAGTACCGTGAAAATAAACATTAAATGAATACTTACCCAATACTTAAAATATTGGTGAAGCCGCCCATTCCTCCAGGTTGTGTTCATGAAACTCCAGACAGCATTGTTTCCGAATTTTGACCGAGAATGTTGCTGTTGGCCTCAGCTGACTTGCTGGGTCTTTGCTAAGCAAATCAGGTAAGGTCAAAAGGTTACTGTGGCCAAATCATCGCTCTCTTGGCTGCAGTGACATCTGCTGGACCACACAATCAGAGAAGAGACTACAGAGTTGAAACTGGAAATTGAAGTTTAGCTCTACGTTTAAAAAAAATTTGAAAATTCAAGTGTAACAGAAATTTTTATAATGACATTATAGACATGTTTTTTGTACAGTTCTAAACAAGTAAAAACTGCATTTCTTAGTACACAAGGAACTGAGTGTCAGTTGAAGACGATTATTATATAAAAACGTAATAACTCATTTCACCCATTCCTTTGGAAGCTGGGGGCAGAAATATTTAACATGGGAATGCAACACATTTCATATCAAAATCTATACAAGTAGAGATTCGCTGACTTGGATGCAGATAATAAATCAATACAAGAGAACAGTGCTGTTCAGAACCCCAAGTACCATCTTCAAAATGTCATTTACACTTAAATTGGACTGATTGTGAATTGCACAGCTGAGATACGGTCCAAGAAATGTGTTGTTGCCAAATGAAAAACCACATGGCTATTTTTTTTTTTTTTTTAAACAAGAGCAGGCATAATGGAGGTGCTGTCGTTCTTCTGAGCTTTTGGTCCATCTGAAAAGATTTGTCCCAAAAGTAAGACGCTATAGGGGACTTCTATTCCATTTGTGTCAATGCAGTCAAAACTCACCCTGAGTTTTAGGTAAATTTGGCAACTATCACCAAAAATGGCTTGAAAAAATACAATCTCCACAAAATTTAACCTATTCTTGATGAAACCTCTCGGCGTAAACACAAATTTACATTGCCATCACAAAGATCTGTTCAATGAAAAGTATGAAATAATCCAATGATGTGTTGGTCCTTTTGAAGTGACATTAGTAAAACTGCTGATTGTTTCCACCCAAAAAATTGCAATATGAGAATCGATTAACTGGAAGCACTCTGTGGGAAAATTCAACACAAAGAAAAAAAAAAATCTTAAATACATTTGCATCAAATACAGTAATTGTACTTGGAGAAGCTTAGTTTTGGCTCACAGAAAAGGGCAACAAGGACAGAACGAAGATAAGAAAAGGTGAAAATCATTAACAAAGTTGATTGAGAACACCATAGAACTACAACTATACTGTATTGTACAAAATAAGGCATTTAATTGTGTAATTACTGCAATGTCTTTTTCTACTCTTACCACCATTCATGGTATAAAGTGGACAGGATTTTATTTTTCAATGGTAAAATATATATTGGTTTTTTTTTCTCTTCAAAACTGGAATAAAAATGCAGGTAGGAGTATACGAGAATGGTGTCACGCGAGTCCCAGCGGGAAGCATCAATCACTCCATGACTTCACTGGCAGCTAAGGTGGTGACGAGCTGCAGGGGGATCTCTGCGTTGGCCAAGATGTCCTGGGCGTTGTTGGAGCCCTGCTGGATGTTGGTTAGGATGAGGGTGGTCCCACCCGGAGTGGTGATGAGGCTGTCTGAGGACCCCGCCGACTCCACTGACGTTACCATGGCGCTCCCAGAGTTCACTCCTTTTTTGTTCTGGTGGGTTTTGATGTGCTTAGCCAGGTGGTCGCTCCTCATAAAGCGCTTGGAACATTCGTGACATACGAACTTTTTCTCGCCTGCCAAACAAAAGATGCTGAACCTTAGAAAGGTCTGCCGGCTGAAATTTCACATAACATATCCGTGAAGTAGATAGACAGGTGTACACATAGCTTTTCAAATTGTATTTTTTTGTGTGATATAAGAAGTGCGATATAAGAAATCTAGGCCAAGATGATTCCCCTGCTTTCCAATAACTAGTGACAAACTGCAATTAAACTTGTGTCACCCTTCTATTAAGTCTGAGTGTTGAGGAAGTACACCAAAATGATTACCAGAACCATTACAATTTCCGAGCTCATATTCAATAAACTATACTGTAGTGCTACAACGATTAATCGATTAGCTTGATTAATTCGATTAGGAAAAAAGATTCGAATTAAATATTGCAGCTTCGAGTATTAGTTTAAAGTGGCTTTACAATGGTTTGTTTTGAAAGTGTTTGCATTTAGTTTTATTGATTTGGATGGATACATTGCCCTCTAGTGGCAACAGTGAATGACATGACAGCTTTTCACATGGCTGAATCCAGCTGCTCCCTGTTAAGACCAACATAAACTAAGTTTTTGTTTGAGCTAATGTTTTTTTTAATGCTTTAGTAATTTAGTTTATAGGTACAATGTGTTTGAACCATTTGTTATAAGCAAAAAAAAAAAAAAACAACAACAAAAAAAAGTTTTTTTATAGCATTTAATCTAGCGGACTTTTGCCATGTAAGTTAGTCAATTGTTCTTCTGTTGTACTTAGATCCTCATTTGTTATTTTTTTATACTGTTTGAGGCTCAGCTGAGGTATTTTAATTTTTATGTTTCTTATCCGATTACTTGAACTAACTAGTTCATTGATTAATCGACTACTAAAATAATCGATAGCTGAAGCCCTACTATACTCTACTTTGAGTTTACCATTAGCGGCTACAGACAAGGAGCATTGTAATATATCTCACAACCATCTAAGGAAGGTAATTGAAAAACGTGACATTTATCAGATTAATCGTTTAATTAATCGATCATAAAAAAAAAATCCTTAGTTACAGCCCCAAAATTGGGTCCAACCACCATTTGCTAGAAAGTTCCAGCCCAGAGATAAATTCAAGACACTGATTTAGTGGGGCACCTGTGTGTGTTCTTCTATGTCTCTGCAGCTCGTCACTGCGCGTGAACCTCTTCCCGCAGTACATCCAGGTGCAGACAAAAGGTCGCTCCCCGGAATGCCACCGCAGGTGTGCTCGCAGGTGTGACGTCTTTCCGTACACTTTCCCACAGCCTGTGATGTGGCAGATGTGCTGCTTTTTCTTCCCCACGCCAGATCCCCTGAGGAATATGGCCCAGCACAATGAGCATCCCGGAATATTTATTTACACAACAGCCGCAGTTTTTGCCATTAAAGTAATGCCAATAATGGAACACACCTCCCACCAGACTCTTTACAGTTGGGGCAAGTGCACGCCACCCTTCGCAGCCGCTTGCCTCCCAGACCTATGTAATCTTCGTCCTCCACCAGCCTGACCTGAAGGTGGGATAAGTCGCTGGTGTTAAGGGTTGAATCAGAGCTTAGCTGCCAGTCTCCCGATTCTGGCTCCTCCTTTATCCGGACATCTGTAGAATGCAGAAAATCCACAATCCACAATCAGTCTGTGTGTGATATCGTGTTTGAAGGTAGAATTTATGATGTCATATTTAAGTGTTAACACTGTCAAGATGTTTTTGAGTTACAACGAAGACATTGTAAGCAAATACCGCTCTGACAGTGTTGTCTCAGGCTGGATTTACACCACGGGGCGGGATGTCCAATTTCGATTTCTTGTTAATTCAGATTTTTTTTTTTGTCTTTGTTCACATTGCAAAAACAAAAGCAACTTTTAGGCTGAACAGAATGTGCCCGTGACACATACACTGCTGGAAAAAAGTACTGGCACCCCTGCAAATCTGTCAGATAATGCTCAATTTCTCCCAGCAAATAATTGCAATTACAAATGCTTTGGTAGTAATATCTGCATTTATTTTGCTTGCAATTAAAAAAAAACTAAAGAGAATAGGAAAAAAATTAAATCATTATTATTTTACACAAAAATATAAGGTGTTAAAAGAAAAGAACATGGTCCCTAGTCAAACATGGCGGAGGTTCCCTGATGTTTTGGGGTTGCTTTGCTACCTCTGGCACTGGACTGCTGGACCGTGTGCATGGCATTATGAAGTCTGAAGACTCCCAACAAATTTTTCAGCATAATGTAGGGCCCAGTGTAAGAAAAGCTGGGTCTCCTTCAGAGGTCATGGGTCTTCCAGCAGGACAATAACCCAAAACACATTTTAAAAAGCACTAGAAAATGGGTTGAGAGAAACCACTGGAGACCTCTAAAGTGGCC
The DNA here is from genome assembly GCF_030265065.1 of Corythoichthys intestinalis. NCBI lineage: Eukaryota > Metazoa > Chordata > Actinopteri > Syngnathiformes > Syngnathidae > Corythoichthys > Corythoichthys intestinalis. The sequence goes on from NC_080406.1 coordinate 25,208,858, forward strand.
AGCAATGAGTCCAGAACTGAACCTCATAGAACACCTATGGAGAGATCTGAAAATGGCAGTTTGGAGGAGGCACCCTTCTCAGAGACCTGGCGCAGTTGGCCGAAGAAGAATGGTCTAAAATTCCAACAGAGCATTGTAAGAAAATCACTGATGTATACCGGAAGCGGTTGTTCGCTTTATTTTGTCTAAAGGTCGTGCTACCAAGTATTAGGCTGAGGGTGCCAATTTTTTCCATTCTCTTTTATGTTTTTTTTTTTTTCATTGCCAGCAAAATAAATTAAAATATTACTACGAAAGCATTTCTAATTGCAATCATTTTCTGGGAGAAATTGAGCATTATCTGACAGAATTGTAGGGGTGCCAATACTTTTGGCCAGCAGTGTATGTGCACTGTGACATGTTGCCGTGTTTACTGGAGTAAATATGGGCCCCTCAGGTCCCCACAGTCATGCTTTTGTGACAATTTCGAGGATTTTTTGCAACCACTGCCAATATTCTATTAACCTGACTGCTTCATGTCTGGGAAGAAAAAGTATTTTTCAGCTTTGTTCATGATTGCTCGTTCGCATGTATTGTTTTGTCGAACAGTATTGATGTTATTGCCCTGTTGATTCATTCATATGAATCGGCATTGAAGATGTAGAGGTTTCGAATAGATAACTGATTTTTATCCATATACAAATGAGCTCTTCACTGCATGAATGAAAAAAATTGATATGTATCGCATATAGGCAAAAAAATCAGAAGTGACCTGCGGTAGGGGTGGGAACTTCTTGGTACCTCACGATATGATACGATTTGCGATACAAACCTCACGATAACAATGATCTGACGATATGGCGATACAACGATTATCGATACATTTGCAGGAAATCATTCTAGGATTTTCTACAAACAACTAATAGACAGAAAAAGTTTCTGCTGTGAATTGGAATAAGTTTATCACTAGCAGACGTCCAATCAATTTGAACTGGGAGGGTGGCAGCGAATGAACATTTCGCTGCCATCCCTCCTACTTCAAACGGATTGAACGTCTATGGCCGTCAGTGTAAGCCAATGCCAGGCAATGAGGTAATTTTGGGCCATTTAAGGTCATTTACCTGTTGATTTTCAGTTACTTCCTGTTGATTTTGGGGTATTTTATGGGTCACTTCCTTTTTCTTTTGAGTTACAGAACAGGACGTGACCTGGGAATCACCCAAATGAATAGGCAGTGACTCAAACTCAACAGCAAATGACCTGTAAATGCACCGAAAATCGGACTGAATGACTTAATGCTCCGGTTTTGAATGAATGAATGAATGTTCCCAGTCTAAATGGATTGGGCGTCGAGCACCGTCATTGGCAGCCTTAGAGTTAACTGAGACACCAATATGGTGGAAGATTTTGGTAGCAACTTGTGGGTTCATTTTTATTTTTAGACATTGACACCTTTTCAAAACGATATCTCAATTCTTGGCAGGAGCATATCGTTAACCATTTGGGATACAAAGTATCACGATATATCACCATTTCGATATTTTGTCACACCTCTAACCTGCAGTGTGAATATAGCCTTTGATTTGAATTTGAGGTTATTTCACTTCTATTGTAAGTAATTGATAACGTACTTTCAGTTGTGTCTGCAGTTCCTTCCTGTTGTGTCGCCGAGTTGACGGTCACTGTTTGTAAGTTGGGGATCTGCCCAGAGTTGGTGCCGACTGAACCCGAACCCAGTGAGAGGGTTTGGACTGGAGCCAGAGTAATCTGCTGAGGGACTGTGGTGGGAAGCTGAAGGTTTTGCAGGTTCTGGACACCTTGCACCTGGAAGGTCTGCCACTGTATCTGGCCTGACGGAGTCACCGTCTGGGCTTGGATGATGAAGGTCCCAGGGTTGATCAGCTGAAGGTTTTGCACGCCTTGGCCGCCCGTAGCCAAAGACTGGACTACCTGCCCGTTGGTGGTCTGCAGCGGCACCTGCTGCAGCTGGACGATAGGCTGAGTGGATGTCACTTGGGTGTTCTGCTCTTGGGTCTGGTGGATGAAGCCCTGTTGGAGGCCGGCGGTTGAGTCGGACTGCTGTGTGGCCACGGTCGACAATGTGGCGTCTTGGGTCAGGAGACTCGCTTCACTGGTGGGATTTTGTAGGTGTGAGGAAGACGTCGGCACGAAAAGCTCAGGGTTGGTGTCATTTACTGGTAGAGTTTGTGAGAGGGGGTCGACTGTCTTCTCCTGATTCTCAGAGCCAGTCGCCGGTTGGTTTGCCATGATTAGCTGGCCGTCGGCAGTGACGCCCGTCGCTATCGTCTGGGCTCCGGATAGGCTGAGCGCGTCTAAGTCTATGCTGTTAATAGGAACAAAAGTGATGTTCCCTGGCAAACCCACAGGCACATTAGTAACAACCTGACCCTGGTTGTTGAATGCAGAGCCGCCAATAGAAATCCCCTGGATCTGTTGGATATTTCCAGTCTGTGATATGAGGTTCTGGTTGTTCGGAAGGATGCTTGCAGTGGATGTTACACCGAGACCCTGGCTACCATCAGGCAAAATTTGAATCTGCCCAGCCACATCCTGACTCAGACTCGCTCCTTCCATGCCCGTGGTGGCGAAGCTCAACTGTCCGTCTGTCGTCTGAATCTGAGGAATTACTTGGTACTGAATGTTAGGCACTGAACTGGCAGAGGCAGTGTCGCTTCCCGAAGACACAAATATTGGCTGATTTTGCAAACTCTGGAGAGGAAGAACGTACTGTCCGTTTGACGTTAATATTCCTTGGCCTTGAATCTGTATCATACCAGGGTCATCCTTTGCGCCCGTGTTAGGGGCTAGCACCTCCCATTTATCAGACACTGCAAGCTGAGCAGATGTCTGATCTGTAGTCTAGGAGAGAAAATGATAGATATTACACCTGCGATAATCCAGATGACATCGATGCAATTAATTTATATGTACATTTGTAAATTGTGGCATTCTGTGATTTTATTTTTCAAAACAAATCGTGTACTGTAAGTGCTGAGCAAGGAGGATATTTCTATCATTTGGTTGTTTTATGTATAACCACCCATCCAGAAGCTTAGCTGTATTATTCTGGAATTCTAATCATATGATTGGTAAGGCATTAATGTAGAAATATGGACTTGGAGGGGAAAAAAAATTTGGCACATGTGGGTGAAAACGTGATATCAACCATGATTTATCCAGTTCTGGCAGAAAGTCAAAATTATAATAGGGAAACGGGCTAATATGTTAAGAAGCTTATACAGTATCTGTCAAATTAAACGACTAAGTCAGTTTGAAATATGTCAGTCATGTACTATCATTATATATTTTGTTCGCTTTGAGTCGAGAGAATGAACGGTTTTGGACGAATCATGTTTTAACTATCGAATATTCTTGGAATAGATCATGTAATCAATTCAGTGAATATTCAGGATTCAAGATCAAGATGCAAGCATGATGATCAAGCATGCGTCATAATGAATAAAGATATTTGTTCCCAAATTACACTTTATGAACCAAATAGTGATTTTTATTGTATGTTACTTAATAATTACAACAACTAAATAACAACTAAATAAACAAGATTTTAGCAATATCATGTGAGAGGGAGTAATGTTGTACTATAAACCATTGTGAAACTGAGCTCTCCTTCTTGGATATTGATATTCATTCAAGGGTTACTTTTACGATAAACACTTATGAAACTGCTTTAGGTTCAAACTGCATGCATATTGCAGGATATTAAAATTAAATTATTCCTCATAGTAGATTGAATTTACTTTTTTTTTCTCCATGAAGTGATTTTGATTCAGTTACTGACTGACTGTAGCATGTCAGAAAATAGGGAAAAATATTGATTAATATTAAATATTGATAAACTATCAATTCAGTCCATCTGGAACTGGAACAATAGGAACTGTTGTGTTCATTTTTTTCCTCCATCCTTTATAACATTTGAGCGTGTTGTACAGCAGTGCTTCTCAACCAGCAAGCTAGGGACTGGTACCAGTCCGTGGCGCATTTGCTACCGGGAGCAGAGAAATAATCATTTGTTAACACCACAATCTGGCATGTACCTCTTGACACATCAATATACCTGTTTACTCTATAGATATAATAATAAAACTTGATAGGAGGTCATCATTGAAATCTATTGGAGCTAGCATCTATTCTTTTTTTATTTTCATATCCATGTGTGCTTGTCCTGGATAATGACATAGAGGCATCAGATTTGTTCCCAGAAATAATAAGCCCACACGTTAGCCAAGATGACTGAAAAAAAAGAGGTCTTTTGAGAGCTTTTTTATGGGGAAAAGGTCACCTAATGAGCCAGAAGAGGCGCTTACAACCAAGTCCATTCTGCAAAGCATGTGGCTAAAACCGAGCAAACGAGGCAGCAAAAACAAATGCACTGAGAGCATCATGCCTCATGGCGAACCGTATTGGTAAAGCTAAGAAACCTTCCACGATTGGAGAAGAACTCATTATGCCTACGACCAAGGATATTTGTCAAGTTTCAGGATAGGGTGTTGATAAAAAAAAAGGTTGATTCAGCGTATGGTGAGTTACATTTTCCCTGCACTTAATGTTCGTTTTTAAGCCCCCCTGCGTTATTTTATATTTCCTGGAATGTTCTGCCACACATTGCCAATCCGTGAGAAAATGGCTCCCATCACAGTGGTCCGTGGTGCAAAAAAGGTTGGGGACCACTGTTGTACAGGATTTATTTTACCCTAAATATTGTTCTAATTATTGACAGTTGCTTTATTTATTTATTTTTGCATTACCACATATCACCAGAAATTGTTGTCATGAGGCAAATTTTGATTTGGCACTACTATTGATAGTAATAGTAATGGAGGATATTTTTGCATTATTCTTGTGAATAAAAAAAAAAAAAAATAGCGGTAATGTACAATAAAAAATGGTAGAGTATGGATATGGAGTTGAAAAGTTCCTGACAATATTAGTTACAACATTGATAACCTTGTGCTCTGCACTATCACAGTAAAAGCAGAGTGAGAAATTAAGGTAATCCACTGCACATCAAGAGGCCTGTGATTATTAGCAGTATGACACAACAAACTCATAACATGCAGAAATCGTTGCTGTGACCGGCCCAGAGCAAGGATAATATACATGACAAAACCACATGGGTTAAAAATGATGTTTAAAAAATCTGAAATGGTGCACTACCATACGTTGTATCAACAAAAAAAAACATTACCAGCTACAAATGTCAGTCATGGATTTGACAAAATGAAACAGCAAAGCATTATTTGCAAGCTTTGCTTCTCTGCCTCGACAAATAGACTTGAGATCATTGACAGACAGCCTTCCACTGCAGGACCTTACAGATAGTTTTATGGAAGTTTAGATAAATGTTTCACAAATTAGCTAGCCTAATGTAAGTACCGCAAACTACCAAAGAGAAAGGATTATATTATGTAAACACCAGATCTTTTTAATCAAATCATTCTTGAGTCCATTCCACATGGCAAATAAATTCTTTCTATTGCACTTATTCTCACGTGTGTCACAGGCGAGTTTGAGCCTTATCCAAGACAAACAATTTGGAAAAATGATTCTCAACTAGTGGTCTGGATGCCATGAGTAGGTTGTGGAAATGTAGTAAATATTTGTGATGCAGGATAATACATTTTCAACCGATACTGATAATTTCCTCCTTGTTCCAACCAATAACCGATAATGTCTAGCCCATAATTCTATTAATTATCAAATGTGAACAAGTAGTAAATTCTAACATCTAAATAAAGACAGATTGTGTGACATTGTGTAATAGTAAACTTTTGGCAACAATTACTTACAGAGTAAATAACTACAGTAGGTTGCACAAAAATGCCTTCAAAAGTAAGCCATTCTCAACATATAACATTACTACACTGCAAAAACACACCTCCTTAAAACTAGTTAAATTCCCTTGTTTTCAGCGTAAATCTATTGGAAAGAAGTGACATTATCTGCCAGCGCTTCAAGTATATTTCACTCAGATTTCTTGAAGAAAGATAGCTAGTTGAAAATAATCTCAACAGCCTTATTTTAAGTAGTGATGCACGATAATACAATTTTCAACCGATATCGATAATCGATAATTTCCTGCCCCTTCCACCCGATAACAGATAATGCCACGCCGTTAATTCTATTCAAATATGTATGTAAAATTTTAAAGTATACAAAGATCAAATGTTACTGTGCAAAAAGGTAATTTAGTGCTATTTTTTTCACATCAAATCTGAACAAGTAGTAAATTCCAACATCAAAACAATGGCAATGACATTGTGTAATGGTAAGCTTTTGGCAACAATTACTTAGAGAGTAAACACCCAAGTTGCAAAGAAATGCCTTTAAAAGTAAGCCATTCCTAACATATATCACATTACTACACTGCAAAAACACCTCCTTAAAACTAGCAGAATTGGACAAAACTGTTGATTGCGCACATTTGGAGGCTAAATCAAGTATATAATTATCGGATTGCATTATCGGCTGAATTTTTTAAAATCTGGATTACCTGTGTGACGTCATATCTGCCATTATCGGCAGATAATTATCGGTAATTGATATTATCGTGCATCTTTAGTAAAAATTATATGTGATCCTTATTTTTTTTTTTTTTTTATCATCATGGCCTAGTTTTGATTTTACGTGAACATTTTTTTGGGTAATCATTCACTGCAAGCATTCCCAGTTAACTCTCACAAGACATCCCCTTCTTTCAAGGACTATAGAATATTTTGTTCTATAGCTACATGAACACAGAACTTACGAAAAGATTAGATTTCTATCTTCCATCTCGTGTTGCAACAATTAATCAATTAACTCAAGTAATTCGATTAGAAAAAAAGATTCCAAGTTAATTTTGCTGTTTCGACTATTCGTTTATTTAAAGTTGGTTTGTTTTGAAAGTGTTTGCATTTAGTTTTATTGATTTGGGTGGATACACTGCACTCTAATGGCGACACTGAATAGGACATAAAGTATTTCACATGGCTGACTCGAGCTGCTCCTTGCGAAGACTGAAGTTTTTGTTTCAACTAATGTTTTTTTAATGCAATCGTAATTTAGTCTATTGGTACATTTAGCCATTTTTGGTTGGGATATGTGTTTGAACCATTTGTTAAGAGCATTTTTAATTAAAAAAAAAAAAAGTTAGCATTTTTTAGAATTTAAGCTAGTGGACTTTTGCTATCTAAGTTAGCCAATTGTTCTTTTGTTGAACTTAGATCCTAATTTATTCATTTTTTTATACCGTTTGAGGCTCAGCTCAGGTATTTTCTATGTTTCTTATCCGATTATTTGAACTAACTAGTTCATCGATTAATCGACCACTAAAATAATCGATAGCTGCAGCCCTACTTTCATCATCAAAAAAGTTTCTCATTTCCGATTTTTAGTTATAAGCAGTTGAACATCATAAACAACATTATTTATACATCTTTCGTAGTGAAGGTGCTAAAATGATTTGACATCAATCAACATCAGTCGCAGCTATAAGGCTACACATTAGCTAGTGGTTAACACATTTCGAAAGCAGGGTCCTCCATCTTGTGTAGCGTTTGCATGATTGTCCCTTGTCTGCAGAGATCTTCTGCTGATACTAAGCCTACATTTCAAAAACTGACGCAGTATCTTAAATGAAGATTCTAAATCAGTGTTTTTCAACCGGTGTGCCTCAGCGCACTAGTGTGCTGTGAGAGATCGTCAGGTGTGCCTTGAGAAATTACCTAATATTGCATTTTTTTTTAAAAAGTTGTTGGGCGGAGTTTGCAGAATAAAGTAAACAAAGTTCTCGGTCGTGTGCTGATGAGCGAGGTATTGCTCGTGTCGTGTTCAAAAACTGCTCGGATTTCTAGCCATCAGCCACCTTGTTGTCCGTGACACTCTGGACCCCAGCACGTCCACTGTACATCATTTGATTAGACTCGTCAAGTGTCGATATACACGAAAGTGTCCTTTCCATTTTATTCATGTGTGACGACTGTCAATCCTCCCCCTGTGTTCTATTCCAACACATTGTCGAGGACAGCAAGGTGGCCGATGGCTAGAAATCCGAGAAGTTCTTGAATGCGACACGAGCTATCCAACACCGCCATGGTGTCAAGCAAGCTTAAGCATCATCTCCTAACGAAACACCCGTCGCTTTAAACTGTAGACTATTTTGTTCGCCTTCATGAAAACATGGAGTAACAGGCAACTTGTTTTGAGAAAAACTACAAAGGTAAATTAGAAAGCCTTCAATGCTTGTTGCTGAACTTGTTGCTAAATCCAAAAAGTCCCACACTTTGGCAGGGACATTAATACTACCTGTCTGCAAGGCCATTGTCAGCGTGATGCTTGGCCCTGATGGGGTTAAAGACATTGCTAAAGTCCCAATGTCCGATCATTCTGAGCTTTTCAAGCCTGACTGCTATAAAAAAATAAATAAAAACAGAGCGAGACTGAGAGCCGTTGAAGAAGATTCCTGCCAAGATATTGTCTTTGTGTTCATCTAAACAGGCTCAAGTTTCACACTGAGTAAGTATAAATACTGAGAAATCATTTTATAACTAAATATACTGCACAGAAAGTCCTTTTGAACATTTTTAGTTTTTGGTGTGCCACGAGATTTTTTCCAATGTAAAAATGTGCCGTGAATCAGAAAAGGTTGAAAAACACTGTTCTAAATAGAGGCGTGCAAAATTTCCGATTCTTAGATTATTCGCGATTCGGCCGTGGAAGATTTGAGAACGATTCACAAACATCCAAATTCCGATTATTGAAATATGCCAAGTAAAGCGGAAGTACAACACACTCAGCGCACCGCGCGGGCTTCGGGACAGAACGGAGCGGGAGTAGCTAAACATTATGCTTCTCATTAACCGGCCCCTCGGGTAATGCCAACGCTCAACTCACGGCTCTAGCTCAACTCATGCCACGAGATAAAAAAACACAACAACATACCTGCCTGCTGCCGAAAAGCTGCTACAAGTACAGCTAAGCTACATAATGTTACGGTAGATATCATTTATATAGGACTAGATGGATTATAGACTCGGTAGCGGTAGCAGCACATCTGCAAAAAGCTAGATGCGGGCGTTAGTAAACGGCCGCCATCTTAAAGCAGTAAACTTCCCTGCAATGCTGTTGTAGCGAACCTTCCAAGCAAACCTAATTAACTTTTTATCTAAAATACTCCTAAATCGGTAAAATATTGACTTGAATCTATCTTTAAAATAGTTTTAAAACTTTCACATGTCAAAAGTAGACAAAAGGGAAATTATGGAATAACGGGAGCAATTTTAACGGTTGATTCACAACATTAAATTAATTGAATGTAGTTTAAAGCTGCTGATACAGAATGGGGACTGGAGTTTTTTTTATTTAATGTTATTTTTGTATATTTGTTTACTGCTATATGTTAACTTGATACTGAAATAGTAGTTTGGTTTAGCCTGAGAGTATTTTTGAACAATTTTGGAACTAATGTACAAAACTTAATTTAAAAATTAATTAAATTTTTTTTTTAAAAATTAAAAATTAATTTAAAAAAAAAGGAGGGGGGTGCATCAATAATCGTTTTATAATCGAATCGGAGCCTCTGAATCGTAATCGTAATCGAATCGTTAGGTGCCCAAAGATTCCCAGCTCTAGTTCTAAATCATCCAAATGTGGGAAAATTGCTGTCAATATATGCCCTATATTTGTCTGGAGAGCAGCTCAGGGTGTACGTCGCCCCTCGCCTAACGCAACCCAAATGAGGAATAGCGAAGCAGAAAAGAAACGCATGGATGAAAAATTAATAAAGAACATAATAACAACAATTATGTAAGAATGTACAAGAAATGGAATGTCCATTGCGGTGGTGAACTGCCTCATGATGAAGGACGCATGATTTGATGCTTCTAATTCTATCAACGCTACAGAGGTGCCGACTTACCACGCCAGTGGCAGCACCTCTGTCCACCTCTGATGCCGGTGAGCCCACCTTAGTGCAGGTGCTTGCAAGCAGGTCGAGGGGCGACGAGTCAATGTCCTACCCACCGTGTGCAAGTTTAAGGGGGGAGAAATTGAGTGGCCATTAGTGAGGGCCAAACAGACAAAATTGACGTGTCACATATTTGTTTTAGACAGGAATTGACACGCAGGATTGTGTTGAGCCCCTCAGACATTCATTCACATAATGTTTACATCTGATCGAGATTTTCAGGCGGTCTCTTTGCCCGGAGCCGAGAAAGAAGGCGGGATTTTTGCACCGCCTCAGAGGAAGCGTTTGTCTGAGGGCTTCAAAACCCCTCCAACTTTTCACTCAAGAGCCGCAAACTCCACGCATGTACTGCTAAACGCCGCAAGAAATCCTCACCTGACTGCCCGCGCCGTCTTCATGTTGCAAAAAGTTGCTCTGGCTGCTGTTGACGTCCAAAGCAGCCATTTCATCGGCTTTCAGCGGCTGTTCTGGCGCTGTGAAGGACAACAACACAAGAGTTTACCGGAGATAAACAAACACCGTCCCTAAAACGAAGGGTATCGCAGTTGGCGACAATCCTGCTTAAAATTCTCAAAAATGACAGGGCAGAAATATGTTGCAACCCCAAGCGAGAATGAAATCTAGTTTAGGAGATAGCGCAGCGTTAGCGGCTAACAGAAGCTAATTTAGCCGAAGGATGCCTGTTAGCTTGCGTGGGTGAGGAGTACGATGAGAAATGACATACCAGTCATGGCGTGACTTGCCGTCAAACGGATAGTTTTCACAGTTACAACCAACCCGACATGATCGCTAGTTAGTATTGACGGCAGCCGCGTAGAAAAAGGTGATAACTGTCAAGATTTGTTTCTATTTTGATTGACTGGCGGTCAGCAACACAAAGGGTGGGGCCTGCACTGTTGACTGGAGCGTTGGCGTCACACACAGGAAGTTCCACCTATTTTTCACTTGTCGTGTATTTCATTGGTCAACATTCTCAATCAGCGCATTCTGATTTGTTAGGGTTTATGTCAATTATTCTCTGGCAGATTATTTTCCTGTTCTGCATTTTATTACTTGTACAGTCAGTACTGTACACAGTACACTCAGTACGATTATGTAGTGGTTGCCGGTGTGTAATTGTTGGTATTTTAAAAAGAAAGGAGATACTGGTGTTATATTTAAACCCGCAGAGCAAATGAGAAAATGTAAAAAGAAGGCATGACACTCTTGTCAAATGTTTTTATAATGACGTGAATGGGAATCTCGGATTAAAGACTTGTAGGCTCTAATAAGACACAATTGTTCTCTTTTACGAAAATGTTATTTGAAACACATAAAATATTGCCATTGATTTAAAAATCTATAATATTTAGTACATGTTTTGACCTAAGGAGGGTGCCATGTTTTAATCGTGCAATGGACGCTCGGGGTGATGACGTGATTATCACTGTCAATCGACAAATACTACCGGGTTACTGCAATTCCCTCTACATGGCGAGATGTCCAACACATGCGCTCATCGGTAAAATGCAGCAAGTACTATATTGGCCCGAATATAAGATGGTGTTTTTTGCATTGAAATAAGACTGAAAAAGAGGGGGTCGTCATATATTCGAGGTCTATACATTATACCCATTCACGACGCTAGATGGCGCCAGATATCATTAAGCGATGTTCTGTCATCACAGATCTCAGTTACTCTCCCCATTCACGACGCTAGATGGCGCCAGATATCATTGAAGCGATGTTCTGTCATGACAGATCTCAGCTACTCTCAAGTTTAACCAGTTGGCATTAATTTATTGAAATGTATTTCCTTATTCAGATTTGTTTCAAGACTACAGTTATAGTTAGACTTCACGTTGATGGTTAATGCAGTTATTGCAATTTTGTTATTTCATCACAATAGATTGGTTTATTTACATTTCAAAAACCAGAAGCCATTCATTTACGAATGTGATTGCACTTAATTAACATATCTAAATGTTCCGATATTAAGATTTGAATGAGGCTAAATAACATGCTTTTTCTCTCAAATATATTGTTATTATCATTTGTTTCAGATGTACTGTAATTACTTTCTGTATAAAAATTAATTTGGTGTTCATAAAGTCTTTTTTCAAACTTGAGTCTTTAAAAAGAGGGTGTCGTCTTATAATCAGGGCTGTCTTATATTCGGGCCAATACGGTACTTACTATTTGTGTTTTTATTGAGTCTTTTATTACCTTTTCATTGCATCAAAATACTTTTTGCATGTGTTTCCCTCTCATACTTTTTTATTTATTTATTTGTTTAATTATTATTTTTTTTAACCTGTCCTGTTCAGCTGCTTGACACGGAGAATGGAGATCTGAGTGTCCGATTGATCTGAACAGTTTTAATGTATCACATAGGAGTATGACATACATCCATTGTGATTATTCAATGTACCTCGTTTATTAGGAGAAAGCAGCGAAGAGGTGGGGGTTTTGGAGGTACAAAAGAAAGGAGGGAGAGAGAGACAGAGTATGACATACATCCATTAGGATCATTCAACGTACCCCGTTTATTAGGAGAAAGCAGCGAACAGGATGGGGTCTTGGGGGAACAAAAGAAAGGCGGGAGAGAGAGACGGAAAAAGTACAAACAACAACTAGAAATACATTAAACACCTACTCTAACTAACTATGAATATGTTGGAGCTATCGTTGGCTAGCTGGGGCCTGATAACCAAGGAAAGATGGAAGTGGGTCTGAGGGATAAGTGAATGGAAGGGGTGAAGTGTACCTAAAACAGCCATGTGGTCTAGAACCCAGTATTTGTGTGAATCCCTTGCGAGTGTGAGTATGTTGGCATCCTATTCTATGCTGTCTCTTCGCAAATCCTGACACAGAGCTTTCCTACTTGAGTGTGTCTAATTTCACCTAGTCATGCGTGCCCCGGCCCTGCCCAAGCCAATCTTAAGGCATATTTAGTATGTTCTGTCTCTCGTACTTTGAGTGTCAAATTTATAGGACGTTTCGCCGGTGTAGGACATCTTGGCAGAACACCGTTTTTATTTTTTTTCAACCCCTACTACTCTCATCTCGTCTCATCCCGTCTTTCCTGTTCATTTTATGTTTGCTGCTGGTTTTGTGAAATATCGACAGTGCCGTCATGCTCATTAATGTTCCTCTTGGTTTCAAATTGACATGTTTTTGTCTCTAGAGTCATACTCTGGAAGCCCGGCAGCGTAACCATGTGACTTCACTGCCCTGCAACGTCAACAACAATGGTGACCTACTAGTTAAATTAATTTTACAAATTGTTTAAAAACGAAAACATCAACAGGGGTTTCAATATCAAAATTATTTTAACTCATAATAACATTTATCTTTTAAAAACTACAAGTCTTTCTATCTGTGGATCCCTTTAAACATACAAAATATTCACATATTGTTGTGTTTCTCAAACTTTATTGAGTAAGAGCACTTATTGTACAACATAGTAAAATATTTTTGTTTTAAAAAAAGGCACATTAAATTAGAAAAGTTAATGCTGTCTTTTTTTTTTTTTTTTTTTTTTTTTGCCAGTGATTTTCTGCATGTCACAACACGTCACCAACATAGATAGTTGGACATACATGGTTTATTGTAAATCAATCATTTTTGGACCAGTAAAGTGAAATTAGGTAATTCCTGCAGACATACCTAGTGAGCTCATACCATTTGCAAATTGCCGCTGCATAAAACTAGAATAGCCCACTCAAAGACCACACGATGAGTTACCTGTCCATAGAACACTTTTATATCATACGAATGTTGCGAAGTAACAAAGTGGTGCATATTGATAATATTATGTTTCCCACCTAATTTATTCTATCCCAATTCCAATGACGTTGTAGTAAACAGATAAAAACAAGACACTGAATGGCAAATTATGTCCAATCTAAATTTAATTGAATACAGTGCAAAGTCAAGATATTTAACTTAAAAATGGATTAACGTCATTGTTTTTAGCAAATAATCTTTAATTTAGAATTGTATGGCTGCAGCATGTTCCTAAAAAGCTGGGACGGTGCCATGTTAACCACTATTTTATGTCTCCTTTGATTTTAACAACATTCAATAATCGTTTGGGGACTGAGGACACTAATTGTTTGTGGGTGGAATTGTTTCCCATTCTTCCTTGATGTGCAGCTTTAGCTGTTCAACAGGCCGCGTCTCTGTTGTTGTATTTTACGCTTCATAATGCGCTGCACATTTTCAATGCAGGACGGGTCTGGAGTCCAGGCAGGCCAGTCTAGTACCCGCACTTCTTTGCTACAAATGCCCGCTCTTTTAACATGTGCAGAATGTGGTTTGGTATTGTTTTGCTGAAGCAGGCAGGGACGTTCATGAAAAACAAGCTGCTAGGATAATAGGGTTGCCAGTGTAACGGGTACACGCAGGTCCGTGTGTGTGAGCGGTGCGTGGAAAGCCTTCCCTCCGATGCCTTCATGTGGATGCGCTGGCGACTGGGCTGTCAGCTCTGGCTCATGGCCTAGCGCTTAGTGCTTCCATCTGCCGAGTGGACGTGTCGTGTGGTGCGGGTTCGAGTCCTGACTTAAGCGAGGAGGATTGTAATGCAGTGGGTGCGGCACAGACACACTGGTTAAACCAACCCTACTATCGCTGCAGTCGGCGATAACAATCAGAACTTCCTACATTGCCCAATCCAAGACTGCTGGCTACTCTATTGGATGGCAGCATACATTTCTCCAAAACCCATATGCTGGCACCGGTCGATCGGGATCCTAGTCCGTATGGATCAGACGTCTATCGCTGTCAATGGTAGTCAAGACGTTGGTGGTGCTGGGACATGCAATTGGCACTAACATCACAGATGCTGGCTATTGAACTTTACATCTTTTCACATGTGGGGTATTCCGAACAGCTGTTTGATGAGAATTACTCAACTATCTTGTTCTTTTTCTCAATTGTTTTGAACGAGCTCCAACAATAAAATTCTAAATTATGATTATTTGCTGAAAACAATGAAGTTTATCAGTTTGAACATTATATGTTGTCTTTGTAGTGTATTCAATTTATTATAGGTTGAACATGGTTTGCGAATCTGATTTCTGATTTTCTTTAACACAACATGCCTTTATCACACTTAGTAAATGTATCACGTCGTTAAATGTCATTGTCTTCTCAGTGTAGATGCTGGTTAAGGAGAATAGGCTTTGTTTATGACAATATTGTGCCTTCTATCAAGAAGGTGCAACTCAAAACACTTTAAACTGCCGTGAAACAATTTAGGAAATCGTTTTGACCATTTCGTAATGTATTTTAATCAGGATGTGCACATATCGAAACAAACTGGAATGAAAAGATTTTCTTGTTGTTGAGTTGGACCCTCATAGCCCTTGTACACACAACATTGTGAAAATCCAATGGAATGATCGTGTGCATGTTATTGTGCCTGCCTGTGATGCTATCAGTACAACGCTTTCGAGGGTTTTTTTTTGGTATGTGTCAGTTCCTCAGAGCACTGCCGCAGTGAGGCTATTTCTCTCAACCTTCAATTCAAACTTGGCCCATTACAGCCAGAGTACAAAAGCACTTTCCTTGCACTCAGGAGCTCACAGCAGTGAATGGTGGATATTTCCAATCACTTCACTGTCAATCCAAGTGTCAGGTAAACACAGACCATTGGCAGTAGCTTTAGGAAAAAAAAAAAAAAACTTTCAGCGATATCTGTCTTGCTCCGGGAGACTGGGAAGGTATAAACAATTTGCAAGTACTTCAAAGTAAAAGAGATGAGTGCAATACCCTAAAAGCTGCCCGAATGCAAAATCACATGCCAGATATTAGACTAACACAATTGGCTTTTCACTATTTTAGTGAAAACATTGGGTTGCTGTTGTTGCAGAGAGACACACGTTGAAATAGAACGTGAACGAACCAACAATGTTTCACATCAACATACTAACAATTGCTGTCACCATAGCTAGTCACAAATTGTGAGTGACCCCACAGTGAGAAAGTGTCCTGCTGGAGGCACCATGAGGGACACTGAAAATGGAACTTGAGCAAGACATGAAATTGGTGCAGTGTGGAGACATGTCGATAGAATACCTAATGAGCGTGAGCTGCCATCACAAACATACAACCTTTGAAACAGAAACAAGTTTTTTGACCCAAGAAGAGACATAAATGAAAATGTGCGGTAAAATATTTGATCGTATTTGTATGATGCAGAGCTAACAGCTCTAGATGTTTATCATACAAGAAGCAGAAAAGCCTGGCGTTGCCGGGCATATTACAGTGGTACCTCTACATACGAAGTTAATTCGTTCCAGGACCTTGTTTGTTAGTCGAAATTGTCGTATGTCGAGCAGGATTTTCCAATAAGAATACATTATAATTCCATTAATTTGTGCCAGGGCCCAAAAACCTACACTAAATCCTTAATAAATATTGCTGGTACTTTTAGAGCTGGCAATTACACAAATAAAAACAAATAAATTGTAAATAAAACGCGATATAATAATACAGTATAATAATAATAATAATAATAATACTTCCTATAATAATGTAACGAATTAGGTTCTAATGTGGCGGATGTGTTTTGCGTGCTGTACCTGCACGCACCGCGAGGCTGACGTGACGGAGTAACTTATAAAGACTGGAGAAATGAGATCGGAGGAGGACCGTTGAAATCGCAGACATTCTACGGCCATATTGTCGAGCCAGTTCATGGACGCACACAGCACTCTCATATTTTTCAGTCATTTCCATCTTCATTTCAATAGTAAGTGTCACCTTTTTCCTTTTTTTACCACCTGCACTAACCTTCTTGGACCCCATGTTGATTTATCTCACAAGAAAATCCGCCGTGCGTCCTTCATGCGGGAAAACGTCGCTTCGTCGCTGTCATAATTCATCATATTTTGAGCATGTCGTCGGATGTGGAAACAAACGGCAAGTCAAATTTTACTTCGGATGTCGAAGCGATTGTATGTCGAGGTACCACTGTACTTCTGCCGGGTTGTTGGGGCCATGGTTTGTTAAACTGACACATAGGAAACCTCGAAATAAAGTCTTCTCCATGAATTTTAGCCACCAATTTAGTGGCAAGTTGTTTCTTTTTGTTCCCCTGAAAAATGGTTGAAATTTTAAAAAATGAGTCTCAATGTCAGATTGCAGGACCAAATGAAGACCACATAATTTTATGGCCCGAACTACATGACAAAAACAACATTTTTGAAATAGTCCTATCAATGGTTTATCGATTGTCCATTTGTAGTTGTCTAGTCTAGTTGGGGGTGCTCCAGTGTGAAAATTTCCATGCTGACAGTCAATGAACACAACAATGAATCTGCCAGTTTTGGGGATTTTTTATTTTTATTTTTATGTTCTTCACTATTGAAAGCTCTGCAACCTAGGAACTTCCGAGAAGCACTGCTGATGTCACTCTTTGAGTTTTAAATTTAGTTAAAATTGGGCCATTCCCTCTGCGACCCGATTTTTTCGATTATCGATTTTCGATGCTTATCGGGGGTACTTCCATTCAAAATTTACCTAAGAACATATGCAGACACTTATAGTGCAAACATGTACATTTTCAAGAAAATCGGTCGAGGCGTATCAGAGTCCATAGGAAACGGAACGAACACACACACAGACACACACGCAGACACACACCCTCACACACAGAGAAAGTTCCATTTATATATAATGTCAGATAACAGCAAGTGTAAAAATGGTAAGTATATTCAGATTACAGATGGACAACCAGACAGATTTTATATTAAAAAAAAAAAATTCTCAGATATCATTTTAACCTTATGATGGATGAATGATGAAATCCTTGATCAATATATTTTTCTGATGTGTTTTTATTCTTCTTAGGACATGAAAATAATGTTCAGTTTCTTATTTATATGATTTTTTCATGAAGTTACAGATATGTCCAATCCAGTGGACTCCTTGCACCTGCACACTCAACATAAAACAAAGTAAATTTACGATAAAAAATGAATTAACTTGTGTTCTATTGTGAATTTAGAAACCCTTGCTCCCTTCTATGTTTTGAGGGTTAAAAAATTCAAAAATTTTGGGGAAATTTTAACACCTTCAACACTATAGGCACAACGCATAGGCCTAAATAAGAAAATCAATGAAACTCTTAGTTGTGACTCCTACACCTCAGCACCAATTTCTCTGTTGTTGTCTTGCAGCCACTCTTCATCACTGTTGTCACTAGTCATAATCACTGAAGCTGGATGGAATTTCCTGGGCTATTCTGTAAACTGCCTTGTTCTTTACTGCTTTTGAAGTCTACAAAATAGGATAACATGCATATAGTAATGCAAACTACAGCTAATCAGCACAACAATGTATATTTTAAATGATGTGCTTATTAATATATCAATTATATACCAACTTATAACTAACAGTCATAAAAACAGTGACCCATTTTGTAACATGTGTTCAAAAATTTACAGTACTGGGGGATGCATGCTGTTTACTTCATTAGACACAAATATTTCGTATTCCAAACATATTATACTTGCAGTTACAGCAACTGACCACCGAATTGACCTCATTAGAGTATAGCAGCAGAAAGCACTCTTGAGGTTGCTATGCAGCAAAGCCATATACAGATAGTCCTCGGGTTACGACGGACCCGACTTACGTGGTTTTGACTTGCGTCGTTTTTTTTTTTTTTTTTTTTGTAATGTTGACTTTCGTTTTTTGTGATGCATGCTTTTATTTTGGTGCGTGAAGCGTAGAACAGGAAGCAAGTGCATGTACAGATGCGCCCGCCCACCCCAAACATGCACAGACAGAAAAGCCGTGACAAAGGTGACAGCCTGCGTGCACATTTGTTGCTTGTGCAGCATCCAGCGGCAACAGTAGTATATAATCCCTTTTGTACTGTTTATTGTGCGTTTTCAATCGTGGTCGAATACTTGGGGCGAGTTTATGTGATTGTTTTTGATAATGTGCGGACGCTAACTGATACATGCTAATTGTTTGTTATCTTTGTAGCAGCAGCTTCTTGTAAACACAAAATTGAATTGCTGTCTTTGAAGATGAGACTTATTTAATTCCATTTTATTTTAGTTTCATTCTGCAAGTTTTGATGTCATGAGCAGCTCAACAAAGTCAGCAAACCACACGGATGTCTGACATCGTCATTTCAAAGATTTGCTCACTGTCTAGCTCTGACTTAGCTCCAATGTCTTGGCGAGGACAGTACAATGACGTATAATGCATGTTTTTGTATTGTTTTTTTAAATTTTTTTATTAGTTTGTTTTCTTTGTGTTGAAGTATATAAATGGTTAATTCTGACTTATGCAGCGATCCGGGTAATATCGCCAGCTCAGGAACAGAACTCGTTTGTAAACCGGGGACTTCCTGTAAACCAATGCATTAAAGAGAAAGGTACGTTTCAGTGGCTGTCCACTGTAGTGACCACTATGCACCAGAGGGTTAATAGCTACAGTGTATTATATGTTAATGGGAAACAAAAATTCTAACTTCATGTGAGATCCAATATTTTAAATATTTAATTTATCTGACCAAATGGAGAGGACCAGGACACCATCACCAAGTTCAATGGTTATTAGTTTTTTAATCTTACCTTCATTATCACTAGACGGACTTGACTTCAAGTGACAAGACTGCTGACCAAGGAGTGCGGGTGAACAAGATTCACGAGGAAGCAATTAAATGTTTCATGCAGGAACTTAATAAGCTCCAAAACTGAGCTATGTAGTGCATGCATCTTCTTCGACAAAATGCTGTTTGTTTAAAGAAATGGCAATGGTTATAGCAAGGCATCCATTTTCACTGGCATCCACAATACTAGCTAAATAATGTGGAAAAAGTACACAACTATTGAATTACACAAACATTAATATTTATTTGTCCTCATGGTTCTTTGTTCAAAGATCTTTGGTGTGTTATTTACCAAAGCACTCTGTGGCCTTTCACCCGCTTTTATGTGTGTTTTAAAATGGAACGTTCCACTTGTGGTCTTTTTGGTCTGATGGCACTGTGGTTTGTCGGCCCAGAGTGGCACCGCTTGATTGATGGTGCTGACTGTTCATATCGACTGAGTGAGGATTCTTCCCAGTTCTGCTTTCATGTTGTCTATTTGGTTGCCTGTCTCTAGGCAGCTTGTATAATCAATGGTATTTAATGGAAATAGAACCAAAATGTTGGTATTACTATGGATAAGCTGATCAAAACGTATGGAAGCAGGGCAAACTATTGCCATCATGAAACTGGTATTGACCAAAAATTTTAATTGGTGAGTGTTAAGTGAGTGCCCAAGTATGATTGACACTTTGTGCGGTACTTCTTTGCTTACTCTTTACTCTTCTCTCTTCTCTTGTAGTTGTTCCTTTTTGGATAACATTAACAAAAAGCAAAATGGGCTTAAATGGGTTATGCTTTTTGTCATGATACATCTTCAGGCATCTTTGTATGAGAATTTGGGGTACAGTGGTATGAAAAAGTATTTCTCACATTTCTGCATAAAATCACCATCAGATTTGAGCTGATATTTCTCAAAATCACACAGATGAAAAAAACAGTGTCTGCTTTCACTAAAACATTTATAGGTTTTCATATTTTAATGGGGATAGTATGCAAACAATTACAGAAGGGGGAAAAATAAGTAAGTGAACCATCACATTTAATATTTGGTGCCCAACACCCCCCCCCCCCCCCCCCAAACTTCAACCATGTGCTTCCTGTGGCTGCAGATCAGTCTGGCACATCAATCAGGCCCATTCTTCTCTACAAAACTGCTGAAGTTCAGTCAGATTCCTGGGATGTCTGCTATGAATCGGTGTCTTTAGGTCATGCCACAGCATCTCAGTGGGGTTGAAATCTGGACTTGGACTTGGCCATTCCAGAACATGCATTTTGTTCTTCTGAAACCATTCTGAAATTGATTTACTTCTGTGTTTTGGATCATTGTCTTGTTGCAGCATCCATCCTCTTTTTAGCTTCAACTATCTGACAGACGGCAGGTTTTCCTGCAAAACATCCTGATAAACTTTTGAACTCATTCTTCCATTAATATTTGCAAGTTGTCGAAGCCCTGAGGTAGCAAAACAGCCCCAAATCATGATGCTCCTTCCACCATGTTTCATGGTGGGGATGAGGTGTTGATGTTGGTAAGCTGTTCCATTTTTCCTCCACACAGGACCTTGTGTGTTACTACCAAACGATTCAACTTTGGTTCATCAGTCCACAAAATATTTTGCAAAAACTTCTGTGGAATTTCCAAGTGCCTTTTTGCTACATTAAACAAGCAACAATGTTTTTTTTTTAGACAGCAGTGGCTTCCTCCGTGGAGTCTTTCCATGAACACAATTTACATATACGTAGTTGATGTGTGCACAGAGACATTGGACTGTTCCAGTGAGTCTTTAGCAGACACTAGGGTTCTTTTTTTTTTTTTTTTTTTTTTTAACCTCTGTGAGTATTCTGCGCTGAACTCTTGGCATCAACTTTGGTGGATGGCTACTTTACAGAAGGTTTTGTATCGTTTCCCATCTTTATACCGTACAAATCAACAATCCTTGATCGCAGGTCTTCAGACACATCTTTTTACCGAGCCTTGATGCACATCAGACAATGCTTCTCATCAAGACAATTCTTACCAGGTGTGTGTTTTATAGTGGGCAAGGCAGCTTTAAACCACTCATCAGTGATTGGGCACACACCTGACTTTGTTTGGTGAAAATTTTTTTTCAATTGCTCTTTAAATCTCCTTAGGCAGAGGGTTCACTGACTTATTTTCCCCCCTTCTGTCATTGTTTGCATGCTATCCTCATTAAAATATGAAAACTTATAAATGTTTGGGTGGGTTTAGTTAAAGCAGACACTGTTTTTTTCATCTGTGATTTTGACAAAGATCAGATCACATTTGATGGTGATTTATGCAGAAATGTGAGAAATTCCAAAAGGTTCAGATGCTTTTTCATACCACTGTCTAATCTGAACACGGTTTATGATAATGTTGTATTTTTCATGATAACACTAATTCTCCTCGCTTCCTTGCTTAAGGCCTACAGTACAGCTGTTATAAAAATCCGTTCAAAATCAACTCCAAACGCTCATGTATGAAATCATTTGATGAAGACAAAAACTGAAGATATTTTCACCGAAATGAAAATTAGTTTTGTAAAAACTAAATAATAATAAATAAAAATTGTCATTTTGGTTTTGTTTCATTCACAAAAATGTTTTTGCATTTCAGTTTTGGTTGTTTTATTCATTTTTGTTAATTGCAACAACACTGATCCAAACTGATCCATTTCAAGGATGTTTGATTACACCCATGCAAAAATGTATTACTTTTGTCTTTTTGAATTACTTCAAATTCAAACACTAATTTTAATCCATGCATGTCAAAACATAAGAAGATGTTCATCCAGATTAAGACATTATATTAGTTCTAAACATCTGCTTCATAATAAATAACACCATTATGTCTTCTGAAAGGATTATGTAATTTTACGAATAGCAAAACAAACCAGACCACATATGAACATCTTGCACATCCTCAATGCAACGGCGTATAAATACGATTCTATGTGGTCAACGCAATCATTAATCATCATCTTCAACAGCATGAGTTTTGTCTCAAGTCACCATTGTGGTCTCTGGGGCCTTTGCATGGTTTCAATCAGAAAGGAGTCATGTAAAAAAAATATGTTGATGTATGGAACCCAGTGTACGTTGGTGGCGACAGTTTTCCTACAAAGACTTCCTGTGTGAAATGCTTGCAAGAATAACACGAAGCTGCCAAACAAAGACGGTCTAATGCTATTTACGACACGCCAGACGGCTTTTGCTGCATCTCACCACAGTAAACATCAACCTATATTTTAGCACTGATCTCAAACCTCAATGACTATAATCCTGCTGATTTCCATGACAAACACAATGCTCGCAAGTGTCAAAGACACACTGCAATATTCTTGCCTGGCAGAAACCTAGATTTGCGATAGTATTTCTGAAGAATGACCATTTTATTCAATCTTTTTCCTGCCATCAAAAGGGCATTTTGTTCTCGGCGGCGTTAATGGTTACAAGAGATTCGGCAAAGCGCTGCTGATCTACTGCTCTTTGTGCGAACTCCCACCGAGAATGCAATCTTACTTTGGCTGAGGTTGTCCGATTCCATCAACATAAATGCTTCACAAACACTTTCACAGAAAGTATTAGGGAGGGAAAAACATTACTTCAACACGAATCCTTTTCGAGTAGTACTTCAGGCTGGTATGACTATTTTCTTACTATACAAAAAATAAAAATATGGAATTATTAAAGAGGATATGAATGTGCATTGGAGGGCAGGTGTGTTTTTCCCCTCTTGGAGTGCTCAGAAAGATATTTCTTATTTGCATTAAAATGTTTGACATTCTAATTGAAAGTGTACACAGTATTGAGTACATGTTGTAGTGATTGCAGTGTGTAAGTTTGGGCTGGTACAGGAGTCTGCATTCGCCTGTATACATATATACATATATATGTATACATATATAAATATATATATATATATATATGTATGTATGTATGTATGTATATATACACACAAACAAATCTCGGTTTGGTACGTACCTCGGTATTGAGGTCACGGTTCGGTTCATTTTCGGTACAAAAAAACAAAAACTAAATATATATATATATATATATAATATATATTAAAAAAACATATAAAAGTATAGTATAGTATAGTATAGTATAGTATAGTATAGTATAGTATAGTATAGTATAGTATAGTATAGTATAGGATATTTTTAGTAGATTTCTCTGACTTTTTATCCAGTATTTTGCTAAGCTGGGATCAGAGGTTGCGCTAGACTTTTTTGTTGTCTGTCATTTTGACTGACAGGGTCATAAAAATCCGGTCATAATCTATTTTTACCCGTCACTTAAATTTTTAAAATGATGATAATGACATTGGGGTGACCCTTCGTTTGGCATAATTCACCTTCCGTACTTGTGTGTCCATTTGGCCGAGCGCATTAGCGGCTACGACAGTCACGTGACGCGCGCGTTCCGGCTTGAATAGAGAGTCCACAGAGAGCAGCAGAGCTACAGCGGCTGGACACAGCAATTCGAGCTAACAAGACTCTTAACATTGCATACCGCTTCAACATATTCAATAGTATTTAGTTTTCATTCATTTTAAATTAATATTCTGTCCGAACAAGCTTAACAGAGAATCCACACCGTGCCATCACACATCAAGCAGATGAATATGTAACTTTTTTCTCCGCAGTGACAAAAACAGCTGACTGTGGCCCCAGTAGCTAGGCTACGTATGGAACAATGAAATTAACAGTTCACCTGCTGTGGCCTGAACGGAGTCTTACACCTTCCTCCTGGTGCGCATGGACTTGAATTGCGTGCCCGCTTGTGCAGTCCCTGTTTTTTCACCTCTTTTATCAACACCATCATCGTTTTGGGGCTTTTTGAAGAAACTTCGGACACTCAGTTGCCTTGACATTTTTCAGAGTAAGGCCAACGAAGTCATGCATCAAGAGAGACAATAGCTAATTAATATGCTCACTCGCCACCCTGTGGTCTGGGGTGTGAATTGCAACCTGTCAAAATGACAGGTGGACTTCATTTTTTTCCATCACCGTTTTAAAAAATCGGTCAACGACGGAAAATATTCGGTTAACGCGACCCCTGGCTGGGATAGAATTATAATTGTAGGGGATTTTAATATTCATGTTGATGATGACGGTGACTCTCTTGGTAAGGCTTTTTATGACCTACTAGACGGGACTGGCTTCATTCAAAATGTATATAAACCAACTCATAGTCACAAGCACACACTGGACCTGATTTTAACCTACGGTACGGAGATTAGTAATCTTAGTGTCCATCCCCACAACCCCATACTGTCTGATCATTTTGTAATTACCTTTCAGTTTGTGCTTCAAGATAATCCGTCACTAGTGACTAGAACTCAGATGAAAAGGACATTATGTGATCGCTCTGTTTCAGAGTATAAACAGATAATCCAGTCAATATTTGCCTCCATGTCATCTGATTATGAAGGAATAATGTCCGGCCCTGCTGTTAATGACGAGTTTGTTGATAGTGTTATGTTTACTCTTCGTACTACACTCGATGTTGTCGCTCCCCCCAAATTAAAGTTTGTCAAGCCGAGACGAGCCTCTCCCTGGTACAATGCTGAAACACGCTCTCTTAAACAATCGGCACGTAAATTAGAAAGACTTTGGCGCTGTTCCAACACAGAGCACACTCTCTCTGCCTGAAAACACAGTTTAGTGACCCATAAACAAGCCTTGCGTACGACTAAAACCAGATATTACTCATCCTTAATAGATGAAAACAAAAATAATCCTAGGTTTCTGTTCAGCACTGTAGCAAGGCTGACAAACAGTCACAGCTCAATAGAACCTTATATACAGTGCCTTGCAAAAGTATTCGGCCCCCTTGAACCTTGCAACCTTTCGCCACATTTCAGGCTTCAAACATAAAGATATAAAATTTTAATTTTTTGTCAAGAATCAACAACAAGTGGGACACAATCGTGAAGTGGAACAAAATTTATTGGATAATTTAAACTTTTTTAACAAATAAAAAACTGAAAAGTGGGGCGTGCAATATTATTCGGCCCCCTTGCGTTAATACTTTGTAGCGCCACCTTTTGCTCCAATTACAGCTGCAAGTCGCTTGGGGTATGTTTCTATCAGTTTTGCACATCGAGAGACTGACATTCTTGCCCATTCTTCCTTGCAAAACAGCTCGAGCTCAGTGAGGTTGGATGGAGAGTGTTTGTGAACAGCAGTCTTCAGCTCTTTCCACAGATTCTCGATTGGATTCAGGTCTGGACTTTGACTTGGCCATTCTAACACCTGGATAGGTTTATTTTTGAACCATTCCATTGTAGATTTGGCTTTATGTTTTGGATCATTGTCCTGTTGGAAGATAAATCTCCGTCCCAGTCTCAGGTCTTGTGCAGATACCAACAGGTTTTCTTCCAGAATGTTCCTGTATTTGGCTGCATCCATCTTCCCGTCAATTTTAACCATCTTCCCTGTCCCTGCTGAAGAAAAGCAGGCCCAAACCATGATGCTGCCACCACCATGTTTGACAGTGGGGATGGTGTGTTCAGGGTGATGAGCTGTGTTGCTTTTACGCCAAACATATCGTTTTGCATTGTGGCCAAAAAGTTCAATTTTGGTTTCATCTGACCAGAGCACCTTCTTCCACATGTTTGGTGTCTCCCAGGTGGCTTGTGGCAAACTTTAAACAAGACTTTTTCTGGATATCTTTGAGAAATGGTTTTCTTCTTGCCATTCTTCCATAAAGGCCAGATTTGTGCAGTGTACGACTGATTGTTGTCCTATGGACAGACTCTCCCACCTCAGCTGTAGATCTCTGCAGTTCATCCAGAGTGATCATGGGCCTCTTGGCTGCATCTCTGATCAGTTTTCTCCTTGTTTGAGAAGAAAGTTTGGAAGGACGGCCAGGTCTTGGTAGATTTGCAGTGGTCTGATGCTCCTTCCATTTCAATATGATGGCTTGCACAGTGCTCCTTGAGATGTTTAAAGCTTGGGAAATCTTTTTGTATCCAAATCCGGCTTTCAACTTCTCCACAACAGTATCTCGGACCTGCCTGGTGTGTTCCTTGGTTTTCATAATGCTCTCTGCACTTTAAACAGAACCCTGAGACTATCACAGAGCAGGTGCATTTGTACGGAGACTTGATTACACACAGGTGGATTCTATTTATCATCATCGGTCATTTAGGACAACATTGGATCATTCAGAGATCCTCACTGAACTTCTGGAGTGAGTTTGCTGCACTGAAAGTAAAGGGGCCGAATAATATTGCACGCCCCACTTTTCAGTTTTTTATTTGTTAAAAAAGTTTAAATTATCCAATAAACGTTGTTCCACTTCACAATTGTGTCCCACTTGTTGTTGATTCTTGACAAAAAAAATAAATTTCATATCTTTATGTTTGAAGCCTGAAATGTGGCGAAAGGTTGCAAGATTCAAGAGGGCCGAATACTTTTGCAAGGCACTGTACCAACCACCCTTAGCTGTGATGACTTCCTAAAATTTTTTAAAAATAAAATCGCAACTATTAGAAATAAAATAAATGAATTACTTCCAACTATTAGGTCTGATAAAGTGCAGACAAAAAAAATCAAAATCTCCTATAAACCCCTCTAAAATATTAAATAACGTTACCACTGTAGACCAAATTGATGTAATTTCAATTATAATGTCCTCCAAACCATCAATGTGCCTCCTAGACCCGATCCCAACCAAACTTTTTAAAAAGACTCTGCCTCTAACTATTGATATTATCTTAAATATAATAAATACCTCATTAGTTACTGGCCATGTGCCGCAGTCCTTTACATATGCAGTTATTAAACCACTTTTGAAAAAACCTACTCTAGATCCTGATATTTTGGCCAATTATAGATCTATCTCTAATTTACCATTTCTCTCCAAAGTCCTTGAAAGAGTGGTAATTAAACAGCTCTGTCAGCACCTACAGGACAATAGTTTATTTGAACATTTCCAGTCTGGCTTTCGAGCTCATCATAGCACTGAAACTGCGTTAGTCAAAATAACTAATGACTTTTTACTAGCCGCTGACGTTGGATTAGTCTTGATCCTGGTTCTGTTGGACCTGAGTGCAGCCTTTGACACAATCGACCATAATATCTTATTGCAGAGATGCGAATGTGACATAGGCATTAGAGGAGCAGCCCTCTGCTGGTTTAAGTCATATTTATCTAATAGGTACAATTTTGTCAATGTAAACCAGCAATCATCAACGTACTCTAGCGTTAGTTATGGTGTGCCACAAGGATCGGTCCTCGGGCCCATCTTGTTTACGCTGTATATGCTTCCTCTAGGTAATATCATCAGAAAACATAGCATTAACTTTCATTGTTACGCTGACGACACACAACTGTATTTATCAATTAAACCTGAGCAGATCAGGCTAGTGGACAACGAAGAACCTGCGTCCGAGATATAAATACCTGTATGAGCACTAACTATCTTCTACTTAATCCTGAAAAGACAGAAGTCCTTATAATAGGCCCGAAAAGTGTGAGAGACTCTTTAGCTGCCCAGATAGTCACTCTGGACAATGTAAGTGTAGCCTTACTTAGTTTTATTCGACCCTGACTTATCGTTTAAAGCTCACATTAAACAAACCTGCAGAATGGCCTACTTTCACCTGCACAACATAGCCAAAATTAGAAATATTTTATCTAAAAGCGATGCAGAAAAATTAATTCACGCGTTCGTTACATCGAGATTGGATTACTGTAACTCCCTACTTGCAGCTTGTCCTAAAAGTTCTCTAAAAGGTCTTCAGCTTGTCCAAAACGCAGCAGCAAGACTTTTAACAAGAACCAATAGAAGAGAGCACATCACCCCTGTGCTCCAGGCCCTTCACTGGCTTCCAGTCGAGTTTAGAATTAAATTTAAAATCCACCTTCTTACATTTAAGACCATTAATGGGTTGGGGCCATCTTATCTCACCGATGTTGTGGTTCCATACCGCCCCAACAGAACACTCCGCTCTCAGAATGCAGGTCTACTGGTAGTTCCCACGGTTTCTAAAAGTACTGTCGGAGGTAGAGCCTTTAGCCACCAAGCCCCTGTTTTATGGAATCAGCTTCCAGCTAATATTAAAGAAGCCGAGACAGTCTGCACATTTAAGATTAGATTAAAAACGTTCCTATTCAACAAAGCTTATGCTCAGGCCAGTTGAAGTCGGAGTAGACTCAAAGTTTAGTCTAAGCTGCACTAGAAGCTATAAAGCTGGGGGAAGTACAGCCACTGAGTTCTATCTCCTTTTTCTCACTCTACCTACCACTTATCTTACTTTATTTCTATTTTCCAATGTTAATATCTAGTTGTCTAATCTCTTCATCACTAGTCACCCGGTGTCCCCTTTCCTATTTTTCAGCTGCAGCCTCCTGACTTTCCGGACCCTACGCTGGATGGACGTCCTCGTTGCTACCCCCGTCTCATCTGGCTAGATGGACCGCTTCTTGTTCCTTTACTCCACTGCATCCTTACGGACTGTAACTTCACCTGCTAATTCCCATTAGCGGTCCTGGGGCTTCCTGTCTATCCGTCCTGGGAGTGGATCTCTCCTGACTGTGGTACTCCCCAAGGCTTCTCATTTTTCTCCCGAAGACTCTGGAGTTTTTGGAGTTTTTCCTTGCCGACATGGAGGGTCAAAGGATGGGGGAAACCCAGGACTTGAATTTATTTATTCATCTTTGTTGCTTCATTTGCTGTTTCTGATTGTGCATCATATTGCCTCTGCAAAGCCCTTTGAGACAACGTTGTTGTGATCCAGGGTTATACAAATAAAATTGAATTGAATTATAGTATAGTATAGTATAGTATAGTATAGTATAGTATAGTATAGTATAGTATAGTATAGTATAGTATAGTATAGTATAGTATAGTATAGTATGCACCATTCACAGGTGTAAAGACTTGTGGATACACCTTTAGAGTGGCAACCGTAACTTTACAAAGTTGGTGAATTCATGACGTGCGTGAGTGCTCTGTTAACAAACACACAAAACCAAGCGCCTGACTTGATCAGCCTACTACAACAAGTCCAACTTCTTTGTTAAATCTCGAAAGTACCACAATAAATTTTATAGAAATATTAATTTATCTAATATACAACGGAGTTGTGGGTTGCTGACTCCTGGGTAAGTGAATTCGACTTGAGAAATTGAAAACTAGTTCTGTAGTTGATTAAATTCCAAGGATGTTTTGTTGTGAAGCCATTCTATACTGAAATTAAGAGTTTGTACTGATCCTGATTAGCTAATAAAATTTTACTCACTTGGATTTGAATTTCACTCAAACAACTGCTGAGCGGATGCATTTTCAAACTGTAGAACTCAAATCTGAACAAAAATATCCTGTCTTTTTTTTTTTTTTTTTTCCATTACTACTATTTTTTCCAACGATTGTTGCTATTCTCTCCATCAAGAGCACTCTAACTGTAATTCGTCAATCACAGCTGAGCGAATAAACAGAGAATTCTGAAAGGTCACCTCCATCACTTCACAATTGACAGTTTTAAATGACCACTTTCTTGGCCGGAAGACGCCGCATCCCGGTTTTGCTTCCCTCGCCCCAAATCAGCATCCCCTGACAAATTTAATGACAATAGTCCCCTCTGTGCTGCAGTCAATGTCAGCTGTGTCTTTTTAATTCTCTAATCAGCGGTGGGCAGAGGCGCTATCACATCGGCCATGCCGCTTCTCACTCGATACAGACATCCCAAAACACACACAGGTTGGTTTTGTCAAATGTTTTATTGAGTGTAGACATCTGGCCTACTGTAAAACACGCATTATCTTCACAAGTGGGGAGAGGAGCAGGTGGCATTGTCCCCACTGTCAGCTGTGACAGCGCCAGCAGACGTGATGGAGATTAATGAAGTATCTGGAGAGTAATATGCTCCTTACAATTTGGAGTAGGGGGCTGATCCTGATCTTAAATAGCAAAGCTGTCAGAGTTTAGCGAACCCGCATCTTAGCGCAGAGAAGGATTTCTTCGTTCAGGTGTGAGCCATGTCAACAGTTTGACTCACTTTTCCATAATTTTGAAAATCATGATGTCTCTGTCTTTAACTATAGTTCCGCCCCTGTTTACTGTATTACTCCCAAATTCTGTGCGATGATAAAAAACACAATTATGACAATTTGAGCATTGTACAACAGGTAAAGACAGATATGTACTACAGCGTTACGTTAAATCTCATATTGTAATGACTGAAAGTAATAGTGCATGACTAGCTTCGGCTCTTTTATTTCCACTAATAACTCTGTCACTTTTTATGTCTTTTTTCCTCATTTCTCCTCAAATATACACACACACTTGCACACCTCCACACACCCACACGCACACACCCTGACACACGCTTCCTTCCATGTTTTGTTGGAGGGGTGCCTGAATTCCCACTGAGAGAATAATCCCCTCTTTCCTCATTCAACGTCGCGTGCACAAGCACAAAATGTTAATAAGCCTTTGATTGTGGCGCCATCAAACTTCTGAAGGAAACAGAACAAGTTCTAACATTTCTTTTGTGTACAGTAAGTATTTGTTCCCCTTCCCGACAAACTCAAAATAATTGACTTGAAGTGCTAATATGGACAGGTTTATGCATTCAACTCCTGAACAGCGTGCAATTAATTAGAAGAATCAATGTCCCTTTAAAGGCTCAGGGGACCATTTAATCCAAGCTCAATATCGCCAGAAACAGTGGATGGAGAGGGAGACATGGGGAAAAAAACATAATCAATGGCTATTTGTGATTCCTGAGTATGTATTAAAGCAGACACGTCTAACCGGTTCATTTGCACTTGAAAGCAGCCATCTGGAGCAGAAAGCTTGGCTTAAGCAGATATGATTACTAATAATGTGATACCCCCGTACACTGGCCCCATTCAGGCGGCCTATTCCCACAACTGGCATTAAATAGACCTTAATGCCACAGTAAGAAATGTTCTTACGAGGCCAGAGAGGGATCAGTGAGAGAGCACGCCATGAGGAGCCTACACTTAGATCTCAACATCCGACAACAATGGTGGAACTCCCCGAGGGACGGACATGTCTCACTCTTTGTTTGCGGCTTATGAAGGGTGTGGACAATACACGGTCCCCGCATTAAATATCAAATACTTTTATAAGTCTCGAATGATAAGGATATTCAAATGATTTCATAGTAATTCCTGCTGTGTGTAATTCAATTAGCTGGCAAGTAAGAGATACAGTGGCGTTATAAAACTAAATGTCACAGAGGGATTAAAAGCACACTTGTGAGGATTTATTTTGATGTAATTTTGCTATTAACTTGAATTCTTGAAAAGAAAAAAATACACAGATTTCATGTTTGATATTAGAAAAAAAAAAAAAAAAAAAACCAACAACAACTGGGCACTGTAATAAACATACAGTTAAAAAAATATGAAACTCATGTCAAAATACAGCTAGCAATTGCACCTGTAAAAAAGTGAAAAGTTTATTGACAGATTAACAACAAAGTACCGTATTGGCCCGATAGTAAGACGGTGTTTTTTGCATTGAAATAAGACTGAAAAAGAGGGGGTCGTCTTATATTCGCGGTCTAGACGTTATACCCATTCACGGCGCTAGATGGCGCCAGATATCATTGAAGCGATGTTCTGTCATGACAGATCTCAGCTACTCGCAAGTCTAACCAGTTTGCATTATTTTATTGCAATGTTTTTCCTTATTCAGATTTGTTTCAAGACTGCAGTTACAGTTGGACTTCACTTTGATGGTTTATGCAGTTATTGCAATTTTGTTGTTTTATCACAATAGATTGGTTTATTTACATTTCAAAAACCAAAAGCCATTCATTTACGAATGTGATTACACTTTAGTTTACACATTTAAATGCTCAGATATTAAGATTTGAATGAGGCAAAATAACATGCTTTTTCTCTCAAATATTTTGTTATAATCATTTGTTTCAGATGTACTGTAATATAAAAATTAATTTGGCGTTCAAAAAGTCTTTTTTCAAACTTAAGTCTTGAAAAAGAGGGGGTCGTCTTATAATCAGGGCTGTCTTATATTCGGGCCAATACGGTATAGTTTAAATAAAAAAAAAAATAAAAAAAAAAACACCTTGACCTTGTTTTACAGTAAAGGACTGTTAAAAGTATGCGTGTTTCACTGGTCTGATGGTAGTGGTGGCATCACTGTGCTCCCTTTTTCATTTTCAACCCTCAAACTGGGGTTTAAACCCATGCTTTTGCCATGGCAGTCAAACGTGCTGACTACTGAGCCAAAAGCCCAGTCTAGCTTTGGCTGCTAGCTCCCTCCTTTAAGTTCTCAGGGAACAAGGTTTTCCTAATCTTCTACACGCACAGCACATGCATTCTCCTACTGGTCTTCAGTTGTCAGCACGCTCAAGTGCAAGGATGACAGCCGTTGTGGTTTCAAATCCTGGTTGAGCAGGGGGAGAACGAGAATAGGAGTGCAGTGATGTCATAACCCAAACCCCCAAAAATCAATAACATAAATCACAGTGTAAAAAAAAAAAAAAAAATCAATGTTTTTCAGTTAAAAATCTACAAAAATCTACAATTAAAATTACGGTCACTATAGCATTTGACTTTTTTGTTTTTTACGTGTATTTTACAGTTGTCCAATTATTTTATCGGTAAAATTCTGGCAATCACAGCTGCCATTATTTTGCCATTATATATTTATTTTATTTTATTACAGCATTGGTCCAAAATCGGCAAACTTTATGAACTGAGAGTGAACAAAATGCAACCAGTTTGGCGGATTGATTAATTAACAATTTTGAAATCAAAAATTGGCCCAAATAACCTTGTATGGTAACACATTTGATCATGTTAATGATTTCTCCCAATTATGATGAACAATGATTCAACTAGAACAAGATAAACACCAATCTAAACTTCACCTCTATAATCCTCAGCAAGTGTTTATATTTTCAAATCATCCCCTATTCATGAAATCACAAAGTCCCAATCACTGGTACACTATGTAACAGTTACACAGGTTGTCAATGTGGTCCTAGGCGCTACTTAGCGCATCCTTCTGGTCTAACGCTTGTTAAGTGAAAAAAAATGGCGGAAAACACTCAGGTGACTTGAAGTTCTGCTCTGAGACCCCCAATTTGGCCAAATTTCAAAATTGTCCTATATGCATGTGTGATACATCATTGGAAAGCTTAAAATCTCTATTTTCTGGGGGAAGAAAACATTTGAACAGGAGGGCATTTTTCACAGCTAAGGTCAAATCAGGTGAGTGAAAAATAGACATTTTTGAGTCCTTTGAAATTTTCTTTAGGTTTCTCATTTCAAAAAACGTTTTGCACACCCATCCTGGTACATAATAAATAACGAACACTTCAAGATGATCCCCCTTTGTCCACGTAAGTCCTTAAAAATCAATATGGAGGCACTAGGACATGTGGGTGGATGTAAAATAATAAAGGAAATTGGGTGTGTAAGTAAATGTAGATTTAATTTAGCCCTGTGTCTTATTTTGTAAATAAACACGGCTAAACGGGGAGTTAGCGGTATAGTTAATGTTAACTTTACTGCATACATTTTTTTATTCAGCTTGATTTTAATCTGTGCAAAGAAAAAACATTTCCAGGGGAATTTTAGGGGTAAATTCCAATACCATAATATTTTAATATTTGCTGTGGGCTTTTAAAATATTTTTCCAACTATGATTAAGGAATGTGAATGCGAGATACTGGGAATTAAAGGCTCCATAAGCACAAAGGGAACATATAAATGTGAGTACATAACACTATCTATTTGTTGTATTTAGCCTTGAAGCATAGGACCTAGGATTTATGATTTAAGCATCTAATGTATCTAATACATCGATATTATCCCATAAAAAGCAATCCGAACGGCAACAAAGTTCGAAAAGATAATGGATAGCAGCACGCTAGTCAGTTAGCCTGCTGTGTCCATAATTCTCACGCTAGCATTTGACTCCAATTTATGTCTTTTTGTGGCTTTCCGGTAACTTGAGGTGTGAGCATGAGTGAGCATCATTAAAGACACGATAATTTTAATGAGATATTGTCACGTACTTACCTTGTTTCGATCCAAAAACGCTGTGTAGCATGTATCACCGAGTGTCAAGACACAGCTGTAAATGGCCACAGCCGGACTTTGTGGGGATTTTATGGGTGAAACACGGTAATATAACAAGGGTCGCAGAAGTCACAGACAAAAAGGGGTGGTCGAGATTTTCTTTTTCAAATATTTACCCATTTAAACTTTTTTTTCCCATTTGTCTTTGTTTGGATTAATTACCGGTATTTATTATCTAAAATATCGGGGAAAATGCGACACTAACAAAAAAAAAAAAAAAAACAACAACAACTGAGCGATAGTTCTGAGCATAGGCGGAGTTGGACTTTTGGGGCAGGAATGGCACAACATGTTGATGACCCCGAAATGCAATGTCAGCAATTAAATTGACTTATAATATTTATAATAATAAGTTGAAAATGAGCGTTTTTTTGTTTCCCATCATTTTTGAGGGGAATTCTAAATCAGGCTCCCTTGGAAAGCTATAATTATCGTTAAGATCGTTATCCATTGAATACTGTACACCCGCTGGTGGTGGCTTTGTTGTACAATTAGCGTCTTTCGTGGGGCAAATCGAAACTCTGCTTACCATTTTGGTGATGCTCTCTGGTGTTTCATGGTCCACATTTTCCATCCTTGGTTCTTGTTGAGTATTTGTTGCCACTTTGAGAGCTTGGGTTTGAAAAAATTACGTATATCCTTCTTACCTCTTCGGTCCTCGGGTGGTTATGGCTAAGCAAAGAAAACGACCGTCAAAGGTGCTAGTCACATGATCTGTCCGAAAAATAATGTTCACCCATTATTATTATTATTTTTTTTCATTTCATTCATTTTTGTTGTTTGTTTTATTGCTACACAACTTTTATAGACAACATTTTACCGGAAAACTCTTTTAAAATCGTATATAGCAAAGTCAATTACATGCAATGACACTTTTCGGCCACCAGGGGGTGCATGCCCCCCCCCCCCCCCCCCGCTTAAACTCCGCGTATGGTTATGAGGTAGATATCCGTGACCTTTTTACAGACACAATTTTTTTTTTATTGTGACATAATTTATTTAAAACTTTAAAATATGCGAGTCAATAATTTTTTAAAGTCGTTTTTATTCAACTACATATTAGACATCAATTAATAATTCTATGAATCTATGAAGCTAAAATTATAGCCATTTTGAATAATAAATATAATCACTTACCTTCTTTTTATGGCTGGGTTGAAACAAAAGCGGTTGCGCAGTGTCTGTAAATGGGGGTCTCCAGCGTAAAAGGGACAAATTAAAAATAGTCCGGGGGCATAATGCAAGAGCAGAAACTGCTTTTCAGCCTTTTGTGTGTTTTCCACCATATATATAATTTTGTAAAAAAATATTTAAAAATGGTATCTTTTATTATTCTATGCAAGAACGGACTAATAACAACATTACTAATTTCACTGTTTCATGATGGTTCATGTCATGCAAACGTCATAATTTTTCACATTCAATCACTGAATTCAGTTCAACAAACTGTATGTACAACGACTCTCTTAAAAATAAGACATGCAAGCCACATTATTTGCTACTTATCCATGAAGCAGCGTTTATTTGAGGAATTTCACACTCGATTTAACTTGCCGCTTTCCATCACTGTCGCATTACCACTGCTGTGACTTTGGGATTTGGAGTGCTCGGAGCCAAACTGCACGGCGTTGTAGATCTGAAAAAAAAAAGCCTGCGTTGTGCTTCTGTCAGCCAGTGAAGGGACATATAGTGCTAAAGATATGCACAGCTGGAGCACAATGGCAGTGTTTAGAGCCAGGAGCGCTCTGCTTGACGGGAGCCGCGCTGCAGTGTGAGCACTAATTTCTTCCCCCGAGTAAAGGTGACGAGCAGTTTGCAGTCGCCGACTGTCAGCTCGACTGATCACACGAGACTTCGCCTCATCTCTGCCGGCACGCTGGCTGCTCACCTTGACAGCGTTCTCGCTGCCTTCCTTTTTAAAATCCTGGAATTTCATTTCTTCCGCTATAATGAAGCCCTTCTCCAAGTCTGTTTGAAACTCTGCCCTTCCTATGGAGCCTTAGTTCCTTTCTCCCTGTAAAAAAGCAAAGCAAAAGAAAAGGACAAATGCATTGTTTTAGAGAAGATGGATTACAGCATGTTAACAAGACGGTGTTTGATGAGGTGATAGTGTTGTGTGCCTCGCGCAAACGTTTGTTTTTGGGCCTTGAGTGCCAATTCCAGGATGGTCTTCTACTCAGCCGCGCATTGGCAGGGCAGCGTGGACGCCGATAAGAAGTCAGCCTCACTATCAGCACCTTCTGGTTTTTCATTCCTTGTAGCTATTGATTTCTGCCCGAGTAATCTTGTCTCATTGTGGGTCTATGCTCGGCTCCCTGGTCATGACGGCAAGACGAGCCAATGTTGCAGTGAAAAAGTCTGGACACTTTAGACCTGCGGGCCTTGATAGTGTTTGGTAATTTACAACAAATTCAATAACATCTCACTAGGTTCGACGCAAGAACGCAGACGGTGTTAAGTTCTGAGTGTCTCAAGTGGAGCAGAAATTGGAGTTTTGTACTTGAAGTGAGTGAATATTTACGAAGCACGACAATTGGGAGTTTGCCGTGGCATCTCCAGATCCACTTAATGACTGAGAGCACAGAAGTATCCTTGGCCATTTGAACTGAGTAAAATCATACTGTACGTTTGTAGTATATAATTGAGTTTTGATTTACCATGGAGGGCCATAATGACTGCGAACCTGTATAAATGTAAGATTGCCTCATATAATTACATACACAATAAATTATACCTGGCTTAGAAATTTGAGGCCATTGAAACAATGACTGATAACAAAAGATGCTTGAAATTTTATAATGATTTTAAGACAATCTGCCATTTTCTGGGTTCCCGCAGGGTCTTACACATAGATTCATTTATGTCAAGTCAAATATCTTCTATTAGTTTTAATTAAGTGTCTTAAAAAGACATTCAATTTTATCTAGTAGGTTTTCAATTCCTTACATTTTAAATTGTGCTATATTGAACGAAACTGCGTGACAAACATAGGCAGAGTTTGACTTTTGTGTGTGTGTGTGGAGGGCAAAACATGTTGATGACCCTGAAACGCAGTGTTAGCAGTAAAATTAGGGTTAGGGTTAAGGTTAGGTAAGATATATGCTTAGTTAGTAGGGTTAGGGTCTCTAAGGTACTCATCACATGATGTTTTCGAAAAATAATTTTGACCCATTATTAAGTACTTTGTACTGTAATTCATTTTTGTTGTTTGTTTTATTTTTTACAACTTTTATAAACAACAGTTTACCGGCTAGGTCTTTATTTTAAATTCATTTACATATAGGAAAGTCAATTACATGCAATGACATTTTTCAGCCAATAGGAGGGGGCACTGGTCTGCCTGCCTCCTCTCAATCTTTGTGTACAGTGACAAATGTTAAATGTTACAACCTTTGTTACAAGTTTTTTTTGGTTAGGATATCCATTAAAAATTGCCTCAGAAAGTGGTATTGAAATCACTTATAAGAAGGGCTGTTAATAAGGGTGTTAGAGTATAACGGCGTTACTAACGGTGCTATTTTTGTCAGTAGTGAGTCATCAACTTAATTACTTTCCCTATCTTTGCAACCCCGTTACCGTTCATGACGATGTGAAGGCGTGCGTTACTGCAATTTGGTTGAATGACGAGAGATGTCTGGGACTCAAAACTCACCTCCTTGCAAAGTATGCTTAATATAATGATTCTTTGAATAACATCAGTAAGGTATCTCATATCAAATCCGATGTAACCAGAATGTTGAAATTTTCCATAGTTAATTGTATGTATGAGTATGGGTGTGTGTATGTGTGTGGTGCCCAACTGGGCCCCTACTAAAAGCTTTAAATAGCTTATTCGGAGTGTCCCTTTCACAAATCTTATCCGATGAACTGTTTGTATATGACAATGTTTTTGTGCGTACCTTGATATGATGTATGAAAAAACTGAAACTGAAACAGAGACACAGAGAGAGCAGAGTGGGAGGAGGGAGTGGGTTGTGACGCCGTTGCAAACGCGATGCTAGATGGCTCGGAGCGTTAGCATAGATATAAGCGTTCTCGCTAGCATTAGCATATAGCGTGGCGAGCGTCATGTTAAACGCTCTGGAAACTTTTTACATACAGTTCGTGGCATTCAATTGGTGGGTACAATAATTGAAAATAATGGACTGTTTTCCTCTTAAGTATGCATTATCATTTCCACGTGGGCGTTGTCCTTGTAGATTCTACAATATAATAATTTGTTTTTGTTTTTTATTACCAAAAATTTCTTGAATGACCTATCCGTAAACCGTGTGTGATTTAAAAAATTTTTTTTTTTTAGATCAAAACAACTACAGCAAAGATAGAAGAGCGAAAAAATCTAGCCTTACCAACATATTGAAAAACATATCTATATATTGTATATTAGGGGTGTGATGGTGCACACAAGTCACGTTTCAGTACAACAGGAAAAAGGCTCTAACAGCATTTGAAATTTAAAGTTCGTATACCAGTACACTCTTATATATGTGAAATTTTAAAAAATGTAAAAAAAGGTGACCTATGATTTTTTAATGAAAAAGACAGCTCAACTCAATCAGTTAAGGATCATGTAATAACGTGTAGAACATGAAAAGTAATGTCAGTTACTTTGCCGAGTAACTAATTACTCTTAAGTTGAGGTAACCAAGTTACTAACTCAATTACTTTTTGGGAGAAGTAATTTGTAACTGTAACCAGCTACTTTTTTAAAGTAAGATTAACAACACTGCTTATAAGTGGTCTAGAAAAGGTCTTAAGAAGCCTTAAGTTTCATTCAATGAAACCTGTAGGAACCTTGATTTTGGCATTTGAGCATGAAACGATTAGTTCTTTGCTAGGCACACAAAATAATGTGTGCTCAATCTGGACGCTGAGCGTTTTGACACCTGCGATTTACATGGTAGGAGAAACATGTAACAATGGTCATGATGATAAATGTAAATGCGTAATAAAATATGAGAAACTTGTTGGTACGCGTCCGTTCCGAACCGAGCACCATGTACCGAAACGGTTCAATACTATTATTGTACCGTTACACCCTTAATATGAACGCATAACAGTCTCGATTATTTGTGAAAAAAGCAAAAAAACTGGCAGTTACGCATCTATTTTAACGTAAATATGTCGAAGAATGACGCCAATGCCGTAGCGGTTCCCATTCTCCCATTGATTTTTTTTTTTTCATAACATTTGAAAATGCATGCGTGGTACAAAACATATAATAATTACCTTGAATCGTCGCACAAATCCCTTCTGAGACAATCCTTCCTGTGTGTATGCGATACAGCTTTCATACTTTTTAAATCTGGCGTGTTAAAATCCTGCATGTTTTAAGTTTCATTCAATGAAACCCATGTAGGAACCTTGATTTTGGCATTTGAGCATGAAACGATTAGTTCTTTGCTAGGCACACAAAATAATGCGTGCTCAATCTGGACGCTGAGCGTTTTGACACCTGCGATTTACATGGTAGGAGAAACATATAACAATGGTCATGATGTTAAATGTAAATGCGTAATAAAATATGAGAAAACATTTAAATATCCTCCATTTAGTCCATTTTATATTCCAATTGTCTTTTTCAGGGTCTCTGTGGTAAGTGCCCCACAGATTGTTACAATATAAAATCGCTAATTGTAGTTTTAAAAATCATTTGCGCCCCCCGAGTCCTCTTGAAGACCTCACAGATGACTGATGTCCCATTTATATGCATGGAAATCAAGCTGGTCGGCATTGACAAACGAGCCAAACAAGTGACGTGGTGGACCACCGGAACTCGTCAAGCCCCTCTAGCTCCTCGCTTGCATTTGCGTCTGTGCTCAGGAACTGTTGAGCGGCTTTTAATTAAGCATCTAATCAGACTGGGGTCAACATATTTCATGCCACAAGAATGATGCGTATTTAATGGCGCTAATACATTACCATCTCTTTGCAATCTCACTGACGGAGTGCTTGTGAGTTTAACTACCATTAATCAGCATCAAGGTTTGTCTATGTAGAGGGAAATGGATTAAGGGGGGGATTTAAATTTTTTTTTTTTTATGGTACATTACAAGAGATGCGCAATGCTGATAGATAATGGTCACCTTTAGCCTGCCTAATAAAGCATGTTAAAAGGACTCTGGAACATAATCTTGAGTGTAGTTTTTACAATGCAAGATATATTAGCTTAATATCGTTACTCACTGATGCCTACCTGACTAAATGCCCCAAGAAGCAACTATGGCTGCTTGTAATCTGTTTTGTCACCAACAACACCTTTGAAGTGTTTAACGACTTTTTTTTTTTTTTTTTTTCAAGAATAAATTTAAAGGCGCCATCAGTCATGCTGAGGTAAGAGCTAACATACCGATGCCATCACAGTGAAATGCAAGGTGTCTTGTGTAAAAGTGAGCTCACTTTCCCCTCTGGCCCCAGCACTGTCTGACTGTAAACTTGGGTGGAATCTTGTCTGGGCATCTGCACGAACAAAATACAAAGAATTGGCCAAATAGGTAAAGCAGGACCTTGATTTACCGCAATTTATGGATTTTT
Source organism: Corythoichthys intestinalis (assembly GCF_030265065.1). Classification (NCBI taxonomy): domain Eukaryota; kingdom Metazoa; phylum Chordata; class Actinopteri; order Syngnathiformes; family Syngnathidae; genus Corythoichthys; species Corythoichthys intestinalis. The sequence goes on from NC_080406.1 coordinate 25,250,046, forward strand.
GACTTGCGATACATTGCTTGATGTTTGTTTTGTTTGACAAACCAAAATTTAAGTTACGAGCTGCTCATGTTAAGTTAAAAAAAAACGTTGCTAATGCACTTTCTGTCATGCCTTGGGCATAGACTTCATAACTATTGACGGGGCACGGGGCCGATTAATAGGGGGCCTGCATTGTTGGCGTGGCTGTCAAAGCTGACCGAGTGGAATCACAGACAAAGAGCTTTTTCCGTTGAAAATTCTTGTGAATAAATGCTTGAATCCCCGAATTCTCTATAGATATGAATGTAAAACAGTCTCGATTCTTTGTTAAAAGAGCAAAAAAACGGGTAGTTAGCATTTATTTTATTTAAATATGTTGAAGAATGATGCCAGTCTGTTTGTCAATGTGGCGGCCGCCATTTGTAAACAGAGCTTTTCCGGAGAAAATTCTTGTGAATAAATGCTTAGATCCCCGAATTCTTTATAGATATGAACGTAAAACAGTCTCGATTCTTTGAGTTAAAAGAGCAAAAAAACAGGCAGTTACGCATTTATTTCACATAATAATGTGGAAATACGAGGTTACTCTGTTAGTCCAGTGTTTTTCAACCATTTCTGAGTCAGGGCACGTTTTTACATTGGAAAAAGATCCACACCACCGCACACCACAAAACAAAAATGTTCCAAAATTCTGTACAGTATATTTATTTATAAAACAGCTTTTCAATATTTATACTTACTCAGTGTAAAACTCGAGCCTGTTTAAAATAACCCAAAGCTGATATCCTGGCAGGAATCGTCATCAACAGCTCTTAGTCTCTGTTTTTACTCTTTATAGTAGTTAGGCTTAAAAGGTTCAGAATTATCAGACAGAGGGACTTTAGCAATGTCTTTAACCGCATCAGGGCTGAGCAGCTCGCTGACAATAGCTTTTCAGGCAGGTGGTATTAGGGTCTCTGCCACAGAGTGGGACTTTGGATTTAGCAACAAGTTCAGCAACAAGGTTTTGGGGACTTTCTCATTTACCTTTGTAGCTTTTCTCAAAAAAGTTGCCTGTTTCTCTGTGTTTTCACAAAGGCGAACAAAATAGTCCATCGACTTGTTTTGAAGCGACGGGTGTTTCGTTTAGGGATGACGTTTAGGACAGCTGCTCGTGTCGCGTTCAAAAACTGCTCAGATTTCCAGCTGTCAGCCACTTTGCTGCCCTTGACAATGTGTTGGAATAAAACACAGGGGGAGGATTGACTGTCATCACATATGGATAAAATGGAAAGGACACTTTCGTTAATACTGACTCTTGACGGGTCTAATCAAATGATGTACAGTAGACATGCTAGGGTCCACATTGTAGCAGACAGCAAGGTAGCTGATAGCTAGAAATCCGAGCTGTTATTGAACGCGACAAGAGCAATACCTCGCTCATCTGAACACGACCGCAACTTTCTACCTCGTCCTTCCTTCCTACTGCAACTCCGCCCGATGACGTAAAAAAAAAAAAAAGAAAACGATATTGGATAATTTCTCACAGCATACCGGTTGAAAAACACTGTGTTAGTCAATGCGGCGGCCGCCATTTGTAAGCAGAGCTTTTTTCCGTTGAAAATTCTTGTGAATAAATGCGTAAATCCCCGAATTCTTTATAGATATGAACTAGGGGTGTAACGGTACACAAAAATCTCGGTTCGATACGTACCTCGGTTTTGAGGTCACGGTTCGGTTCTTTTTCGGTACAGTGAGAATACAAAATGCAAAATATAAATGTGCTTGTTGTTTATTATACAGTTTTGTGCTTTCAACAATAGGAACATTAGCCTATACAAAGCTAGAATTCTGCTCAAAAAGCAGCGGGTATTTAAAGATAATCCAACAACAATTTGCCTTTCAGACCCCGCGTATTAGTCAGCTTTCTTTCTGAAAGAAAGAAGAAAAAAGAAGTCCTGTGCCAAAGAAAAGCAATCCCAATGACAAAAAGATTTTAACATGTATTTTACAAATGAAATGCCTCAATGAAACATTTTTTTTCTTAGGAACCGTTTTCAAAAGCTTTATTGGTGGATTTTTTTCAAGTTAAAGCGCAACACAGAAATTCATAAATATAATTGTGTAAGCAGGATGTGTGTATTATTATTATTATTATTATTATGTAATTACAGGTGTTTTAGCTCATTTCAATTTATTTTATTATGTGTTTATATTTTACAAATGTGATGTAGTATTCATTTATATTGTATATTTTATGTTGTATAACTTTAGTTCCTATGTGAATATTAGTTCCTACTTGTTTTGATGTGGTAGGAGGGTTTTGTATTGAACACGGGGCCATGTTGGTTATTATTATAGCAGAGAAGACAGCAGGAAATCAACAAAGTCAACTGTGCACCGATCTACCACTCAAGAGATCTGATGGACTCAAAAAGTAGGTTAGGATTGCATATTAGTTTGAAAATCGACCGGATCCACCGTGTTTTTACACGAGTGACTTCCGGCCCGATCCTAGCTACCAGTAGTAGTATTGACGCAGGAGGGCTGCGTCTCGCGTCAAATAATAAACTCTGCCGTTCTTTTTGCGTGCGTCACGTTGAGCCACTTCTGGGACGCATCTAACACGCGGCTGCACTGCGACTGGTATGCATTGGCTGATTGACTCTAACGCCCGCGTTTCACTGCGTTCTCACGGCAGCCACGTTGCCGCGCTGTTGATGTTTCTGAGTTATACTGTCCTACCGTGTTGGTCCTCATTATAGTAGAGAAGACAGAGTAAATATAATCTACACAAAGAAACTGTAACCCGATCGACTCACAGCCTCGAAAAGTAAGGGTTATATTACGTCAGAAACTCGTTGGTACACGTCCATTCCGAACCGAGCACCACGTACCGAAACGGTTCAATACTATTATTGTACCGTTACACCCTTAATATGAACGCATAACAGTCTCGATTATTTGTTAAAAGAGCAAAAAAAAACTGGCAGTTACGAATCTATTTTACGTAAATATGTCGAAGAATGACGCCAATGCTGTAGCTGTTCCCATTCTTCCATTGATTTTTTTTTCATAACATTTGAAAATGCATGCGTGGTACGAAAAATATAATAATTACTTTGAATCCTCGAACAAATCACTCCTGAGACAATCCTTCCTGTTTGTATGTGGTACAGCTTTCGTACTTTTTAAATCTGGCATGTTAAAATCCTGCATGTTTTTACTCGGCGGCCAACTGGGAATAACTGAAGCTGAGTTCAGGGCGGCCCCCTCCTTAAAGGCGTTGCGAGGTGAAGGTCGATTCTGACCCGTCAATCATAATGAAGTCTATGCCTTGGGTTAAGTTTGGCTAAGATTTTGCCCTAGTGTCTGGTCATTGTGATTACTCATTGATTGATCGCATGTTGTGGCCTGCTCCTTGTGTCTTGACCAATCCGCTTCCTCTTGTATCAATCACCTGTGTCTCATTGTCTCGTTATCCCATGTCTGTATTTAAGTGCTGTCTGTTCTTGTTGCTTCATTGTCTTTTTGTACGCCTAAGCCCTCGTGTTCAAATCTCCTTACAAGTAAGTTTTGATACCCTTTTGTTTAACCCTTGAGAGTCGAAGGACGCGCCGGCGCGTCCTCAGCGCACGTCGTCTTTGAAGCGCCCTCACGTTTTAATTACGTCACCCACATGCCGTTGGTTGGTCTCGTTTTAAAGTGCGGAAGTTGCGATTTACTCTCGTTATTATTTGAAGTCAATCGACCAACTAGAACGTGAGATATTGTCATTTAAGTTTTATAGTTTTATTGTCCTCTCAAAAAAACATTAAAACGCTGCATGGATCATTTGTTTATGTCTATATTTCCATCATTTCTAGTCCTTTTTCAAAACGGAAGCTCCATGAAAAAAACACAAATCAAACGAACCCTTTCGAAGTCACAGTGGAAGCACAAAATGCGTTTTTTTTTTTTTTTATAAATATAACTGCGGTGCAAGGTTCAACCGAACGAGAGGGAGGAGGAGTGTTCTGAAGCAGCGAGGTGGCGAGCGACGGCCAGTTGGATACTGCTGGATCGAGCAGCGACTTTGTGTGACTTTGACAATGAACGGAAAACTAAATTTGGCGCAAGCAATTGTGCTTCTGATCAACTTGAGGAAGAGGATGGTCCGAATTCGTCATCACCGTCTTCTTTGGAAGAGTCCTCGAGTGAAGATAGTGACGGATTTGAACACGTGGGTGACGCCATCGACGAGCAGAGGTAAACCAACTCACTCTTTTTTTTCATGCTGAAAACGTTTCTTTTGAAAGTTTCTTTTGATATTGCAAGACAAAGTTAATTTTGATGCAATATAAGTGTGTGTTTGTGTATATAATAATAAAATGTGCATATCAGATCAAAGTCGTACGTGCACTGTGGGTATCCCAGGCAGGAATTTATAATTTGTGGTGTTCTTCTTTCTATATGAAGATTAGGGATGTAGCACATATTCAGCTATGGTATTCTTTCTATTGTCATACATATAGATTTCCATTATTATTTATTGCTGTATATATTTTTATTTTATACTTTATTATTTTCATAAATACTGACTTATTTTCATGTACATTTATAGTGACAATGAAAGCAAAGTGAAATGAAAATGGAAGGGTGGAAAGAGGACCGACACCCCATGGAAGTGTGAGCTGTGTGATGTAGCCGTGTCTAATTCCAGGACGAAACTGCTTTTCGGAGTGGCATGACTGAAAAAAATTTAACTTGTTTATTGTAAATATTTTTGAAAATGCTTTTTTCCCCCCAATGTTATATATATATATTTTTCCCACATCAATCTTCTCAATTTGTGTATATAAATGTGTGTTCAAGAAGCTTGATTGTGTGTACATAGTTTTCATCAGGCGATTGGCCGCAATACCTAAACTCATAAAGAGATGGCCTCAAAACATTTTTTGTGTTAGATGGTATATATTTTTTCACTGTTCTTCACTGTTAGGTCTGCTGTATATAACCAGTTTTGACTGGAGCATGTATAAAGGCAAAAAACGCCTTTGGCTATACCTGTTGTTTATGTTGAATTGTCAAATATAAGACTATTTATTCTAAATTTTTTTGGTTGAATGTTCATCCTAACATGTTGAATAAATATTACAAAGTTTCAAAACGGTTCGTTACGCATGTTTGGTTGTCAATTGGACATCAATATTAAAAATTTTGACAAAACGATTTTGGAATTTTTGGTCTTTTTGGGCCCAAAATGATGATTTATAATTGATCAGTGAAGGAAACAACAATTTGGACATGAAGTTCAAGGTGTCACAAAAAAAGGGACCAAACCAGGCCATCGTAAACAATTCTTTCTTTGAAATATAAAGGCAACTTCAAAGGCATGCAAAATCAGACAAAATAGGCCCAGACCTTAAAGGGTTAATTACCTGGTCTTCTGTTTTGAACTTTATATTTTTGTTAGCTGCTATTAATGCAGTTTCAATTCTCACGTACCCTTCCTTGCCATCCCTTTTGTTTTCCCTGCAACTGGGTCCACCTTGTCCACGCATACTGACACTTTCAGCCATTTAGTGAAAGGAAAACCAGTCAAACACTCAAATACGAGATGAAAAAAATAGACAAACTCACTGGGCCACTTTCTTCAAAGTCATAAACACGCAAATACAACAGTAGATGTGCGGGTGTGGGACTATCAACTCAATTTGACATTATTTACAATATACACTGTCGCACTTAAAGAACAACCACAGCTGTTGTTCACACACAGCACAGAGTTGCACATAAATACAACTTAAACAAAAGATGATAAAACCTGTGGAAGATTTTATTCTGAATGTCAACTTTGATTTATGGACTGTATACATAAACAATATAAGTGCTGTAAACATTTTTTAACCTATTTTTGTATTTGGAGAAGGATGAAAATGAACAGAGGATTTAATTGAAGAATAATAGTCATAAAAGCATTCGTAGTTTTTTTCTCCTTACCTTAACATATTGAAGAAGAAAAACAATTTTCTCCTTTCACAGGTTTTTTGTTGTTGTATTCTCTTAATGAACAGGAGATGGCACACAATTCAGGAACAACAACAACAAAAAAAAACAATAATCACCTAAGATAAATACATTTATTAAAGGGAATAATTGAAAGCTGGACTGATAGGACAAATAGCCCAGGTGCCTTCAAGAAGACCTGCTCCGAACTCTCAATGCATACACTTTTTTGCCATTTCCAATGTAAATAGGCAGTTCCCCATGTTAACCCATGAAGTGGCTTACATAAAAGTGGAATTTTACTAGGCAGCTGTTATTTGTTTATGACCTTACTTTAGACGCTGAGAGCTTCAATCGTTATCTTATGAAGTCACAAAGACAAAACGATATAGAAATGAATGTACTAAGTACAATGAACAAACATGGGAACAAAAATACAAACTATTGAAAAAGTTTTTTTTTTTTTTGGATATCCTAAAATCTGCCTTACGATATTTTTCAGACAAAAGGGAAAAAAACATAGGCATAAAATGAGATAAATGCTGTTCAATGGAAAGCAATATAGCTTGAAATAAAACGAATACGTATTGTTCATTTCGGAAACCCCCAAACATCTGTATTGACGCGAGCGTTCCCATCCCATAACACAAAGCTCTCAGCTATCCGGGCCGTGTACACTGAGACACAGAGGGAGGAGGAGCCCCCGGCGAGGCCCCCAAACAGTGGAATGAAAAGCGACATCAATTTTGGCACAGACATCTTCCGTCACACAGATTAGGCAGGCACAATGCGCGGGCTCCTTATCTACAGCGGCAGGAGGAGGGCAGGCAGATCTACGCGGGATGGAAACATTCTCATGGACGTAATGGGCAAAATCAATTGTTGCCCTCCTCAATCAATGTAGCCCCCACCTTCACTGTTCAGCAGCCCACCAGTAATTGAAGTTATCCCGGGCCTTTAATGACCGTCTGAAGCACAACCATGACAAAGTTGAGAGAGTGTGATATCAGTGAGGCTGCCAGCAGGGTGGAACGTGCCGCATCGGTTTTTGCGTTCCCACAATCTGTGCAGTGGGGTCAGGGAGGGGCGAGGGGCACTTACCCATAAAGCCAATGCACGGACCTCATCGGGTCCAGCGGCGAAGTCAACTACCTTGATGATCTTGCCCACGCTAGCTGGAGGAAACACATTTGAGTCACAATCAGCTGTTTGTGTATTCTTTATTGCCTCTGATGGCAACACATTGCGGCAGCAAGGCCCCATTCATTCTAATAGAAACCCATTAAAAGAATATGATGGGTCACTTTGTTTCGCATGAGACATTCAACTCTCCAGTGGTTTCTCTGATTAATTAGTCGCTCCAAGACTCATTTAGCGTTTTTAAGAATTCAAGCCGATGCTCCGTTCCAAAACACTGCTGTCATAATTTTTCTCTCCATAGAGGTTTTCACACAAGAACAATAAAGCAAAAATGCCCAAGTTATAATTATACCTACTGATGACAGATGACAGTTAAAAACTTAATTTAGAGGAAAATCCTTTGACTGAATTGTTCAGTAAGAAGAGGGATCCTTTGCTTTATAATGGTAATTACTCTGCCATTTATTATTCTATCAGCACATGCAATTAAAGGAGTGCACGGAGGACGCAGTTGATAGTAAAACGGGCCAACACTGAATACTAATGAACGTCTGTGTCTCGTGCTCTGTGCAGAACTTGCACACCTCCTCTTGACTCTTGTCGTGCAGCATGCTCTCCAAGCAACCGCTGAAGGGGATGACCGACGCCAACTGCTTGTCAACGTCCACCCACTCCTTCATTTTCACCAGCCTGGTAAAAAAAAAAAAAAAAAGAAAACACAGAAAGAACCGGTTAGTCACCGTGATTAGCAGTAAGCCTATTTGACGTGCGAGCATATCATTAGAAGACGGTGAGCCTGCCGAGAGAGTTTGATTTTCTCTCAAACTTAAGTGAAATAAAGAACATGCTGTGTTCATAACCAGTGATGGATGTAGAGCCTTAATCAGCTAAAAGTGAATTAAGTGGATGATTTATCAGGTGAGCGCCTGTGTATATGTCACAGGTTCTTATGGAATACTTAACCGTGAGTCAGAGTCAGTGGTCACTACACTGGTCAAGCTATTCAAAAGTTGACACTTCAGGTCTTTAACCTTTAAGAGATCCAGAGCATTTTTGGTCATTTAAAAAAAAACATGTTAGATTTTTCTTTATTATATATAGATTTTAAAAATCATTATACAGCATTGTATTTTTTTTACATCAAAAAAAAAAAAAAATTATAATACATTTATTAAAAAAAAAAAAAGAAATTAGAATGAATACACAAAATTGTGGACTGGTACGGTTGCAAGCCTCACCAACGTTGTATTTAATTCATTAGCATGCCACTGATAGCGATAAATGTCCAATTTTTAAACTGGAAGTCTGGCTGTGAATCAGTGTTGTTTCCGTCAACGATGACTATCACAAAAATATTTAGGCGACGAACAATTTTTTCATGACAATGACGAGATGATAACGGATTAAAAACGTTTCTTGGGAGACTAAAGCCTGAGTTATGCTCCCGCGTTGCGGTGACGGCGCAGCGACTACAGCGTCATTCGACATTCGATGGTTCTCCGGCCAGGTGACGCGTTGTTCTGTAATTCACCACCAAGCCACTAGAGGGGTGCTGTGTTATGTGTGTACGGTTTTGGGGCATGCTTGTTGACTTCCTCTTGTCTAGTTTAATGGAGAAAACAATAAACAATGCAAGATGGAACGCTTGAATGTGGATCTTCAGCCAATCGACATTGAATAAATGTTGATCATACAAATGTTGCGGTGCAGGCGACGCAGAGAACGGTTTCGATGCGGTCTGTCCAACTTTTGATGCCGCATAGAGTTCTTCTAGCCTCAGGTGTAAACCAGTTAGCTATGGCGGCTAGCTTCATACTGGCGTCGAGCACTGCGTCCAGCGTTTTGTCCGAGGTCTGAAAGGCCTCCAGCCCGATTTGTTTGCAGTGTCCTACAACCAGCCAGTGGGAAGCCGTAGCAGATTTCTGGCGTCTATGGAACTTCCCAAACTGCGTTGGAAACCTTGATGTTAACTTTATCATAAAAAGCACCGAGGCACTCTCAATCAGTGATGATGTATCGTGTGTGAACTTTCTGTTATTGAAAATTAAAGATCAAAACAACTCTTTTGACATCAAACCTGTGCTTTATTCTTCATATACTTGAAGTGTGACACGTAAATAAGTCACAGACTCACAGCAAACATATGTACACAACAAATGATGAAGTGCACCAACCAAAAATACGAGCTAAAGTGATAAAAAGCTGGCAGTTTTTGGCCGACTGGGTCACCGCTTCGTGTGGCCACTCGATTCCAAACACACACGTCTCGGTGGTTCTTCCATTTTTTTATTCATTCGCTGACCTTGCCATTTGGCAAACTTTATGTCTTGACGAGACTTGCTCTTCGATGATTTTTGCGTCTAGAAAAATAATGTTTTCCAATTGCGGTGATTTCGTGCTGAACTGGAAACAACAGTCTGAGCGAACCAATCACAGTCCTTTTCCGCCAATTCATATGCGTTGACGTGACGCTAGGGTTTGAAAAATCAATAGGACGGCGTCAGGCTATGGCGCAGGGTCGTAAAACAGGTCTTCCTTGACGTCGCAGGTCTGACGCAGAAGTATAACTCTGCCTTAAAACGTAACAACACGAATGCCATTTTCGTCAGACGAAACGAGAACAAGACGAAAATGCACCATAGTTTCTGTCACATGTTCACAATGGGTGACATTTTATGTGTAGTTAGCCTGCATCATAACAGTGTCTGGTTGTGTCACTGTGTCATCTCACTGGCGAGTGTCCTCTCCAGTCTCCCCATCGCTTGTTTTGAGACACACGCTAAGATTTGTCTTCTTATCTTGTCAAGAGAGAATATGCAATGTTGCTTTAGCCTTTAAAAGTCTGTGCTGAGTGATCATCACACACTAAATGTAACTTGTAGCGTTAGCATAGCATTCATGTTTGCATTAGCATCAGGAAATTGTCCTCTTAAACTCTCTGACTTTTTTTAACATTCATTTTGTGGCGTGCAGGTGGGTAGAATTAAAGTTTTTGATTTTACGGAAAAAAACATTTTTTTAAACAACTCAAACCAGACAAAATTAGTCCTGAGTTTTCGTCAACAAAAACTACACGAAGACAAACACATTTTGAGATGACTAAAATATGACTAGCAAGTATTGTGGTCCAAAAAACTTAGACTAAGATGATAATTAAAAGGGATGCCAAAAACAACACTGCTGTGAATGCTTGTTTCAATGGCAATGACAGCACTAGACATCCGATACATTTGAACTCCCAGTCAAAATGTATTGGACGTCTCGGTTTGTCAATGGCACACAGTGAGTTATAAAATTATATATATTTTTTTAATTGTCATCTGTGCACAAAAGGTTTAAGTAGATAAGTGCCTTGAGATATGAGTTACCCAACTTGACAAAGACAAGAGTTGTCCTCCATTTGTTTTTGTTTTGGTCACTCACAGTTGGAATTTACAATCAAATTTAACATTGTACACTAATTTCAATTTTAATATATGATCCATGAAATGTGTGTTTCTCTTCATTCCACTGCTTCCATGATAGGTTTATAGTTTTTGTCCACGCTGTTGTAGCCCTCACAGAAGAGGACATCCAGTGCATCTTGTCTGCTTTGCTACAGCATACAAGCAGCTTGGTCTGACCATCAATATAAAAAAGACACCAGTACTCCACCAACCACCACCAAACTGCAGCACACTTTCCATGCCCCCAAACATCTGACTGGAAAATGTGGACCACTTCCCATACCTTGGCAGCCTCCTCTCATCAAAAGCTATCATCGATGATGAAATACACCATCACCTCAGCGGTGCCAGTGGGGCTTTCTCAAGGCTGAGGAGGAGAGTCTTTGAGAACTGTGATCTCCTGGTGACTACAACAATCCTAGTCTATAAAGCAGTGGAGCGCCCCACTCTCTTATATGGATCAGAGGCCTGGACCACCTAAAGCAGGCACTTAAAGACACTTAAGGCACACCATCAAAAATGTCTCCGAAAAATCCTTAGTATCAGCTGTGAGGACAGACAAACCAAGACTAGTGTCTTGGTGGAATCAAATATTCCCATCATCACTGCCACTATTGCCCAAACCCAGCTGAGATGGACTGGCCATGTTGTCCGAATGCCTGACTCTCACCTCCCAAAACAAGTCTTCTACTAGCAGTTTGCTGAAGGGAAGCGGGCTCCTGGAGGCCAGAAGAAGAGGTTTGCGGACAACATAAGAACAAACCCAAAGAAGTTCCACATTGACATAAAGACCTGGGAAGACATAGCAGCATACTGATCGACCCTTAAAGGGTGCTGCATGGTACAACGCTGACCTCCATTGTGCTGTACAAGACAAATGCAGACTCAGGAGGGAGAGCGTGACCACCAAACAGGACCAACCTAAACCCACCAATAGACCCCAGTCACCAACGTCACATAATCACGTGATTGCTGTATTGTGCCGCCATATTGTCCGTCATTGTGTGTCCGTATTGTCAATGATAGTAGTTTTTAAAGGTGGATTCACTTGCAAATTATGGAACCCCCGGTGCTTTCAGACGCTGTAAAGTCATTGGATGAGTTGCATAAAAGCCGTTATTTGGAAAAGCTTCGGTCGATCCAGTCGCCAGATCAATATTTGATGCCCAAATCGATGTTTCCTCCTGTCCGTTCCGTGCGTCAGAGCTCGTCCTGAGACCACAAAATTTCCAATCATACTCCAGTTTATGTCACGATGAGGAGTCGGGTACCCAAAATCGGCACTGGCCTGCATACAAACCGACATTTGGTCAGCAGAACGTCACCGTTGTCACGGTTGTAAAATGAAACTTGATCGACAACGGGCCGGTGTGTGCTGCAAAATAGCTGCCCCGCGTGAAATGTCCCCCCTGACGGGAGCGCTTATTTATAACGCTTTATTGACGTGAAAACAAATGTTTTCATGGACGCATTACAGGAATGGATTTACAACTGTAAGATCAGTTTTAAATAATTAAATTACACAAAATATTAGTACTGTATTTTAGTAACAAATCGTGGACTTGGCCACATAACCATCTTTGAACATAAATGTATCAGTCTACAGGTTTTCATGACCATATCCTAATGACAATCACACAGGTATGACATTTATTAGTTCATGCAGAATAAAATAATACATATTCACGGTACAAGAAAGTCGTTTCCGTGTGGGCGCTCTCGTCAGGGAGGACATATCACACAGGGTGGCTATTTTTCGGCACAACACCTGTTGTTGCGCTCACCTTCCTGCTGCGCGACCGTGGCGACGTCGTAGTCTTCGTCTGATGATGTCTGCGATCGTGTCGGCATCATATTGATGTTTTCGCCGCTGTCTAACGGCTGTCGACACAAACCCATCATGGACCGAGATAAACAAACCGTGCTGCTTTTGAAATTTGCCCTTTTAACAATGGGCACACAGCAACTACTAAAATGACCGTTTATCTTCTCTGTTACTGCAACCAACCGCCACACATGCCTTCACCATTTTGATTAATCAATGTTAACGATTGTCAGGAAGGTTTTTGGGTTCATTTACTAGGTGGGGATTCCTTAGACAAGCAGAAAAACATGCAGTAATAGGAGGAATGTACGTAGCAGTAATATGTAAACACGATGAGCTGACAATATGGCGGCACCAGTCAAGGGGGGCGGAGTTGTGACGTCACGTGATTGGGGTCTATACTATTCTTCCCTTCCAACATTGCAGCAGAATAATTGGGTTCAGAATCGGCCTCTACGCCCACCTGAAGACCCACAAGGACCAAGAGGGAGGACAGTCATACTCGACTACAAGTGACCGCCGTTGATGATGATTCCAGTTTTTGTCTAATTAGATTTCAGCCTTTTTGTGGTGCGATGTGAATCTCATGCTGCATTCGAGGAATGTGGGAAGTCTTAAGACCTCCTTCCAGGAAAAAAATCAAGTCTCGTGAGGTCGGGGTACTTATTTTTTTCCTGACTTCACAAGTCGGAAACAGGAAACCTGCCTTTATATCAAAAATATTTTCAGTGAAATATACACGTTGCCACAGGAGGGCGTCATATCTTATTTTGACACTCTGCAAGAAGTGTTTTATTCGGTGATACGGATCACATTGGCCCTAACTCGGACAATTTTATGTGGGGTTTGTTCTCCGTTTGTTGCCAATGGTTTGAACATGATTGGTTCTGTCTTCTGTGTTGTTTCGCTTTCTAACATGTTTGTCACAAAGTGTCCAAAAGTGCTTCACTTCATTAAAATTGTGTCCCTTCAGCCAGAGGCTCACCTCATCAAGCCAATCACACGACCCTCAGTTGTGTATTTAAACATCTGTATTGTCCCCACACTTATTCAAATCCATTCATTTGTCACCTGTCCTAAATGTCTTTGTCCTTCTGTTCTTTGTCTTTCATTGCAGCAGGACACCTGACACAGTGCCGCAATGATGGCATTAATGGTAACTCTCAGACCGAACAATATAAGGGTAGTGGGTGAGGGGGGTTAGGGTAATTATGAGATTAGCCCTTCTAGCTCTGGGGCCGGGATTGGACGGTTCTGAAAGAAGTGAAGCTCACAAATCCATTTTCACACAGCGGCCCGACACAGGTCTGAAGCAGGATTGATTAGAAAAGTGTCCCTGTCATTATGTGTAATCCTAGTTTCCTGTTTAAAGAGCCTGAGAATCAAAGACAGGGAGAGAGACTGAGCACCTCAATAGCATGACCGGTCCAATAACAGTGTGATGGTGGCTCTGACAATGATTAGGAATCTAAATTGCACGAGAAGTCTGCTTTAATGGGATGCTTTTCCAAACATGCTGTGCATGGGACTGAAAAATGAATGTTTGTCGGACGCACTTTTATTAAAGCTGGAGAGCCTTTTTCTTTTGACGCACCAACTGGATGTTTAGGCCTCTATGCACGTGCTAACGATTCCTCGCTATTAAAAGCAGGGGGAAAAAATGAAACGGAAAACGGCCATTGCATGAGCCAAGATGGTAGAAAATCCAACTGGAGATAATAGCAGATGCAGTTTGTCACTTTTGCGGTTGGCACATAATTTGCATTCCTCAGGTATGGCGTTCTCTACGGGTGGCTTGAATAATGATTCACAAATCACTCTCCCCACACTAGTCAAGGGCTGTGATCCTTTGAATAGACCATTGTACCTGAAATTGTAATTGGAGAAGACCTGACAGAGCCGAGCCAAGTTGGCCATGTAACGAAGGGGCTCTCGGTGGCGGACTGAGGGATGATTTTAATAATGCGAAGCCCAGAGCCGCAAATGAGCGCGGGGGTTCTTCTGGGTCCTTGCACTGAGTGACACAGGTGCAGGAAAACACCTTGCTGGAACATGAAACTCCCCCTTCTCTCAAGTGCACAGACAAAGCACTGTCAATTAGACGCCGTCATGCTCTGTCAACACAACTCCCAAAACTGCTTCTGTCGACTCCGCTGTCGTGTGACTTACTCCATTTGGCCATTTGTATTTATGTCCTTTCCAATTATTACTGCGGGAATGTTGTACCTGTGTAGTGCATAATTGGGGAAGTACGAATATGCACTTCTTTGGCTGTAATTGCTCGATTCAAATCTTTTGAATAAGTGATAGCCAAGTCAGCCAAAACATCAAATTATTGAATATGACAGGCACTCAATGGTGCCCTTTTTTTTTTTTTTTTTTAAATTTAAACTATTATAGTATTTTGGTATTTCAAAGTACAACTCTTAAAATATACATCAATATCAGACTGCTTACATCACTTTGATGAGTTTAAAACCCATGGCAACTTTAAAATTTAATTGCTGAATGACACAATTTCAGTAAAATCATCTTCGTTCTAGACTCAACACTTGAAAATTTTCATTTTAAAATATTTCCTATCAGATTACTAAGATTAGGCATTTTAATGTATCGGCGTTAGATATATACAGCACAACTCAGAATGACAATTTGCAGTTTAAATTAATGTCACACACACATGTACAGTATACTGTATAGTAATAAGTAGGTGTAAATTTTAGAATTATAGCGTGTTGTGTGGGTATTTTCATTCTTTGTTTCCTATTAACCTTATCATAGACTTCACTATCAGTTGACGAGTCAGCTCCTACAGACATTGCACCACGGCTTCCCGTAGGGGGCAGGGCCAGGCAAAGCGTCGTGGCGGCTTTCACTGCGATAAACTCAAACACTCGCCGCGTTCTAACGCCGGATTTAGGAGGAAAACGGACAAAGGTTTTAGTGCATACAAGCAGGAAGGAGTGTCTGGAGAGGGATTTGGTCGAGGATTCAAGGTATTTATTAAATAAAATAGCACCACGCATGCACTTTGAAACGTGAAAAAAGAAGTGAATAGAAACAGATTAGCCTTAGCTTGAAATATATAAGTAAAATGAATGATAACTGCCTGGATTTTTGCTTTTAACCAACAATCTAGAACAGGGTTCCTCAAATACAAAGCTTCAAGGTCCACAATTGTTTTTTTCATACACGCATGGGTCCATTAATTAATTTTTTTATTATTAATTCAAGAATTAAATAGACTTGGTACTTGCAGGTGGTAAAATGGACGCATATTTGTCAGTACATTCCTCATTGAAACGGTGATTTTTGTTGTTCACTTCTCTTGTCTTGGTCAACTTTGAGCATGCCATTTTGTTAGATTCGGTCTTCTACAGGAAGCATGTAAACAAACAGATTGCAAAGTGCCGGGTGCGACTCCGCTGTGGTCCGTCCACTCTAGCTAGCAGCATGCAGGCTCTCACAGCCAATCAGCGCATCGTTGTCATAGAGATGACAACAGAAGTGGGAACATGGAAGATATTTGACTAAAAATGAAACAGTATTTAGCAATAGATTAGTAGCGCATAGCGATAGATTGGCGATTCATACAAATAATATATGTGAAAAAAAGTGTTTTTTCCGGGATTTACACATTTGAATTGAATTTTCAACTTAAAAAGCTCTTGATTTGTTTTCAAATGTAAAGTGCATTATAAATAAAATTTATTATTATTATTATTATTATTGTTTTGTGATGGCCGCCATGTTGGATTTGATGTCGGAACTTATAGTACAGTAATTTAGACATTTTTGCGTTCATACAAAAAATTTTTTGGCTTTAACGTGTTTTATTTTATTAAACATTTCAATCTAAAAATGACGAGGGGCAGATAGCCGACAAGACGTGCTGAGGCAATAGTGACATCGGAATTCAACCTATATAAGTTGTAATTGTGTATAGAAAAATGCAACATTTGCTTTTGTTGCGTAAAATTCGAGATGATTCTGTTTCCTCAAGTATTAAGTTTCTGATGTGAAAATTGAGTTATTTCTTAGCTGTTGAAAACTAAATAAAAAAATTTAAAAAACAAGTCGCTACTTCGGGCATAAAACGTATGATATCTTAAATATTGTTATTGATCCTGAAAATATAGGGGATTATCTCTGCATTTGGTGATTTTTGTGCATCTAGGGCAAAATCTGAGAATTTTATAGCAATTTCAAGTTTTGTTATGCTTATATTTAAAAAAAGAATTAATTGGGATTTTATTAGGGAACAACTTTGACATTTTTTTATGCCGCGGCTCATGGAGACTCATATATGCCTAAGGGAGGTGGCTATTTCTGTTTTAGGTCGCTAGCGGCTTTGGTTTTGAAAATATTAGAATTTTAAGTTTTTGAAAATAGTCCCTCTTCAGAACGGCCCTGTTTCTCGTCAACTGATAGTGAAGTGTATGTACCACTGTATTGGTGTATGTTTATAAAAACATAAACACTTTGGAAGCGGTAGGGGTAAAACATTTTTCTTTCTTTCTGCTCCTTTTTTGTTTTATGATTGTTTTTTGTTGTTTTACTAGAAATTTTAATGTTCGTTCTTCTGTGGTTGTCAACACATTCAAAACAAAGAATTCATCTTAATCTTGGTAATGGCTTACTGTACTGAATACTCTCCTCTGACCAGGAACAAGAAATATTACATTTTAATCTAAAAGCATTCAAATGCTAAGTGCAAACATTGAACATCACTCTGTTTGCAATACATGAACAAGGTTGTGCAGTTTTAACAATATGCAGAAATGTTATTTTAGAGGGTTCAAAATGGATAATATCTATCACCCTTAATACCAATGAAACGAAATCATTCACTGCCTCTACCGGTTAAAATGGATTGGAAGTCAATCAGCGTCAGTGGCAGCCACTGTGTATCTCGTTACACAACTAGTGTTTAATTTCAAGTTAGATAATTCTCACAGGTGTTGAGTTACAGGAAAAAAATAGTTGTCTGTGTGTGCATGTGCAATGTCTTGTCAGATTGCCATCATCTCTCAGCATTGAGTATCATTTGTGGGTTAATAGAAGGATTCAGCACTTTCTGGCCTTGCTATCCCCCTCTGAACAAATGAAGCCTGAAATTTTTATTCTTTTTATAATGGAATTCCAATGGCCTTTGCTGCAAATCAAGTGGAAATTCTTGCATATCAAGTGGGAAAAATTAAATGTTAACCACGTTTTAATGTGATTAAGGGTGACAGGGACATTATTTCTGCTAATCATTCACCAGCATGTGAGCTCAAACAATGCTTGGCGGACAAGCTGTTGGTGCCATTTCCGACAAAGTTTCCTGAGGTTTTAATCCTGTACAAATTCTAGTATATGCTACTTAGTAGGTATGTCAAATTCCTGTCATGTAGTTTTTAAATCACATCAACTTGGCAAAAAGCAATAACAATAAATGTCATACACAAACTGGGTGTGAGTACAGATGTCCCGCAGAGAGACCCCCCCACCCCTGGGACTGATCTATTTGTCTTTATATGCGAGAACCTTGAGGGGGTAGCATAATTCCTGTGTTTCCACAGGCCTCGGGCTTCCCTGTGGCTTTGTCAAAGCTTTGATCTGCTTAAATGGTTCAGGAGGAGAAAACAATGGGAGGTTCTAGAATACAAGGGCAGCTAGCTGAGACAATGACCTGTGCCTGACAAGATGTTCAGAAGGGCTGCTTTTAATAGAGCAGCTTACAACGCTAAGCCTGAAACTATGGTTTGAGAGCTTCTTTAAAATGCAATTGAATAATGAGTTCCTTATCTCTATTTTAAGTATGAACTTTTACAGTGCTATTGACAATTATAGATGTTATAGTACTTGAAACCTGTGGCTCCAGAGCCACACATGGTTCTTTGAATCATTATGCTGTAAATTTAAATCATGTTGTCACTAGATGCACTGATAGCCCCTCACAGTGATCATTGTCAATGGCAGCTAATAAGTAAACACGTTGAAAATGAACTACGACCACCAGGCTATGTCTACCGACTAACTTAGAATCAATAGGAAACCATAAATCTGCTGTCAATTAATGTAATTAATCAGCCTTGAGACCCATAATAAAAAAAAAAAAAATCCAGCTCCAGGGATGAATGAGTATACATGCCTACAGTGCTGGCCAAAGGTATCGGCACCACTGCAATTCTGTCAGATAATGCTCAATCTCTCCCAGAAAATGATTGGCATTACAAATACTTTGGTAGTAATGTCTTCATTTGTTTTGCTTACAATGAAAAAACAAAAAAGAGAAAGGAAAAAAATTAAATCATTATCATTTTACACAAAACTCCAAATATGGGCCGGACAAAAGTATTGGCACACTTAAAAAAAATCATGTGATGGTTCTCTAATTTGTGTAATTATCAGCACCCGTTACTTACCTGTGGCCAGTGTTGTTAATTTTGCTTTAAAAAAGTAATTAATTACAGTTACAAATTACTTCTCCCAAAAAGTAATTGCGTTAGTAACTCAGTTACCTGAATGTAAGAGTAATTAGTTAGTTGGCAAAGTAACTAGTGATAATTTTCATGTTTTTGTTTTTCCCTCAAAAAAAACAAAAAACAAAAACAAAACAAAAACAAAAACAAAAAAACAGGTCACACAATGTGAAGTTTAAAGGGTTTTGGAGACAATTGGCCCTAGCCCAATTCTTTACCCTCCACTTAACTAGACACAAGGGTATTGCAATAACTAGATAGTAACCTTTGCTATGTGTGGAAGTCATTTAAAGTTGTGAATCAATAAAAGTTGTTAAAATTGCCCCCGTTATTGCATTAGTTCCCTTCTGTCTACTTTCAACATGTGTAAATTTTAAAACTGTTTCATCGTTTAAAGATAGATTTAAGTCAAGATTTTGCCGATTTAGGAGCATTTTAGATTAAAAAAAAAAAAAGTTACTTAGGTTCGCTAGGAAGGATCTCTACATCAGAGCCTTCCTGAGAGGTCTACTGCTTTAAGATGGCGGCTGTTTACTAACGCATGTAGTCCTTAAAACATGTTGCCAATGCAGCCGTGTCTGTCATTTGCATCTAGTTCTATAATATGTGATATCTACCGTATCATGTGGGCGTAATCTGTAGGCTATGGCTACAGTCAGGTATTATTGGAGCCACCTAGCATCGCGTTTGCAACGGCGTCTTCCCCAGTCCTGCTCTGCTCTCTCGTCTCCGTGAGTCCGTCTCTCTCAGACTTTTTTTATTCAACCAACTTAGTAACGCATAGTAACGCACGCCTTTCCCGCCTCAGTAACGGTAACGGCGTTGCCAAGATGAGAAAAGTAATTAATTAGATTGCTCATGACTGAAAAAAATAACGCCATTAGTAACGCTGTTATATTCTAACGCCGTTATTAACAACACTGCCTGTGGCACATAACAGGTGGTGGCAATAACTAAATCACACACATGCAGACATTAAAATGGATTAAAATTGACTCAACCAATGTCCTGTGTCCTTGTGTGTACCACATTGAGGATGGAGAAAAGAAAGAAGACCAGAGAACTGTCTGAGGACTTGAGAAGCAAAATTGTGAGGAAGCATGGGCAATCTCAAGGCTACAAGTCCATCTCCAAAGACCTGAATGTTCCTGTGTCTACCGTGCGCAGTGTCATCAATAAGTGTAAAGCCCATGGCACTGTGGTTAACCTCCCTAGATGTGGACGGAAAAGAAAATTTGACGAAAGATTTCAACGAAAGATTGTGCAGATGGTGGATAAAGAACCTCGACTAACATCCAAACATGTTCAAGCTGTGCTGCAGTCCGAGGGTACAACAGTGTCAACCCTTACTATCCGTCGGCGTCTGAATAAAAAGGGACTCTATGTTCGGATACCTAGGAAGACCCTACTTCTGACCCAGAGACATAAAAAAGCTAGGCTGGAGTTTGCCAAAAAGAGAAAGCCAAAAACATTTTGGAAGAATGTTCTCTGGTCAGGTGAGACAAAAGCTTTTTGGGAAAGGGCATCAACATAGAGTTTACAGGGAAAAAAACGAGGCCTTCAAAGAAAATAACACGGTCCACACAGTCAAACATGGCGGAGGTTCCCTGATATCTTAGGGTTGCTTTGCTACCTCTGGCACTGGACTGCTTGACCGTATGCATGGCATTATGAAGTCTGAAGTCTACCAACAAATTTTGCATCATAATTTAGGGCCTAGTGTGAGAAAGCTGGATCTCCCTCAGAGGTCACGGGTCTTCCAGCAGGACAATGTCCCAAAAACACACTTCAAAAGCACTAGAAAAATGGTTTGTGAGAAAGCACTGGAGACTTCTAAAGTGGCCAGCAATGACTCCAGACCTGACTCCCATAGAACACCTGTGGAGAGATCTGAAAATGGCTGTTTGGAGAAGGCACCCTTCAAATCTCAGAGACCTGGAGCAGTTGGCCAAAGAAGAATGGTCTAAAATTCCAGCAGAGCATTGTAAGACAGTCATCGATGGATACCGGAAGCGGTTGTTCACAGTTATTTTGTCTAAAGGTTGTGCTACCAAGAATTAGGCTGGGGGTGCCTATACTTTTGTCCGGCCCATTTTTGGAGTTTTGTGTAAAAAGATAATAATTACTTTTGTTTTTCATTTTCTTGTGTGTTTTTTCATTGCAAGCAAAATAAATGAAGAGATAACTTCCACAGCATTTGTAATTGCAATCATTTTCCGGGAGAAATTGAGCATTATCTGACAGAATTTCAGGGGTGCCAATACTTTTGGCCAGCAGTGTACATACTAAATTTGATTCTGATCCGTCCATGAATGACGGAGGAGTTGCAGTTTTAGTTACTGTCCGCCCCAAGAAGAAGAAAAACAACAATAAAGTAAGCGAGAACTTGAGAACTGCGGGCGGTCTAAAAACACATCTCTAAGGTTTTTCTTGTTCTGATCAAGTGATCAGAATTCGAGCCCAATCATTTTTGGAGATTCGGAAATAAGTGAAAAAGAAATTTATGTATTTATTGATTTGTGGAGTTAAGCATTTCAGCTTAACTTGCACTGTGTAAATCTTTTAATGCTTAACTTGCACTGTGTCAATCTTTTGTTTTAATTAAAGTTAATGTTAGTGTTAATAATTCAAAAATCTAATCAGGACTCAGTATCGTCAGATCCTGTTAGTGTTAATAATTCAAAAATCTAATCAGGACTCAGTATCGTCAGATCCTCAAAAGCAGATGACTCGGACTAAGGTCCAAAAATATGTGATCAAAACATCATTTTAAAAAGATGCTACCAGCCAGGTGATCAACCATTATTATAGATGGATGAACAGGCACTGTCAATCTACAAACACACACATAGCTTTAGAAACACAAGTCAGTTTAGATATACTGCCCCAAACTGTGTTGTATGCCTTATACACAGAGACGGAGGCCTTGAGCCTAAAAACTTTCAGGTCAAGCATTTTTACAGTGATAAAATGTTGCTGCAACAAACCTCCCTTCCTCTCCTCCTTGCTTTCTCTGCTCAGGGACACCAAAGAAGAGGTGTGAGCTAATGGCGGGCTGTTGAGGCCAGGAAGTCACAGAGGAAGGGTGCCCTGTGGGAAGCGTTTCATCATCCCAGTGGTGAGCTCCTGAACGATGCGAGTGCAGACACTTGGCGCTCCCCGCAGCCAAGACTTGATGGAAATGCATCATACACCGGTGTCTCTAAAGGATATCTGACACGCTTGTGCACATTGATGCCAATATGGTCAACTGCTTTGTGTCTACAAAGCCAGTGTGTTGTGGAGGAAAGGAATCTTGATGCACGAACAATAAGATCAGCCTTAATTAGAAGCGCCGTCTAAAATCTCTTACAGACACCTCAAAAAATCCTTGAGAGTGGGCTTGGGACAAGTTTTCTTTTTTTTTAACCTAAAAAAATCCTTGTGGGTTGGTTTGGGACAAGTTTTTTTTTTTTTTTTTTTCATTGGTCTCGAAATATCTGTCATATTAAAATCCAGGAACTATGTACTAAGTACAGTAGGAACATTGAAAATGACAATAGGTAACACAATATTTATTTTTTTAAATGAAAAAATTATTAAAAACTATAAAACAAATACATATATGGGTGTGTTGCTGGAGCAATACAGTGGTATACATTGCAATGTATCATATGGTGTGTGGTTACCATGGTAACCAGACACAAACGGGTGATTAGCCTCCACATGCTGTGAACTGTGGCACTTTTTGTTCAAATTTGGTTGGTAGATATGACTCAAACAAACACACAAACAAACATTTGTACTGATTAGTTTTGAAAATATTATATCAGCCATCAATAACCTGAAAACTAAAGATCAGTTTCAAAATACTAGATTAGATTACTGTATATTTTGGGCTATAAACCGCAATTAGATTATACTAAATTAACTAGATTATAATAATTTTAAACCTAGATATTAATTAATACTGTAGAGCTTGCACAAATTAGCAACGGAATGTGGCTTCCGCAAATCAGCACAGGAGTCTTACTTAATTTTTGCTGTTCATTTTTCTCGGCACTCCTGAAGTCATGCCTCTCACAACTACAGTATATGGCAGAAATCACTCAGGTGACTTGAAGTTCCGCTCTGAGACCCCCAATTTGGCCAAATTTCAAAATTGTCTTATAAGCATGTGTGATACATCATTGGAAAGCTTAAAATCTCAATTTTCTGGGGGAAGAAAAATTTTGAACGGGAGGGCACTTAAAAAAAAAAAAAAAAATTAACAGCAAAACCCTAACTGGAGGAGAGAGCACGCGAGAGCAGAATTAAAGAGGCCACAATTTTAACAAGATATTATCGCGTACTTACCTTGTTTCAACCCAAAAACTCCATGTAGCATGTATCACCGAGTGTCAAGACAGAGCTGTGAATGGCCACAGTGGGATTTTTTTATTTTTTTATTTTATGGGTGAAACATGGCGATATAACAAGGGTCGCGATGCAGAAATCGCAGACAACAAGGAGTGGTTGAGATTTTCTTTTTACATATAGTTACCATTTTAAATGTTATTTTTCAAATTTTCTTTGTTTGGATCGATCATCTAACATATTAGGGAAAATGCGACAGTAACAAAAAAAATACAATTAAGCGATAGTTATGAGGTAGATATCCTTGACTTTTTTTACAGACGCCAAATTTTTCATTGTGACATAATTTGTTTAAAAGTTGAAAATATGCGAGTGAATACATTTTTAAAGTTTTTTTTTTTTTTTTTTTTCAAACAAAATATTAGATACCAATTAATGATTCCAAGCTAAAAATGACAGACATTTTGAAAAATAAATATAATTACTTACCTTCTTTTTATGGCAAGGTTGAAACAAAAGTGGTTGCGCGATGTCTGCAAACAGGGGTTTTCAGGGTAAAACGGACAAATTCAAAATAGTTCGGAGGCTTAGTGCGCCATGAATCTGCTATGGCAGCATATTTGCCTGGCACGGCCAGACTGTTCTCCCTGTGTTTTTCAAACACTGAGAGAATAGTCTGGGACCCAGCCCATTAACGGCCTCTCGAGCAAGTACAAAATCAATCGACAAATCAGATTCCTTTATTTGCGTGACGTGTTCTTAACGAGCAACGTCACTCTTCTGCGTCGGAAGTCGTCTCCACAACAACACAGGTGGCGAACAGGAGAGCCGAGAATATGTTCCAATCAACGGTAAAATCAGTTCTAAATTACCAAAAACACATCGAAACAAGTCATTGACAACAGTCTGTCTCGCGCTAGCCATGTTGAATAAACTCCGCTCTCCCCGTATGTTTACTTCCGCGCGCAAGTCCCTCGTCCCGCCTGTCGCTGATTGGTCCACTCCGCTGTCTGTTTGCTGTGGCTTGCTCCGCCTTGGAAATTTTATCCGCTTAATGGTGGCCAGACTCAATAGCTGGAACAACGGTGAGTCTGGAGTACCAGGCTAGCAGCATATAGTCATATTGTTGTATCAAACACAACAGTTATTTTGGCTTAAAATACAGCATTTTATTTTAAAGAAGGGTGCAAGAGCAGAAACTGCTTTTTCAGTCTTGACTGTGTTTTCCGCCATATACAATCATGGTTTCAGTAACCCACCAATGGGAGCACCGCATTGCCGTATCGAATGCACCAATAGGAGTGTCGCATTGCCGTATCGAACGCACCAATAAGAGTGTGGTGCTGACACATCACTGCGGCGCCGACAATAGTCCTAGTGCTGCTACGATACTTTTCTGTTGAATTTTAGTTTGTCCGCTGCATAGATCTTCTGATGTGCTGAGTCTGTACAAGCAGTGCGCGATTACGCAGGCGCGAAATTTAGAGGGAACGTTTCTTCCAACTAATATTTCCTCTAAACTGCTTGCATTCTTAGCGCACAAGAAAATCTATGAAGTACATAACATAAAATTCAACAGGAATGTATGAATTAATATCTAAAATTAGACCTAATCGATTCTAATGAATTAGACCAATAATATTGTTTGTTGTACCATTTTGCAATGTAACTCAATGAGTGACAGGTGTCCAGCCAACGATACGATACGGTTCACTTAAAGTGCCTACGACAGGAGAAAAAAAGTTTTAAATAGGATTAGTATGTGAATTAGAATCATATTGTGAGACGATTCGACTATATACAACAATTTAGCAAAGTGCAGATGACGAGAAATTATTCTTTTATTCTGCCGGTTAGCCACGCCTACCATTACAGGGCTCTAGCGTCCCCAACAGGCGGATGACGTCAGCGGAGTCACGATTTCATCTGATTTAGTATGCAGCCCATCAAGGGGGAATTATTGACAATGAGGAAAACGCGATGAAGAGAGCCACAAAATGTTATTATTTCAGGTCTCTCTACTCCAATATTTATACAGTATATTCTTTTTATCCAAGTATTTTTCCCCAATAGCTAAATAAATGGCTTGAGAAGGACCAGTCAGCTCGCTGAGGGGGAATTATTCATCATTTCACATGACGACTGGGTTGTCGATTGTCAAGTATTTTTCCCCAATAGCTAAATAAATGGCTTGAGAAGGACCAGTCAGCTCGCTGAGGGGGAATTATTCATCATTTCACATGACGACTGGGTTGTCGATTGTCTTCGCCGATCGTCAAACCGCCTGGCGGAGAGCATTTTACAGCTCGTTCCACTGCTACTTCGAACAGGAGAGCTCGCCGGGGAAACAGCTGGACAATGACTGCTGAACAAACCGGCCGACGTCGGAGGAGAGTGTAGCTGCCAAATGGTCAACACGAATATGGCAAAATAATGCTTTACTACACGGCAAAGTCGTAAACAGCGAGAGACTCAGTGGAGGAGGTCGTCTGCAGTTGTTGTGCAGCTAATGTGTATGAGGAGAGCTTTTTACATGTCCATCCATGATCAAATGTAAGTAGTCCTTTATTTAAAGAAAGTTTTTAGTGTTTACTTTGTAATCGCTGTATTCACGGCTATTTTTAACTCAAAGTTGCAATTTCTGATCGGTCGAAAAGTTTGACAGAACACCGGCACTTGAAGAGAGAAATAAGCCCAGTATAGTGCTCTACCGGCGGGGGGATGTGCGACATGCTGCCGGTCGTCGGCCGAGGGGACAAGGATCATGTCACAAATTGCAAGCCACCTACATATTAAAATGATCCCAGTATTTGACATATTACAAAACACAATGTTTACTCACTTCCTCGTAAGTCCCATGGTTCCACAGTAGTAGAGCTTGTTATGCCAATATTCACCAGTGAATGGGAATCTTTTGAAACCCCAAAAAGGCGCACACGCCTCTCCCTCGTACAGCAAGATTTTCCTGCAGCCGTTTGGCTGGCGTGATGCGAAAAATAAACGTATTAATCCGCAAAATCAGCTGAATCCTTAGTCCTTCTCATACAACAGTACTGCTGTATAGTGAAGAGGACTCCTTCCTCCGTACACGTCACAGCGCCCTCTTTCTCAACTCGAGACTGTTGCCGGAAGTCACTCATTTTCATGGCGCCGGATTAAAAAAACTAAATAAATATAGCGATTGCTTCCATACACATCCAAGCGGTCCATTTCATTCAGGAGCATAAAATACTGCGTGTATTATGAAATAAACAAACATGCTTTTTCGTGTCACGGGCTCTTTAATGTATGATTTGCAGCCAATCATAGCACTGACAGTGCTTGCATACGTGACCTTTACATATGCGCCGTACAGGTTAGCTAGCTAAAACAGTGTGTTAGCATTAAAAGACGCAAACGCTAACCCCTTATCATGGAGAAACAAGCGGGCAATGACACATCCGCCCACCAACCAAAAGCAAAAAAAGGAATGCAGTTCTTTAAAATGGAACAGCTGTTGGAGTATGTACAAATAGCAGAACAAAGAGGTTTTTTTCCTTTTAATGCAAAAATGGTGAACTCTGCAAAACATGTAGCGATGGAAAATAGCAATTGAGCTTTCGGTGTGAAAATGTGGACTGGATGGAAGTATGACGATATCAAGCGTCACATTTAGCAGAAACGTTATTTGCTGAGTTGATGTTGCTCACAGTGGTCCTCAATGTGCTCAAGGAGCTCGTGTGTATGCTATGAAAAATTTGCGGGAACATTACTTCCAACACATATCTGGACCTGGAGATCTTTTTTGTGGGAGATTAGGTTAGGTCAACTATTTTCATTCTTCAAAAAATTTTCCTTGTGTTTTTCTGTATACACATTCTTGTCTAAATTCTCCCTTGCCATAGGTTATACAGTAAACTGAAGTTATCTTCAACCTAAATTCTCACTTTGAAGCAAAACAGACAAATAAATAAATAGATATTTTTTGTGTTGTGCACCCTTAAGAACACTGACTCACTTATTTGTACCAATATGGTGAACTTTATTCTTTTTTTCCCCCCACTGAACTACAAACACATGGTGAGATTGTTAAGGGAAAAAGGATTGCCATAAAGGAAACGAAACTGGATGTCTTTTCTTTTACGTATTGCCTTTAAACTCCTTTGCGACGCTATGAGGATGAAACAAAAATTAAGAAATCTGAAATTCAAATTGTATCCTAGTGGACTGTTCCACCTCACCCAAAATCTTTCTCCATATGGGGTATCCATGCTGTCATTCACAGCAGTTGACTGGGCGAGAGAAAATAAAGGGCCTGGGATAGAGCGGGGGGAGTCGTCAGCGAGTGACAATTGTGACAAGAGCAGGCAAAGTGTGTTGCGCCGAGAAACACCACACAGATTTCGCCATCTCATCCCCCCACTCCCAAGATGACAGCTTAATGTCTACCACATGCAATATTTATTCCCATCGTGTGTCAGACTGTCTAGCTGTCCCAGGGAGTACAAAGAATGCCACTTATTAGAATAAAAGCAGAGGGAAAGTAATCAAGGACATACGTAACATCAGCCAATCATGCTCTCTTCACAGCTTGCATCATTTCTTTTATTTTTTGCTCCCTCTGTTCAAAACAGTCAAACAATACTCCTTACAATGAGTGCCGTGGATCTTCATGTGGCAACACAAAATTTATTTGTCTTTTTTTCAGCCGTTAAGTGTGTGGCATGTGTGTTTACAAAGGCACTAAAAGGGATATGTTTAACTCACGTTTATCTTGGGGGATACGTCTCAGACCCACCCGATTTAAATCAATGATAGAGAGGGAGACCGTGTTAAAAAAAAAAAAAAAAATATATATATATATATATGTGTGTGTATGTATGTATGTATGTATATATACACTACGTATGTGTGTGTATATATATATATATATATATATATATATATATATATATATATATATATATATATATATATATACACAGTGCCTTGCAAAAGTATTCGGCCCCCTTGAACCTTGCAACCTTTCGCCACATTTCAGGCTTCAAACATAAAGATATAAAATTTTAATTTTTTGTCAAGAATCAACAACAAGTGGGACACAATCGTGAAGTGGAACAAAATTTATTGGATAATTTAAACTTTTTTAACAAATAAAATACTGAAAAGTGGGGCGTGCAATATTATTCAGCCCCCTTGCGTTAATACCTTGTACCGCCACCTTTTGCTCCAATTACAGCTGCAAGTCGCTTGGGGTATGTTTCTATCAGTTTTGCACATCGAGAGACTGACATTCTTGCCCATTCTTCCTTGCAAAACAGCTCAAGCTCAGTGAGGTTGGATGGAGAGTGTTTGTGAACAGCAGTCTTCAGCTCTTTCCACAGATTCTCGATTGGATTCAGGTCTGGACTTTGACTTGGCCATTCTAACACCTGGATACGTTTATTTTTGAACCATTCCATTGTAAATTTGGCTTTATGTTTTGGATCATTGTCCTGTTGGAAGATAAATCTCCGTCCCAGTCTCAGGTCTTGTGCAGATACCAACAGGTTTTCTTCCAGAATGTTCCTGTATTTGGCTGCATCCATCTTCCCGTCAATTTTAACCATCTTCCCTGTCCCTGCTGAAGAAAAGCAGGCCCAAACCATGATGCTGCCACCACCATGTTTGACAGTGGGGATGGTGTGTTCAGGGTGATGAGCTGTGTTGCTTTTACGCCAAACATATCGTTTTGCATTGTGGGCAAAAAGTTCCATTTTGGTTTCATCTGACCAGAGCACCTTCTTCCACATGTTTGGTGTGTCTCCCAGGTGGCTTGTGGCAAACTTTAAACGAGACTTTTATGGATATCTTTGAGAAATGGCTTTCTTCTTGCCACTCTTCCATAAAGGCCAGATTTGTGCAGTGTACGACTGATTGTTGTCCTATGGACAGACTCTCCCACCTCAGCTGTAGATCTCTGCAGTTCATCCAGAGTGATCATGGGCCTCTTGGCTGCATCTCTGATCAGTTTTCTCCTTGGTTGAGAAGAAAGTTTGGAAGGACGCCCGGGTCTTGGTAGATTTGCAGTGGTCTGTTGCTCCTTCCATTTCAATATGATGGCTTGCACAGTGCTCTTTGAGATGTTTAAAGCTTGGGAAATCTTTTTGTATCCAAATCCGGCTTTAAACTTCTCCACAACAGTATCTCGGACCTGCCTGGTGTGTTCCTTGGTTTTCATAATGCTCTCTGCACTTTAAACAGAACCCTGAGACTATCACAGAGCAGGTGCATTTATACGGAGACTTGATTACACACAGGTGGATTCTATTTATCATCATCGGTCATTTAGGACAACATTGGATCATTCAGAGATCCTCACTGAACTTCTGGAGTGAGTTTGCTGCACTGAAAGTAAAGGGGCCGAATAATATTGCACGCCCCACTTTTCAGTTTTTTATTTGTTAAAAAAGTTTAAATTATCCAATAAATGTTGTTCCACTTCACGATTGTGTCCCACTTGTTGTTGATTCTTGACAAAAAAAATTAAATTTCATATCTTTATGTTTGAAGCCTGAAATGTGGCGAAAGGTTGCAAGATTCAAGGGGGCCGAATACTTTTGCAAGGCACTGTATATATATATATATATATAAGTGTATATGTATGTATGTACATGGCGGAAAACACAGGCAAGACTGAAAATGCAGTTTCTGCTCTTGCACTTCTCTTTAAAAGAAACTGCTGTATTTTAAGCCAAAACAACTGTTGTGTTTGATAGAACAATATGTTTATATGCTGCCATAGCAGATTCATTGCGCATTAAGCCCCCGAACTATTTTTAATTTGTCCGTTTTACCCTGAAAACCCCAGTTTACAGACGTCGCGCAACCGCTTTTGTTTCAAACCAGCCATAAAACGAAGGATATTAGTTATATTTATTATTCAAAATGTCTGTCATTTTTAGCTTAGAATCATTAATTGATGTCTCATATTTAGTTAAAAAAAAAAAAAAAAAAACGACTTTAAAAATTATTCACTCGCATGTTTTAAACTTCTAAACGAATTATCTCATAATGAAAAATTTGGCGTGTGTAAAAAAGTTATGGATATCTACCTCATTACTATCGCTTGATTGTATTGTTTTTTGTATTGTATTGTATTGTATTGTATTGAAAAATAATGTTTAACAGGTTAACTATATAAAAAAGAAAATCTAAACCACTCCTTGTTGTCTGCGAATTCTGCATCGCGACCCTTCTTATACTACCATGTTTCACCCATAAAATTAAATAAAAATCCGGCTGTGGCCATTCACAGCTGTGTCTTGACACTCGGTGATACATGCTACATGGAGTTTTTGGATCGAAACAAGGTAAGTAAGCGATAATATCTCGTTAAAATCGTGGCGTCTTTAATTCTGCTCTCGCGTGTTCCCTCCAATTAGGGTTTTGCAGTTTTAAAAAATTATTTTTTTTCAAATGCCTTCCTGTTCAAAATTTTTGTTTATCCAGAAAATTGATTTTTAAGCTTTCCAAAGATGTATCACACATGCATTTCGGACAATTTGAAAGTTGGCCAAATAGAGGGTCTCAGAGCGGAACTTCAAGTCACCTGGGTGTTTTCCGCCATCCATAAATATACTGTATATATATATATATATATATATATATATATATATATATAGTAAGTATTTCTTGATTCCCACACTCACAGTTCTCCAAGTGTGCTTGTGTCAAGCTGTTTATTTGTTACTCCCATTTGAGGTTAAGTTTAAAAATGAGTCATAAAACAAAAGAGAACTAATATTTAAACGCTAAAATGCTTAACCCAACCATATAATTTGGGCTGACAAAAGTATGCTAACTCAATGTTTACATATAATGAGAAATGCCAAAAACAAGCCTATGAAAATTAGCATAGTTACAGTAATTAAGAACATTCTAATCACTGCTACTTCAACACACATGGCACAACAACGCACATGCAAAGAACAGCCAAATACACAAGTATATAGTCTCTCTAAAGTCAGACTTAAAGCAACACTAGGTAACATTTCAACCTTTATAAAATATTTTCATAACATTTGTGATATGTCGACTGACAACTAGTTGTATGACACCTCTTTCATATACAAGTTTACGAGCCACATCCATTTGCCATCATCACGACAAGGGAGGACAACATGTTCATGAAGGCAGATGTGGAACGAAGCTCATGCCACCACAAAGACCGGGTGATTTTGTAGCCATGTTGCCACTGTGTTATGGAAGGTATGCTCTTTCTATCCTTGCATTTTCATTGTCCGGTGCACCAAAAATACTAAAGCTAAAATCTTGCGCATGAAACCACTTGTTGCCTTTGATATTGTTATTAAGGTGATGATTGTAATTACGATAATCTTAAATAATATTTACTGCAACTACTGTACTGCTGTGGCTGCAACACACATTCTATCTGCTGCTAGCCTGTTGCTAATCAGTACGTGTAGGAGGTCAACGCAAAAATGCAAGTGTTACAAGTTTTTTGTTCGTTTGTTTACAGGTGGAAAACGATGTTAGGCAAAGGAAGACAAGTTGATGTGCCTCACAACCAGTGTTGTCAGTAACGCGTTACTAAGTAATGCGTTACATACTGTAATCTGATTACTTTCTTTCAGTAAGGAGCAATCTAACGCGTTCATTTTTCCAAGCCAGTAATCTGATTAAAGTTGGTTTCCTCGGTGCCTGTGCGTTACTATTTTGTTGTTGCCTCATACTGTATGTAGAATGAAGACTACTGTAGTCATGTACGAAGAGCATTTGAATAGAAAATACTGCTCTTGAGTTTGGGAGTGACATCACATCTCACGTTTTCTCATCGCGAAAAAAACGGGTCACGTGTATTACCATGCTGTGTGCGTGCGCGCCGTCTGCCACGGCGGTCAACAACATAGCATGGCTAGTGGGCTACCTATCCGGATGCTAACAGTAAAGGACCCGGAGAGATACAACAAACGGCTGCATTTGCTCACTGAAGATACAGCAATTACTTCACATATCCGTCCAGTAAAGATGACAAAAATATCTCCGTGCGTTGCAAACTCTGCGCTGGCTCAGAAAGACTGTCGTACGCTAAAAACTCGACATCTAATTCAACAAGGAAGCACTTGGAATTACAGCACAACGTGAAAAAACTGGAAACAAAGCCGACAGGTACCGAGACAGACAGCAATTCTACAGTTTGTAACCAGCCTTTATAATATGTGTAATTATGTACATTTCATAGTTAGAGTTTGTAATCATAGGCGGTGTTTTACATTTGTGGGACTGGAAGAAAAGTCAAAAGTTTGGACACCATCATTTTTGCATTTTATATATTTTCACTACTATTGTAAATTCTCACTGAAGACATCAAAACTATGAACGAACATGTGGAATGGCAACAAAAGGAGAAAAAACTGAAAACAGGTTTTGTATTCTATATTCTTCAAAGTATCCACCTTTGAGGTGTCTCCAAACTATTGGCCAATACTGTATATATACAGTATATACAAATCTTGACACAGTTCGAGTTCAATCACCTGTTCAAGTTGTTGTTGGTAGCATTTGAAAGCTTAGGTTTAAAGAAATTCTAAATATCCATCTTGCCTCCTCTGGTGTAGTTTTGGCTAAGCAAAGGATAGTCTCCAAGGTGCTAGTCACATGATCTGTTCGAAAAATGATTTTGACCCATTATGAAAACTTTACGTTGTAGGATTTTTGTTCATTTCATTCATTTTTGTTGTTTTATTGCTTTACAACTTTTACAGATAACATTTTAACGGCTAGGTCTTTATTTCAAAGGGGAAGTTCCGAATTTTTTTTTACATTAGGCTTAATCTTGGAGTTACCGGGGGTTTAATTAGTCATTGGAGTTGATTTAAACAAATTTTGTGCAGTTTGTCAGTTATTTGTTAGTTTTAGGGCTCCGGAATGGCTAAGCTAGGGCGAGTCAATGGTGGTCGACTTATTAAACCCCCGCTAACTCAAAGATTAAGCCTTATGTGAAAAACTCAATTTTTCTGTTAATTTTATGTTGTGGTAGCAAAAGAAGAAAAATTGGTAAAAAGTAACTAATAAGTTACTTTTAAAGTAACTTAGTTACTCTGATAATAATCAGTAAAGTAACTATAGCACTGTCAATATTTTACAAAAAAATCAGCAAAAGCAAAATGAACAGGAAAGACAGGATGAGATGAGACAATAGTAG
The DNA here is from genome assembly GCF_030265065.1 of Corythoichthys intestinalis. Taxonomy (NCBI): domain Eukaryota; kingdom Metazoa; phylum Chordata; class Actinopteri; order Syngnathiformes; family Syngnathidae; genus Corythoichthys; species Corythoichthys intestinalis. The sequence continues at coordinate 25,283,391 of NC_080406.1, forward strand.
GAAAACAAAAATGGTGTTCTGCCAAAATTATCTCCACCGGCAAACCGTCTACAACAGGCTAATTTGAAACCTAAAGTACTACCGTCCGCTTTCAGCTTGTTTTGTTTAGATGCATCCAGACATAACATACTAAAGATCCCTTAAGAAAATACTTAAACGTAGTAATATAAATAAGAGTAGTTTAAATACTTCGTGACTAATGTGGTCAAAAGATCAACATTCTGCTTTAAAGCTACCGCAAGAAAACACTATGCGTAAAAAGAGAGAATGAGAGGGGAACACATGCAAAAAGTATTTTTAGGCAATGAAAAGGTAATGAAATACTCAATAAAAACACAAATAGTAAGTACACACCGCGTTTAACCGATAAGCGCATGTGTTGGACGTCTTGCTACATAGCAGTAATTGCATTAACCCTGTAGTATTCGTCGAGTGACAGTGACAATCTGTGTCATCACCCGGAGCGCCCATAAAACATGGCGCCCTCCGTAGGTCAAAACATGTACAAAATATTATAGAATTTTAAATCAATGGCAATATTTTATGTGTTTTAATAACATACTTTAGTAAAAGACAACAATTGTAGCTTATTAGAGCAACAAGTCTTTAAGTCCGAGGTTCCCTTTTAGGCAAAACACTAACGCTTTTGTCCACCGGCGTAGCTAAAATTGACCAAAACTGAAAAATTATATTGTGTTGCTTTAAATTTTGACTCATAGAAAATTGATCATTGTAGAATTTGCAGTGGCACAAATTACAATTATAGCTCAAAAAGTTGTAAAAGACCAAACATATATTTTTTAATCTATGCAAACAAAAATGTCCCTTTATGCATTATTAACTGCCGGACACAGTCCCAGCCAGAAGTGACACACTTTTAGTGAAGTGCAAACAGACTCCATGTAAGATCATCATAGGCCAAGCTGTTAGTCTGCCATCTCATTAGTCACAGAGATGGTTTGACCAGTGCAACACCAAACGATGACAACATTAGACATGTCAACTGTGTCCTTTCATTATGTGAACGACGGACAGTCGACAACTGGCCCAACTGGACTCAGCGGACTTTATTATGGTCATTTTATGTTTTCGTGACTCTTGTTTTGTTTTGAAACAACTTGGTAAAGGGGACCCACTTCAGAAATGACTCAGTGGTGTAGGGGGTACATTTTAGCTTGGGAAAGTGTTTTGTCAGCACTGCACAAAAAGGATGAGAAATGAAGTCCATCCTCGAAGGTCTGACACATTGAAAATCCCGCTGAGCTCCTTCCCTTTAATTGTAAAAGCTCTACCTACAGGCCAAATAGAGTATAAGACGCTTTTTCTCTTCAATATGATGGTCCATTTTCCATGCACAGATACTCCAAAGACATCCCTGTTATAACTGTCTGTAATAAATTATGAACTGGAGATGAAGGGACTTAATTTATTTAATTATTTTCATGTTTGTGTACTTCAGGTCACTGTAGGAAAAGGCCAAAAAATTCAGGGTGAAAAAAATTCTCATTGTCATTCACACAAGGGATTTCTTTGTGGAACTACAGTGTTATGAAAGTATCTGAACTTTTTGGAATTTCTCACATTTCTGCATAAAATCACCATCAAATGTGATCTGATCTTTGTCAAAATCACACAGATGAAAAAAAGTTTTTTTTTCTAAAACCACCCAACCATTCATAGGTATTCATATTTTAATGAGGATAGCATGCAAACAATGACAGAAGGGGGGAAAAAAGTAAACCATCTGCTTAAGGAGACTTAAAGAGCGATTGAAACCAATTTTCACCAAACATTTTAAGTCAGGTGTGTGCCCAATCACTGATGAGTGGTTTAAAGCTGCCCTGCCCACTATAAAACACACACCTAGTAAGAAATGTCTTGATGAGAAGCATTGTCTGATGTGCATCATGGCTCGGTCAAAAAAGCTGTCTAAAGACCTGCGATCAAAGATCGTTGATTGTATAAAGCTGGGAAAGGATACAAAACCATCTCTAAAAGTCTGGATGTTCATCAATCAACAGTCAGAGAAGCTGTCTACAAAGTTTAGCACTGTTGCTTCTCTCCCAAGGAGTGGTTTTCCCCCAAAGATGACACCAAGAGTTCGGCGCAGAATGCTCAAAAAGGTAAAAAAAAAAGAACCCTAGTGTCTGCTAAAGACTTACAGAAATCACTGGCACAGTCCAATATCTTTATGTAAAACTATGGCCAAGAATGGTGTTCATGTGAGGACTCCACAGAGAAGCCACTGCTGTCTAAAAAACATTGTTGCTAGTTTAATGTTCGCAAAAAGGCACTTGGACACTCCACAGAAGTTTTGCCAAAATATTTTGTGGACCGATGAAACCAAAGTTAAATTGTTTGGGAGTAACACACAACGTCAGGTGTAGAGGAAAAATGGAACAGCTCATCAACATCAACACCTCACCCCCACTGTGAAGCATCGTGGAGGGAGCATCATGATTTGGGGCTGTTTTGCTGCCTCAGGGCCTGGACAACTTGCAGTCATTAATGGGAGAATTAATTCAAAAGTTAATCAGGATATTTTGCAGGAAAACCTGAGGCCGTCTGTCAGACAATTGAAGCTAAAAAGAGGATGGATGCTGCAACAAGACAATGATCCAAAACACAGGAGTAAATCAACTTCAGAATGGTTTCAGAAGAACAAAATACACCTTCTGGAATGGCCAAGTCAAAGTCCAGACTTGAACCCCATTGAGATGCTGTGGCATGACCTAAAGACAGCGATTCATGCCAGACATCCCAGGAATCTGACTGAACTACAGCAGTTTTGTAGAGAAGAATGGGCCAAGATTAGTTCTGATCGAGGTGCCAAACTGATCTGCAGCTACAGGAAGCGTCTGGTTGAAGTAATTGCTGCCAAAGAGCTGGTTGTTGCTCCCAAAGGGAGCCAAAATATCAAATGTGATGGTTTACTTATATTTCACCCTTCTGTCATTGCTTGCATACTATCTTCATTCAAATATGAAAACCTATAAATGTTTGGGTGGTCTTAGTTAAATCAGACACCGCTTTTTCATATGTGTGATTTTGACAAAGATCAGATCACATTTGACAGTGATTTCATTTAGAAATGTGAGAAATTCCAAAAGGTTCAGATACTTTTTATACAACTGTATACAACATTCTTCATTCCGTACTGTACCATTGCGACGATAGATGTCCAATCCAGTGTGGCCGTCAATGGCAGTGAATGAGTTAATGTTAGGTAATGCAAAGAGAACAATATTTTACCGACATTGGACGTTCATTGCTGCCGGGTGCTCTTTTGCCCAATACTTGACAACATGGTTTTTGTCTTATTTTGAGAATGTTCCAGTCTGCTTGCATGTGAAGCCTTCATTCTGGGACTAATAAAGACACTTTATGCTTGGATAACAAAGTTTTTCCTAATGTGTTTATAGATTTGGTTTGCCAGTGGCCACGGGATGTTGTGTTCAATGTGTGTAAACCACTGTGATGTTGTGGGCCCATGTGTCACATTTGCACCCTTTTGTCAAACAGCTTTATGTGCGCTTCATATACACACACAAATATACGAACAAACTTGGTATAAAATAATGAGGCATTTTCACGTAAAATGTATCATTATTGCAGTTGTCAAATTTGTTGTGTGGGACTAAACTGCAGGATGCTGAAAAGTGTTTCAATTATGTATTTTTCTCTGTAGAGTATCTTCAAAGTGTCAACAACTAGAAAAAAAACAGTGAAAATATCCAAGTGCTGCATTACTATTATCTTTAGCACAGCTGTTTTTTTTCTTAAATTTACCGTAATCTTATTATATAATGCAGGTGTACCCAATGTTATTGGCTTTGTGTGTTTATTGCCAGCTGAGTTGCTTTGGCTAGTTTGTTATTCCAAACTACTGGAGCAGATGGAGGAGGTAAACAAAACAAGTAGGATGAAGGATTGCAGGATGAAAGTAGCTAATGCAACACAGGTTGAGAAGCCAATAATGTTCATCATAGGCATGTTTTGTACACAACGATCGGACCCGTTGCAAGTCTTTAAAGGCAGATTGTAGGCCATGCAAGGTCATAAATCCATATATATATATATATATATATATATATATATATATATATATATATATATATATATATATATATATATATATATATATATATATATATATATGCAGTGGAGCAAATAAGTATATAGTCAACCACCAATTGTGCAAGTTCTCCAACTTGAAAAGATTAGAGAGGCCAGTAATTGTCAACATGGGTAAACCTCAACCATGAGAGACAGAATGTGGAAAAAAACAGAAAATCACATTGTTTGATTTTTAAATTTTTTTTTTCCAAAATAGAGTGGAAAATAAGTATTTGGTCACCTACAAACAAGCAAGATTTCTGGCTGTCAAAGAGGTCTAACTCCTTCTAATGAGGTCTAACGAGGCTCCACTCGTTACCTGTATTAATGGCACCTGTTTCAACTCATTATCAGTATAAAAGACGCCTGTCCAAAATCTCAGTCAGTCACACTCCAAACTCCACTATGGCCAAGACCAAAGAGCTGTCGAAGGACACCAGAGACAAAATTGTAGACCTGCACCAGGCTGGGAAGACTGAATCTGCAATAGGTAAAACGCTTGGTGTAAAGAAATCAACTGTAGGAGCAATTATTAGAAAATGGAAGACATACAAGACCACTGATAATCTCCCTCGATCTGGGGCTCCATGCAAGATCTCACCCTTTGGCGTCAAAATGATAACAAGAACGGTGAGAAAAAATCCCAGAACCACACGAGGGGGACCTAGTGAATGACCTACAGAGAGCTGGGATCACAGTAACAAAAGCTACTATCATTAACACAATGTGCCGCCAGGGACTCAAATCCTGCACTGCCAGACGTGTCCTCCAGCAGAAGAAAGTACACGTCTAGGCCCGTCTGCAGTACGCTAGAGAGCATATGGATGATCAAGACGAGGACTGGGAGCATGTGTTATGGTCAGACGAAAGCAAAATAGAACTTTTTGGTAGAAACACAGGTTCTCGTGTTTGGAGGAGAAAGAATACTGAACTGCATCTGAAGAACACCATACCCACTGTGAAGCATGGGGGTGGAAACATCATGCTTTGGGGCTGTTTTTTTGCAAAGGGAGCAGGACGACTGAAATGGGGCCATGTATCGAGAGATTTTGAGTGAAAATCTCCTTCCATCAGCAAGGGCATTGAAGATGAGACTTGGCTGGGTCTTTCAGCATGACAATGATCCCAAACACACAGCCAGGGCAACAAAGGAGTGGCTTCGTAAGAAGCCTTTCAAGGTCCTGGAGTGGCCTAGCCAGGCTCCAGATCTCAACCCCATAGAAAATCTGTGGAGGGAGTTGAAAGTCCATGTTGCCTAATGACAGCCCCAAAACATCATTGCTCTAGAGGAGATCTTCATGGAGGAATGGGCCAAAATACCAGCAACAGTGTGTGAAAAGCTTGTGAAGAGTTACAGAAAACATTTGGCCTCCGTTATCGCCAACAAAGGGTACATAACAAAGTATTGAGATGAACTTTTGGTCTTGACCAAATATTTATTTTCCACCATGATTTGCAAATAAATTTTTAAAAAATCAAACAATGTAATTTTCTGGGTTTTTTTTCCCACATTTTGTCTCTCATTGTTGAGGTTTACCCATGTTGACAATTACAGGCCTCTCTAATATTTTCAAGTGGGAGAACTTGCACAATTAGTGGTTGACTAAATACTTATTTGCCCCACTGTATATATATATATATATATATATATTAGGGCTGTCAAAATTATCGCGTTAACGGGCATTAATTAATGTTTTAAATTAATCATGTTAAAATATTTGACGCAATTAACGCAGATGTCCCGCTCAGACAGATTTAAATGACAGTACAGTGAAACGCTCACTTGTATTTTATGGAGTTTTGCTGCCCTCTGCTGGCGCTTGGGTGCGACTGATTTTATAGGCTTCAGCACCCATTACATTGGGTAAGTAATTACTGACATCAACAATGGCAGGCTACCAGTTTATTTTTTGATTGAAAATTTTACAAATTTTATTAAAACGAAAACATTAAGAGGGTTTTTAATATAAAATTTCTATAACTTGTGCTAACATTTTTCTTTTAAGAACTAAAGTCCCTCTATCCATGGATCGCTTTAACAGAATGTTAATAATGTTAATGCCATCTTGTTGATTTATTGTTATAATAAACAAATACAGTCCTTATGTACCGTATGTTGAATGTATATATCCATCTTTGTGTCTTATCTTTCCATTCCAACAATAACTTACAGAAAAATATGGCATATTTTATAGATGGTTTGAATTGCGATTAATTGCGAGTAATTACGATTAATTAACTTTTAAGCTGTAATTAACTTGATTAAAAATTTTAATCGTTTGACAGCCATATATATATATATATATATATATATATATATATATATATATATATATATATACATATACACACACATAAACAAACGGTACTGTATATCCATCACCTCTCACTACTATTCCCTCCGCACATGAAGTGACACCGAACCCTTTAGGAGAAGCAAGACTGCAGACACATTTACAGACAAATCACTCTCGAGTTTAGTTAAAGGTCAACTCGTCTACTTAAAAGGCGTCAATTTACTTTAATGCACATAGTTTGAACGAAGAAAAATAAGTACAAAAAATACAACGATCACCGCACATCTTTCTTCTCTGCACTTTGTCAACACACAATCTGACTTAGTCCTGAAAAAAAAAAAAAAGAGGTGTCCACTCCACTAAAGCAGATATTTTCAAGGCATGCTTTTTCTTAATTATTCCATAAATATTATCTTAACTGATGAGTGAAAACATGCCGACACCGCCGAGGCAGCAGTCACCACATCATCAATTAGGGTTTAACGAGTCTCTCTGGCAAACAGACTCCACGATAGGAAATGTCTAACGACGAAAGAGAAGAAAACCTCTCGATAGACTCTTGTAGATGCCATTCCCTATCACGCAATGCCTCTCAGTCATAAACACATGACAAATGGGGCCTTAATCATTTTTTACGAGCAGGGATGTGCAGGGGCAACGCAGGGCCGGAGGGGAGAGGGGGGGTCGGCGAGCAGCGGGCGGGCCCCTGTTGCATCGAGAAGAGGCCTGTGTGCTAAAGTCTCCTCGGGAACATCACTAGGCCAGCGCGCCTTTGATCTCCGCACCGCAATTACGCTTGCACCCAAATGAGCGTGGAGTCGCCTCTGAGACAGACTTCAAACATGCACATGGATGCGTTCTCATACACATGCGCTGTATAGGATTGGAGCCATGTGCTCCTCTCTACGCTAAATGATGTACTGTCTCCAGCAGAGAACCTGGGGATAAAAGTTGGTCTTGCTCCTCGTCTGATCCTTCCATTAATGATGCTTTTCTGAAGCTAATACGGAGCATTCTTTTCTAAACAAGGGAAGCATGCTATGCGGCTTCTGAACTTAAAGCAGGAATACCTTGTTTGAAAATAGGACATTTTTTGGAGCTTCTGGAGCTCTTATCTCTGGCAAGTGTGAATTGATGTTGTTCATACAGATAGACGTTGACATTGGCAAATGCCCTCGTTCAAACAACACTTGGACAAAGTGGCTGCAGGAAGCTATTGCTACACTGCAAGTCGACGGTTGCTAATGAATCTCTTGGAACAAAGTCAGGTTGGTCAAATTCTTCAAGTTGAAGATTATCAGGCTCAACAACCAGAGGTCTACACGGGTAAAGCTTCATCATTTTCTCAAGAATCCGTTTAATCGAGCTTTTGTTGATACCGAGTCCCAGTGCAGCCCTCTGGAGAGACTTTACCTCTTTTTGTGAACGTCTGATCTAGGACCAGGGGTGAAAGTGGGTCGGAACGAGCCGGAACACTGTTCTGGCTAGAAGTTCGGTTCCGGAACGGGCTTTGATCCCGAAAATATGACGGCAAATGTCAAAACTTCATGCTAAAAACAATCTGCCTTGCGGCCACACAGGCATCTCCAAGAGGGAAACAATCTACTAACGTCAGATTTACATACACAAGTGTTAAAAACAAGCATAATAAAGTGCTTGCGTAGCATCATCCGTTTCCACCGATAATTATTATTTATTTATTCCACATACGTTCAGCACGGAGTTCTCCTAGCGTGTGTCTGATGTGTGCATGCGCTCAGTTGCCAGTTCAATTGGCTGACATACTGACTTGTGATCAGCATGGATAGTTAGCTCTGATTGGTTCAAATGCACGTTTTCTGGGACAAAAAAAAAAAGAACAATGTTGTTGAATTGAATCGATTAAAAAAAGGGCAATGCAACGGAAAATTGATTAGATCTTTATGAGACAGGAAAGAGTTGAAGAGACTTATTTCATTTTATTTTCTCTGATGGGGAGGTTAAGTACATCAAGCTAAAAACCCTATAATGCCTGACCCCAGAAATAATGAACAGAAAATTCAGATTTTTTCCATTTGAAAGCTTTTGTGGTCCTTAAACGTAATTAAAAAAAAAAAAGAACATTTTTTAAAATTAATTTGTACATTGAGGAAAACACAGACAAGGCTGAAAAAGCAGTTTCTGCTCTTGCACCCCTCTTTAAAATAAACTGCTGTATTTAAAGCCAAAATAACTGTTGTGTTTGATAGAACAATAACTATTTTTAATATGTCCGTTTTACCCTGGAGACCCCCATTTACATACACCACACAACCGCTTTTGTTTTGATTTGAAAAAGAAGGTAAGTGATTATATTTATTATCCGAAATGTCTATCAATTTAGCTTAGAATCATTAATTGATGTCTAATATTTAGTTAAAAAAAAAAAAAAAAGACTATAAAATTATTCAGTCGCATGTTACGTCACAATGAAAAAAATAGTGTCTGTAAATAGGTCACAGATTTCTACTGTCGCATTTTACCTGATATATATATATATATATATATATATATATATATATATATATATATATATATATATATATATATAAACAATCGATCCAAACAAAGAAAAAAAAAACAAAAAAAAAACGTTTACATGGCTAAATATTTAAAAAAGAATGTCGACCACTCCTTGATGTTTACGATTCCTGCATTGCGACCCTTGTTATATTACTGTGTTTCAACCACAAAATCCCCCAAAAGCCCGGCTTTGGCCATTCACAGCTGTGTCTTGACACTCGGTGAAACGTACGCAATTATATCTCGTTAAAATCATGGTGTCTTTAATTATGCTCTCTCATGCTCTCACCTCGAGTTGAGTTAGGGTTTAGGAGTTTATTTATTTATTTTTTTTTAATGCTCCTCCTGTTCAAAATTTTTCTTCCCACAGAAAATTGAGATTTTAAGCTTTCCAATGATGTATCACACATGCATATAGGACAATTTTGAAATTTGGCCAAATTGGGGGTCTCAGAGCGGAACTTCAAGTCACCTGAGTGTTTTCCGCCATATATATGTTCGCTAATTTGATACATTAAGCATTACATGCAGTTTTCGTGGCAAAACAAATATAACTAAAGTGAGATTGAACAAAATAAAGTTTTAAACATTTTTTACTGCAATGAGGTCCAGAAATGCTTGTCTGAAATGTGATACATTTGGCTGTATAGTTTACTTACTTACCTCACTTTGGACTAATTTTTGTTCATTAACCTACGTTAGGCAACTTATTATTTTTTTTAATATAAAAAAGTCAATGTTTGTGTCATCTTCAAAATATATTCCATTTCACTGTGCATAATATTAGTCTTTTGTACTTATTTTGTTCATGTATGTTACTTTAAAATAGAAATTTTAGTGAAAATCGGTTTCTCATGTAGGCCTATGCCTTGTTATAGTAAGTGTAACGCAGTAGCCTAAAGCATATGTAAAACCTGTTGTTTTTTTTTTGCATTTCTGTGGTTTTAGGAGTTTAGAACCCCCTCCCCACCCAAAAATAAGGAGGCTCCATGGCGACCTTTTTGTCAGGGAGTTTTTCTAGCCACTTTCATCCCTTTCTAGGACTTCAATGTTTTCATCAAATTTGGTCCGGCTCTGAACCTTTGACCTCAACCCCGTTCGGGAAAGTTGTTTTACTAGTTCATACTTGTACTTTTGTCAATGCTGTTTGTAACATATTGACAAACTTTCAAGCACATTCATTAAATGCTGCAGTTAGTTCAAATGAATGAATTAAAGCAAACATCTTCAAATTTGAACATTTCCTGAAAAAGTGCAATGAATTAAATTGGTGAAATTGTCCTGAATGACGATCCTTTTTATTGCAACAGAAAAAATTGGCCTCCTTCTGTGAGTCACCTTTTATTCTATGTTAAAGCATAGATTGCAATTTGTCTAGCTGTTTGCTTTGAATAGTCTGTAACCGTATCATCATCTCAACTGCGCTGCTGTAAAAAAAAAAAAAAAATCACACATACACACACACACACACACACACACACGTACACACACAAACGGGAGCTCGGCGACAGGCAAATGGCAGTCTGGCGTCTCGGCGTCAGACCGGCTGCCATTAGGCCTGAGAGCAAGCATTTATTGTACAATTAAGGCCAGCCAGATCTACCTGTAATCATCTCCATACAGGTGTGAGCTCCTCTCTGGACAAGGGAAGTGACTCATCACTTGTCAACCATCAACACTTTGATGTCAACATTGTTCATCGTGGCGCCCTGGAGACCCTGCAGCGCTATGCTCTTTGCATGTTTAAAGCGATCTGATTTATTGCATCTCTCTGTTCAGGAAGCAAAGAAAAAAAACACGCACACACGCACGCAAAACTAGGCTAGCCGTTGCATAAACTGTGAATCATTTGATTTACGACTTCTCCATCTGACAGTCACAGATTCATGCCAGGATTTCGTGACAGGAACATCAACAAACAACAAACAAGGAACAAACAATAACAGGTAAATGACTAGCCATGGGATACATGGTCGTGACAATGCAATTGGAAAATGAATCTTAAGTGAAATATTGACTATTGAATGAAATATTGAACACTTGTTGTTGTTGTTGTGGAGATGACAAAATAAAGGGCCAAAAGTTTTTTTTGTCAATATTAAGACTTAAAATTAGAGTTGTCTGATAATGACTTTTTAATCGATAACCTATATCCCGATATTATCCAACTCCTAAAATCTAAAACGATATCAGACCGATACTGAAATATGCAGTCGTGTTATGGCTAATTGTATTGTGATGACCGACTGAATTTAATAATGATACAGTGGTATGAAAAAGTATCTGAACCTACTGAAATTTATCACATTGCTGCATAAAATCACCATCAAATGTGATCTGATTTTTGTCAAAATCGCACAGATGAAAAAACAGTGTCTGCTTTAACTAAAACCACCCAAACATAAAACTAACAGAAAAATATGTATGTGAGCCATCACATTTAATATTTTGTGGCCCCCCTTTGGCAGCAATAACTTCAACCAGACGCGTCCTGTAGCTGCAGACCAGTCTGGCACATTGATCGGAAATAATCTTGGCCCATTATTCTCTACAAAACTGATGTAGTTCAGTCAGATTCCTGGGATGTCTGGCATGAATCGCTGTCTTTAGGTCATGCCACAGCATCTCAATGGAGTTGAAGTTTTTGACTTGGCCACCCCAGAACGTGTATTTCTTCTGAAACCATTCTGAAGTCGATTTACTTCTGTGTTTCGGATCATTGTCTTGTTGCAGCATCCATCTTCTTTTTAACTTCAAGTGTCTGACGGACGGCCTCAGGTTTTCCTGCAAAACATCCTGATAGACTTTTGAATTCATTCTTCCATTAATGATTGCAAGATGTCCAGGCCCCGAGGTAGCAAAACAGCCCCAAATCATGATGCTCCCTCCACCATGTTTCACGGTGGGGATGAGGTGTTAATGTTTGTGGTCTGTTCCATTTTTCCTCGACACATGACGTGTGTTACTCCCAAACAATTGACCTTTGGTTTCATCAGTCCACAAAATATTTTGCCAAAACGTCTGTGGAGTGTCCAAGTGCCTTTTTGCGAACATTAAACGAGCAACAATAATTTTTTTCCTTTTCTTAGACAGCAGTGGTTTCCTCTGTGGAGTCCTCCCATTAACACTATTCTTGGCCATAGTTTTACATATAGTTGATGTGTGTACAGATATTGGACCGTGCCAGTGATTTCTGTAAGTCTTTAGCAGACACTTTAGGGTTCTTTTTTACCTCTCTGACTATTCTGCGCTGAACTCTTGGCGTCATCTTTGGTGGACGGCCACTCCTTGAGAGAGAAGCAACAGTGCCAAACTCTCTCCATTTGTAGACAACTTCTTTGACTGTCCATTGATGAACATCCAAACTATTATGGATGGTTTTGTATCCTTTCACAGCTTTATACAAATCAACAATCCTTCATCGCAAGTCTTCAGACAGCTCTTTTGACTGAGTCATGATGCACATCAGACCATGCTTCTCCTCAAGACATTTCTTACCAGGTTTGTGTTTTATGGTGGGCAGGGCAGCTTTAAACCACCTTCAGTGTTTGGGAACACACCTGAATTTTGGTGAAAAATGTTTTCAATTACTCTTTAAGTCTCCTTAGGCAGAAGGTTCACTTACTCATTTTCTCCCCTGCTGTCATTGTTTGTATGCTATCCTCATTAAAATATGGGAAAACATATAAATGTTTGAGTGGTTTTAGTTAAAGCACACAATGTTTTTACATCTGTGTGATTTTGACAAAGATCAGATCACATTTGATGGGGATTTTATGCAGAAATGTGAGAAATTCCAAAAGGTTCAAATACTTTTTTGTACCACTGTAAATGTAACAACTTTGTTTTCCAAATAAATAATTTGTGAAAAATAAGAGAGCAACTTCACCTGGTTACGGAAAAAGTACCTGTATTGCACCACTAGATTTATTGCTGAAATCAAAATAGTGCAAAGATCAGTTTTTTTTTATCAACTGCAAGTGCAAAGTGCCAATAAGGCACTGCTACATGAGATATGGCTCAAACAGTGCTTCTGGTTCAAAATAACAACAAACGCACACAGCCTCTGTACAGTAAATGAGGTAAAAGGTTGGCATATGAAAACTAACTTTTCAAATAAAATAAGTGCAATAATTTTACTGGAAACTCAAATCAATCTGCCCTGATCTCCTGAAGCAAGCATCTTGGTTTGGAGGCACCTAATGGTCAATAAGCATACCTGCTGTGCTAAGCTGTGACTAACCCTTGTACAAAGACAGAGGGCTTCTACATTCACTTTGAAGGCAACATGCATATTGGCCCAAAACCGATAATGAAAAACCAATGTCGATATTATCTATTATCATTTTACCTAACTACCTACCTAACTGGAATGACGGAATGCATTTGACACACCTCTCACTTGTTAACATGTTTTAATGTTATACATCTGCCAAAAAGATTGAATAATTGTTGGCGAAGCGTGAAAAAAAAAAAAAAACGACTTACAAAATTAAAGTGCCTGTGACAGGATAAAAAAAAGTCTTAAATAGCATTATTATGTGAATTAAAATCATATGTTGAGACGATTCGACTATATACAACACCCCGCCTGTCATTATAGCGCTCTAGCGTCCCCAGCTGGATGATGACGTTAGCAGGGTCATGATTTCAGCTGATTTAGAGTCAAGCCCATTGAGGGGGAAGATTCAGGAACGAGGAAAATTGTGAAAGAGAGCAGCAAAATGTCATTGTTTCAATCTCCCTACTCCAATATTTTTACAGGATAGTGTTTTTATCCAAGTATTTTTCCCCAATTGTTAAATAAATGTTATGGTCATGACAAATAACAGTCTTGTGCTAAATGTAATATGAAATATTAAAAATGCCTTTATTCAATACGACAGAGCAAAATTACTGCATAATGGTCAAAACTGTTAACTTCTTGCACCTCCCAAACGTTATTTTATGCTGCTTGTCATTTTCCCTCCAAAATGTCATGTAACTCGTTACAGGATTGCTGCAGAGATTGAAGTGGTGGGGGGTCAGCCTTTTAGTGCTCAGACCATACGCCGTACTCTACATCAAATTGGTGTGCATGGCTGTCATCCCGGGGGAAGCCTCTTCTGAAGACGGTACACAAGAAAGCCCGCCCGTGTCATCAGACCATAGGACATGGTTCCAGTAATCCATGTGCTTTGTTGACATGTCTTCGCAAACTATTTGCGGGCTTTCTTATGTACAGTCTCCAGAAGAGGCTTCCTCCTGGGGTGACAGCCATGCACACCAATTTGATGTACGGTGTATGGTTTGAGCACTTTGCATTTTGAGTAATTTTGAGGGGAAAATAAATAAACTTTATTATATAAGCTGCACACAGACTACTTTTTATTGTGTAAAAGTTTCATTTATTCAGTGTTGTCCCATGAAAAGATATACTTAAATATCTGCAGAAATGCCAGGGGTGTCCTCACTTTTGTGATACACTTTATGCTCCTTTTAATTTCATAATAGCAACTATGAAGGAACTACAGTATTCACTATTCAAACTAGGAACTATTTTCTCCACTAGAGGGCACTCATGCTCATTGGACAATTAATGCTTCACTTCTGTCTTATTTTTTTTCTCTCTCTCTCTCTGGAATTCAATGTTTTTTTTTTTTTTGTATTTCTTTGGCTTAATGTGGTTATGTAATGGTTTATTGTGCAGTATCATTATAACAACATATAGATAAGTTTGTACTGAAAGAAAAGAAAATACTATTGTTTAAAAAAAATTTAAAAAGCAGTTACTCACATGTTACTCATTACTTAAGTAATCCTTTCACTGAAAACTTTTTTACTATTATTTTGAAGTAACGGTACTCTACAATTTTTGGCTACTCGACCCACCACTGACACTGAATGTGAAGTTGGTTTAACTGTAAGAAAAGAGATTTTTTTTTTTTTTTTTTTTAAATAATATTGTTGGTTAAACTACAAATGATAAATTTTGTTCGACTTCCACCATATTTCAAAGCACAATTACACGATGGCGCTTCTTGCACATAAGCCAACAGTGAAGTGCTCGGTTTAATGACTTCCAAAAGGTCACATGTACGCATAATGATTTACTTCCAGTTCACGAATATGGTAGCGTTGCATTTAGATAAGCAAACATTTCCGGTATTCATCATATTTGGACGCGGTCTTTGTAATGTGGGGGGATTTCCGGGGTTACGGAGTGGCGCTTGTTGAGCATGCCACTAATGTTACAATTGTGAGCAACTTGTGGCAACAAAGCCAAATATGTGGAGTGAAAACATCTTCAGTGTACTAGTCCCAAAAAACAGTTCTTTCCTCCTCTTGTGATTTAGTGAGCATCGCCAGATGGTATTAATGGCTTTTTGCTTTGAGCATACTTATATTTGCTGTTTTGATATTTAAGGCCTTCACTTGCTTTGATATCTTATGGAATTGAGAAAATGCCATTGGAAAATGGGGACCATATGTGGATGAAATGCTTAATGAAGTTCTGAAGGCTGTTCAGGGTTTGCAGAGCAGGATCAGGATGTAGTGTTGGGCAGACATACCGTCAATACACTGATTTCATTAGTGTGATTGTATTTCGCTAGTGTAGCTGAGTGGGGTTGGGGGAGAATAACGCTGTGTAACAATAAAAAAAAAAAATTTAAAAAAATGCATATATATATATATATATATATATATATATATATTAGGGCTGTCAAACGATTAAAATTTTTAATCGAGTTAATTACAGCTTAAAAATTAATTAATCGCAATTAATTGCAATTAATCGCAATTCAAACCATCTCTCAAATATGCCATATTTTTCTGTAAATTATTGTTGGAATGGAAAGATAAGACACACGACGGATATATACATACAATATACATAAGTACATACATACATACATAAGTACTGTATTTGTTTATTGTAACAATAAATCCACAAATGGCATTAACATTCTTTCTGTTAAAGTGATCCACGGATAGAAAGACTTGTAGTTCTTAAACGATAAATGTTATAGTTACAAGTTATAGTAATTTTATATTAAAACCCCTCTTCATGTTTCCGTTTTAATAAAATTTGTAAAATTTTCAATCAAAAGTAGAGTTAATATAATAAGAAGAATAAAAATAATAAAAATAGAGTGACCAAAGTCTAAGTTTTATGTGTATTTTGCATAGCTATTTTGATATGGAATGCCAGTTCATTTTGCATTATTGTTTAACTGTGTGTCAGAATAGGGCCTCATTACTATAGACTGAAGTGCTTTTCTTTTTGTGAACATTATTTTTGTTGGGAGAGATAGGAATATTATTTTTGTTGTGCTTTCACTAAACGATACTTACAGTATCTGTACATATCTTACCCAAATTACAACAAGAAAGAAAACTTACCGAAATATGTGTGGAGCACAAATAGCAATTTGCATTGCATTGTGAATACAGCATAAACGTCTCACAACTACTAATTCTCCCACGTTTAAAAGAAATAACATGAGTATGGAACGGCCTCATTGTAATAATCTGTTTGAGGCAATATGCGAGATGGTCATTCACCCAAGCGCCAGCAGAGGGCGGCAAAACTCCATAACAACAAGTGAGCGTTTCAGTGTACTGTCATTTAAATCTGTCTGAGCGGGACATCTGCGTTAATTGCGTCAACTATTTTAACGTGATTAATTTAAAAAATTAATAAACGCCCGTTAACGCGATAATTTTGACAGCCCTAATATATATATATATATGTATATTATATTATATTATATTATATTATATTATATTATATTATATTATATTATATTAGGGCTCTCAAAATTATCGCGTTAACGGGCGGTAATTAATTTTTTAAATTAATCACGTTAAAATATTTGACGCAATTAACGCACATGCCCCGCTCAAACAGATTAAAATGACAGCAGTGTAATGTCAGCTTGTTACTTGTTTTTTGGTGTTTGGCGCCCTCTGCTGGCGCTTGGGTCCAAATGATTTTATGGGTTTGGGGAGTGAGCATAGTGTAATTATTGACATCAACAATGGCGAGCTACTAGTTTATTTTTTTGATTGAAAATTTTACAAATTTTAACAAAACGAAAACATTAAGAGGGGTTTTAATATAAAATTTCTATAACTTGTACTAACATATATCTTTTAAGAACTACAAGTCTTTCTATCCATGGATCGCTTTACGAGAATGTTAATCATGTTAATGCCATCTTGTTGATTTATTGTTATAATAAACAAATACAGTACTTATGTACCGTATGTTGAATGTATATATCCGTCTTGTGTCTTATCTTTCCATTCCAACAATAATTTACAGAAAAATATGGCATAATTTATAGATGGTTTGAATTGCGATTGATTACGATTAATTAATTTTTAAGCTGTAAATAACTCGATTAAAAAATTTTAATCGTTCAAATCTTCGGTTGCTGAATACAACACTGGTTTCAGTTTTCCTCTATCAGGTCAAGTTTTTGTGTCCAGAGTATTTACTATGTTGTTACTACAGACACACACTAACAATATAATTTGAAAAAAATAAAAAATAAATAGAATAATAATAATAATAATCGTGTTAAATAAATATTGCACCATGCCGGTTTCTTTCACATTTCATTGTATGTCAATATTTTAACATTTTATGGGAAAAAAAAGAAGAAGAAAAAAGAAAAAACAGTTCCGTTTCTCTTTTCATATTTCGTTCGAAAACAGGGATCCTATAGTTGGAAAAACTTTATTTAAAAAATAATCCATTAGAAACAGGTGTATGATCTAAAAAATATATTTAATTGTGTTCCCAATGTCTCACTGCATTAGTTTGTGTGAGAGAATTTAAATTGGGTGTGAGAGGTAATTCCAGACTCTTAAGTATTTACACTCACCTTGCTTCTTATGGGAAATTCATGGTAGCAACTTAACATACTGTATGTACCAATTACTGATGCACCGATACCTGTACCAGTATCCGCGGGGTGGGCCAATCCGGCCCGAAATGGTGGTATCGGTATTGGCAAGTACCAAGAAACAGGGCGTTGGTACCGGTACTTTACTTTTCTTATCTTTTATTTTAAAAAATGCCGCAGTAATTTGAGACCTGTTTCAAAAGTGCAGTAAAAGTAAGCAGAGTAAGCTAAGATAGGTGGCTAAGCTGTGTGTGTGTGCGCTGTTAGAATTTGTGCGTTGCTATAGATGGAGTGATGCTGTTGCACAAGGAGGGAGGCTAATAGGTAGATTATTACTTAAAATTTCATGAAAATTGCACTGTTTGGGCATTGAGAGGTTCAAAAAAGTTTATTCAGTGCATTCAGAGTTTATTATTATGAATTTATTTTTACTTTCTTACTGTTGGGCTAGTATTATACATGTTTTAATTTTATGAATTTAGAACTATTTTGGCCTTTGAGAGCCAAAGGTTTATTCAACTATCGTCACCCATACCAGGTATGCAATAAAAAGTTATACTGGATTCACTTTGTATTAGTCTTTTTCCTGTTTCGCAAAGGTAAGCAGCAGCCTGACAAAGCCATGATAGCAATTATTTCACATCCAAGTATGTGGCTCTTTGAAAAAAAACAAAACTGTGTGTATTCATATACATATGGCGGAAAACACTCAGGTGATTTAAATTTCGCTCTGAGACCCCCAATTTGGCCAACTTTCAAAATTGTCCGATATGCACGTGTGATACATCATTGCAAAGCTTAAAATCTCAATTTTATGGGGGAAGAAAAATTTTGAACAGGAAGGCATTTTAAAAAAGTATATATTTTTTTTAAACAGCAAAACCCTATCTGGAAGTGGGAGCACGCAAGAGCAGAATTACAGACACCATGACTTTAACGAGATATTATCGCGTACTTACCTTGTTTCGATCCAAAAACTCCATGTAGCATGTACCACTGAGTGTCAAGAGACAGCTGTGAATGGCCACAGCTGGATTTTTTGGGGATTTTATGGGTGAAACATTGTAATATAACAAGGGTCGCGATGCAGAAATCGCAGACATTAAGGTGTAGTCGAGATTTTCTTTTTCATATATTTACCCTTTTTTACATTTTTTAAAAAAATTTTCTTTGTTTGGATGGATTATTTATCATCTAACATATCGGAGAAAATGTGACAGTAACGAAAGAAAAAAAATACAGTTAAGCGATAGTTATGAGCTTGACGTAATTTGTTTATAAGTTCAAAATATGCGAGTGAATCATTTTTTAAAGTTGTTTTCCTTTTTTTAAATGAAATATTAGACATCAATTGATGATTCTAAGCTAAAAATGACAGACATTTTGAATAATAAATATAATTAATTACCTTTGTTTATGGCTGGGTTGAAACAAAAGCGGTTGAGCGACATCTGTAAATGGGGGTTTCCTGGGTAAAACGGACCAATTAAAAATAGTTCGAGGGCTTAATGCGCCACGAATCTGCTATTGCAGCATATAGACATATTATTCTATCAAACACAACAGTCTTTTTCAGTCTTGTCTGCATTTTCCGCCATATATAATCAGAGAGGTATCGGTATAGTATCGGGCGATACTGCACAGCTAGGTATCGGAGCCAAAAAATGGTATCGGTACAACACCTAACCTAACCTGACCTAACCTAACCTAACCTAACCTAACCTAACCTAACCTAACCTAACCTAACCTAACCTAACCTAACCTAACCTAACCTAACCTAACCTAACCTAACCTAACCTAACCTAACCTAACCTAAAGCCCCTTTCACACACACCTGAAAACCGTTTAAATCCTGTGATTTAAATGTGTAGCCTTTACTTAATGCAGTGCTTCTCAATTATTTTCTGTTACGCCCCCCCAAGGAAGACATAAATGTTTCACGCCCCCCCAAACTCTACAACCACTGTAAATAGTATCATTTGTCTATAATATTACTATTATAAGTACGCCTCTGCCTCACATTGTATCCTTTTTTTCTATTAGAGAAAATAACCGAGATCAACTTATAAAGTATAACTTTATTACCATTGTTTTGTTTGTAACAGAAAAGACTTAACGTGCATCAATTTGCCTGAATTAAAAAAAACAACAACAAAAAAGTCACAACCAAACTGGAAAAATACACTCAAGGTACATTTTTGACCATTTGATACTGAAAAATAAAATCAGTAAATAAAAACAAATTCAAATTGATTAGAAACATTAACTCATGAGGACAATATGCCAAAAAATTTGACCGAAAAAACAAAACTGAATAGAAGAAAAAAAAAAAAAGGAAAAAAAAGTATCTTTGGACAGAAGGACAGTTTGTCCTTAAGTGGCGTCTTAATTGATTTGGCTTCCGGCTGTCCGCTATAATCATTTTTAGACACAGTAAACAGTGGTCTTTCCTGATCTACCACTGTATTAAATGTCAAAGCCAAAAGGCAAACGGCCCGCAAAAAGCGCATTCTCGGTGGCCGAGGGAGAACCGTAGGTGAGGGCGGCCGTCGTGATGATCCCAAGCCGAAAATGGCACTTCTCGGGCAGACACGTGAGAACCGGAGAAGACAGTGGGTCGCTGCGTGAGTCCGGCCGGAAAACGGCTTTCGAAAACGGCGCACAGCTCTCCAGCTCCTCATGAGTGTCTTCCGTGTGCTCTTGCTTACTTCAAAAACACTGCGCGCACTTTGAAAATGAGAGCGCCACTGCCACCCACTGAGTGGATGTGCAAGTACACTTTATTCTAGTACGGCAAAAAAAAAAAAAAAAAAGCATATTCCCCGAGGTCACACGCGCCACCCCTGGCATCGCTCTGCGCCTCCCTGGGGGGGCGCGCCCCACTATTTGAGAAGTACTGACTTAATGTGTGAAAGCAATTACCTGCGTCGACTAACACGGAGATGACGCGGACATTTAAGGAGTCGTGTCTTAATATAATGTCAAAGGCTTTCCTATGTGTGAAAGCAGCGTTAAATTCCCAGAGCACAGCACGAAGGCCGATGACGTAAATATCATGGCAGGCCGATCGTTTTTCGTCTTTCTCCGCAGTAAGACGAAAAGCGGTAAACAAACATCGCAATTATAGACATGGAAAGCTTCAAATAGCAAAATCAAAAATTTTAAATGACGTACTGTCCGGGTTATAAAATCGCGCCAGCTGCCCTCACCACACAGAGAGCGCAGAGTCAGCAACATGGGACAAGTCTGTGAAAGTGTCCAACCCGTGTTTTTCTCGGGATATATAAAAGCCATTACTTGAACAAATCCTGCGTCACCTTACGCTGGAATTTACCAGGATATAAGTCTGAAAGGAGCTTATGAGTCAAAACTAGGAGTCAAACCTTTAACTGTGCAGGCCAGATTTAGTATGCTGGTCCCAATAATGATTGTTAAACTTTGTTGGAGGTCCCTACTCTGTTTGACTTTGTATATTTGGTGGTTATGAGCTTAACCGAAGAGGCCGTGAACTGATATGATAATGTGGATGAAAATCAGGACTGTTTGTATTGGGCGTACTGCATTATCTCACATTAGCGCGATATTAAGTTACAGCCATTCGAAGTAGGACAATTGAATCAAGACTTACAGGAATTACATCACTCAACCTCATCCAACATGATGGAAGTGACTCTTTTGAGGAAATATCATTTTTGGATCAGAAAGAAAGTGATCTACGCATCATAAAAGTTCAGTCAAAGCAACTAAAAAGACACACGAAGAGATGCTGACTTGAATTATGGTTGTATGTCATGTTAATGTGTCTGACGACTGCATGACTTGGAATCACTGCCTCAAGCTCATCCGCTTCACATTTGTCGATGTTAAAAACGTGGGTGGCGTGCGACTGGCAGAATGATAACATCATGTGTCATTGCGCTTCCATGAAATTATGCCATTTTTTTGTCTTGTACCAACTTGTCCAAGGATAGGAATAGCCAAGTCTAAAGCCTATGAAGACAATAAAGCAACCTCTAATCCTAAACTAATCCTGGAAAGCATGAAACATGAAATCATTTGGTTAAAAAAAATCTAGGTTTTTAAAATTGGACCCATTATTGTTCTTCTTGTTGTGCCTTGAGAAATAACTACTCCTTCACACGAGATTCTCAAGTCATTAAGTCTCGTTATTTATTATTTTTTAAGTAAGATTTGCTTTTAAAATAGCAGATTTCACGAGTGTCACAAGAAAAGTTCACCTTTGTATCATTCTGCTAATGATCCTGTCGGATGAGTTTCTTTTTAGGCAATACCCAGCTCTTTATGTCAAACATCATGGCCTGTTTGGGGTTAAAAGAGAAAGAGCGAGAAGCCATTAAAGATGAAAAAGAATATTAAACCAGCAGGCTATGTGCTAATTGTTTCCCCAATGTGAAGCATCCTGATGCCAAACTATGATTGCGCTCACATCGAAGCAAGAGCGGGGAATTTTTGTTTTTACCCCTGAACCGCACAGTTTTGACAGAAATTAAACATAGCTGGGAACTAATGGGACACTGGTTTGTTCGGTGTAAATTACAGATCCCTCCTTGAAGGCAGAATGTATTTGTTTTATTGTTATATGTGTGTAACTCCCCAAAATGGAGGTTGATTCTTGAGATATAAATGACAGATTCTTTGAACAATATAGCTGAGTCTAATATCCGTTAAACTCATTCTTCACTAGTTCTCAAATGGCCCTGTGTATTGTACGTATGACAAATGGTGCTTGAAAGCAGAGTCAAGACTAGTTCTTGACAGGATGTGGAGGCGGAAAAGGGTGGAGAATGGGAGGGAGCCAGATCGAAAAGTTGTAATAAAGAAATTGAGCCTATTATTGTTGATTCAGCCCCGCAGAAATTAGCAGAACACATTCTTATTGTTCCTGTCAACTTGACCTGCCTCTTCATATAAAAACTCCCCCACCCCCGAAACACTCCCCTTGCCTCCTTTTCCCTCCCCAAGCCCTTAGCGCACTTCACAATCATACTCCCTTTTGAAAGAACTGAGGAAAAAACCTTGCCAGAGCCTCAATTACACAATGGTAGCAAAAAGCTCCACACGCTGACCCCCAGCCAGCTGCATTCACTCTGGGCACATCTCTCTCCGCAGGAATTCTAAAGGCCTTTTAGTCAGGCAGCCAGAGTGCAGCCAGCAGGAGAGGCGCGCAGGAAGAGGCGCGCGCACGCACTCCGCCCGCCCGGCCCAAGTCTTCACAGAGAGATTAATCATGTGTGAAATGGAAACAGCAAACGGCGCCTGACACGGTCTGAACCCGCTCCAGGTTTCCCTCATCAGCTTGCGGCCGCCGTGCGGCGCTCCCCTAACAGGCAGGTGTTAATAAAAGGCACGCGGGTCTCGCAGGGGTCAAATGCGGACGGCCGCCACCGTCTAGTGCCGCGAGTGGGCTGCTTTGCCATTATTGTTGTTTGCAAGATTAGTCGTGTGGACAAAAAAGCACTTAAAAAATATGATATCATCTGTAAAAACAGCAGAAGCAATGCTATAGCAAATTGCGGTAAGAGTGTATAAATAACATACTGCAGTGTTTTGGTGGACTGTAATGACTGATTTATTTATTTACACTAAAAATATACATTACCCTTATCATTATTATTATTAGTCATGGCACAGACTAAACACAACATCTTAAAATACACAGAAAAGTACTTCCAAATATATCTGTAAAATATGATTTATACAATGTATTACAATGCATACTCTTTCATATGCTTTCTTTGGCTAAAATGCAGTTGTGATAATAATAATAATAATAATAATAATAATAAATATGACTGAAAATATATAATTATGATATATTAAATATTAATGATGTCCTGATCCGATCATGTGATCGAAAATCAGGCCGATCGTGTCGTTTTTCAGAGGATCGGAATCGGGTGAAAGGGATCGGGTTTGTAATTACAAAAATATACAGTGGTACCTCTACATATGAAGTTAATTCGTTCCAGGACCTCGTTTGTCAGTCGAAATGGTCATATGTAGCATAGCAGGATTTTCGCATATGAATGTTTTTTGCATTGAAATAACACTGAAAAAGAGGGGGTCGTCTTATATTCGCGGTCTAGACATTATACCAATTCACAACGCTAGATGGCGCCAGATATCATTGAAGCGATGTTCTGTCATGACAGATCTCAGCTACTCTCCACATTCACGACGCTAGATGGCGCCAGATATCATTGAGGCGATGTTCTGTCATGACAGATCTCAGCTACTCTTTTTAGTTTAACCAGTATGAATTATTTTATTACAATGTTTTTACTTATTCAGATTTGTTTCAAGACTACAGTTACAGTTAGACCAGAGGTTGCGCTAGACATTTTCGCTGTCTGTCATTTTGACTGACAGGGTCATAAAAATCCAGTCATAGTCTATTTTTACCCGTCACTTAAATTTTTAAAATGATAATGATGACATATTCAATAGTATTTAGTATTCATTCATTTTTAATTAATATTGTAACGTTTGCTTGGCGGCGAAAAATTAGACACGGAAGTCGTGGTATTTTTCTCCCTTTTTACTCTGCTTACCGCCAACAACTCCGCCCCCAAAGAAAAAGAGGCAACGATATAGACCCCAATCACCAACGTCACACAATGATCTTAATTGTGGTTGTCAGCCCAAAATCTTCTAAATATATATTAAATGCATCTTACCAGATATAAAAAGACTACTACATAGTCTGTGGTGATCGTTTGGTGCCCAGATTTCTTGTCGAATTACAGCAGTCCATCTCGCTCTCATCTTCAGGTCTCTCAGAATACGGTAGAACTTCAAGTCTCTCCGTCTATCTTCTCTGTTACAGCAACCAACCGCCACACACGCCTTCACCATTTTGATTATTAATATTAACGAGCAGAAAAACACGCTGTAATAGGAGGCATGTACGTAGCGGTAATGTGTAAACATGACGAGCTGACACACAATATGGCGGCTCCGGTCAGGGGGGCGGAGTTGTGACGTCATGTGATTGGGGTCTATACACAGGCGGCAATCTTGTCCATCAATTGGATGACGCGCTGGCACACCGGGTGCACCAATAAGAACCTCGCGTTGATGTGTCAATCACGGTGCCGCCGCCAGACCCCGGTGACGCTACAATATTCTGACAGAAGAGCCAACGACGTCATGCATTAAGAGAGACAATAGCTAATTAATATGCTAACTCGCCACCCTGTGGTCTGGGGTGTGAATTGCAACCTGTCAAAATGACGGACGGACTTCAGTTTTTTCCGTCACCGTTTTAAAAAAACGGTCAACGACGGAAAATATCCGGTTAACGCGACCCCTGAGTTAGACTTTACTTTGATGGTTAATGCAGTTATTGCAATTTTGTTGTTTTATCACAATAGATTGGTTTATTTACATTTCAAACACCAGAAGCCATGAATGTGATTGCACTTTAGTTTACATATTTAAATGTTCAGATATTAAGATTGGAATGAGGCAAAATAACATGCTTTTCATTTGTTTCGGATGTACTGTAATTATTTTCTGTATGAAAATTAATTTGGTGTTCAAAAACTCTTTTTCAAACTTGAGTCTTGAAAAAGAGGGGGTCGTCTTATAATTAGGGCCATCTTATTTTCAGGCCAATACGGTAATTATGATATATTCAATATTAATGACGTCCCGATCCGAAATCAGGCCGATAGCGTCGTTTTTCAGAGGATCGGAATCGGGTGAAAAGGATCGGGTTTGTAATTACAAAAATACAGTGGTACCTCTACATACAAAGTTAAATCGTTCCAGGACCTTGTTTGGAAGTCGAAATGGTCATATGTAGCATAGCAGGATTTTCCCATATGAATACATTACAATTCCATTAATTCGTTCCATAGCCCGAAAACCTACACTAAATCCTTAATAAATGCTGCTGGTACTATTGCAAATAGCAATTACACAGAGCAAAACAAATTATGAATAAAAATTGGAATATTAATATAATAATAGTAATAATAATAATAATAATAACAATTTCAAGCATGTTGTCGGATGTAGAAACAAATTACCAGTCAAATTTTACGTCGAATGTCGAAACGATTGTGTCAAAGCGATCATATGTCGAGGTACTACTGTATTTATATTTTTCTGCTTCATGCTCGTACAGCCTCTCACTCTCCTTCCTGCTGCTTTTCTTGGTCACCAGGCAGCTGGAGTTGATGATTGACAAGCGTTGAAGCTTTGATCTTGGCAGAGAAGCTTGCCAGAGAAGCTTAGAAGCTCTACCTTCAAGGTGCCGCATGTGTCAATCATCGTTTAGCTTGTTAAACACTACGGGTAGTGTGCTGTGGCAACTCATTGTGCGTGTGTGTATGTGAGCAGAGTGAGCAGATTTAAGTGGACTCACTCAATGAAACATTTAATAAAGACAAGTATTTTCCTACGTTATTCTCATTTAAAAATAATTCACATTATGAAGGCAGCACAGTGGGTAGTAGCTGGTATAGTGAACAGAAACATCTGTGCAGAGTATGGACTGAAGACCCCTAGATTGCGATGGGAAAAATGAGGGGGTTGAGATCCTGTGGGACTTCCGGATACAAACTGATAGGATGGTCATGGCTAACCGACCGGACATCGTGATCATGGATAAGCAGCAGACAACAGCCGTCGTGATCGATGTAGCCTTCCCCAACAAAGGCAATATCAGGAAAAAGGAACACGAGAAACTACAGAAATACCAAGGGCCCAAGGAACAGCTGGAGAGAGCCTGGAAGGTGAAAGACAGTAGTGCCTGAGGTCCTAGGAGCACCAGGGGCTGTGTGCCCCACACAGGAGAAGTGGTTCCAGCGGATATCTGGAGAAATATCAGACATCTCCATCCAGAAAAGTGCAGTCCTAAGAACAGGAACGATATTGCGCAGGACCCTAAAGCTCCCAGGCCTCAGGTGGAGGACCCGAACAGCCACCTACACTACCAGGGGACATGGGCGAAGGGTCAGAGAAGAGTTTTTTTTTTTTTTTTTAAATACATAACCCCAATTCAGATAAAGTTTGGACATAGTGTTAAACATAAATAAAACAGAATACAATTACCTGCAAATCACGTTCAATCTATGTTCTTCAAACCGATTAACTTAATTGTTATTGAATTTTACACCTGCAATACGTTCCAAATGACCAGGGACAGGTGGCAAAAGTACTGAGAAAGTTGATGAATGCTCATCAAACACATGTTTGCAACATC